>NC_089838.1:84141536-84463459 GCF_035609145.1 Eleutherodactylus coqui
TGGTACTTTCCTTTCTGTCCATAGAGCTACTTAACAGCTCTGACTGACAATATGACATCCAGCCAGGAGACCGCTGTACCTGTCAATCAGAGGTGTTGGGCAAGTTCATGGACATTGGAGAGCGCTTCAGGTAAAACGCCGCCTCCAGAGCAATTGTGGCAGCGCACAGAAGAGTCAGTTAAAGCCGTTGTCCCGCGCCGAAACGGTTTTTGTTTTTTTTTTAACACCCCCCCCCCCGTTCGGCGCAAGACAACCCCGATGCAGGGGTTAAAAAAACAAACCGGAGAGTGCTTACCTGAATCCCGGCGGTCCGGCGTCTTCATACTCACCTGCTGAAGATGGCCGCCGGGGTCTGCTCCCTCCGTGGACCGCAGCTCTTCTGTGCGGTCCATTGCCGATTCCAGCCTCCTGATTGGCTGGAATCGGCACGTGACGGGGCGGAGCTACACGGAGCCGGCATTCTGCACGAGCGGCCCCATTGAAGACAGCAGAAGACCCGGACTGCGCAAGCGCGGCTAATTTGGCCATCGGAGGCCGAAAATTAGTCGGCACCATGGAGACGAGGACGCCAGCAACGGAGCAGGTAAGTATAAAACTTTTGATAACTTCTGTATGGCTCATAATTAATGCACAATGTACATTACAAAGTGCATTAATATGGCCATACAGAAGTGTATAGACCCACTTGCTGCCGCGGGACAACCCCTTTAATGATATTTCATGTATTTACACGGGCAACTGCACTGCTTACATGAGTGTGTTGCGCTTTGCTATAAAATCGCTCTCGTATAACTGCATTTGAGATTTTCCTGGCTGTGAAAAACATGCATGAAAATCACCCATTTCACGTGGGAGCAAAAAACGCATCGCACTCACATGAAACACACATGTACGTCGAGCATGAAGTGTTAGATTTATTTATTTTATGCTCCCATAGAATAGAATGGGTGAATTGTGCAAACATATCACAGGGAACCACAGTACCGTGCAATCTCTATGCATCTCGCAACGTGCAGGGAAAATTGCCCGGGTAAATTCACCCTGAAAAGGAGAACCTGAGTTTCTATTGATGCAAAAAAATTTTTTTTTTTTTTTTACATAGTGCATGGGGAAAAGCTGAAAAACTGTAACTGGTGTTTTTTTTTTTTTTGTCCTTTTTGATGGAAAAAATGCAGTGCAAAACCTAGTGTGAATGACCCCTAACTGATTGTTCTGTCTTCTCTTAGATGATGTATTTCTTCCAAAAGATTTAGACAGCATGGAAATGGATGAAATTGACAGGGAAGTAGAGTATTTTAAAAGGTGAGTTTGAATTATGTAAAGACAGTCGAGAAGCACGTGGTATTCATGTACGGCGCATAATTTAATGTACCTTTTACACAGTCACTCAGAACGGTCCCTGAAGCCTAGGAATGACGGTTGGTTGTTTGCTTTAGCACAGAGCAAAATATATATTATATGATATATATTTATTTTGAAATTTTTTTTAATTTTTTTTTTTAGGCGAATTGAAACAGAAAGACTAGTGAGCGAATTATCCCACATCATTCTATTGGTGGCTGTGTCTACACAGAACCACTGTCTTTGTATTTGTTCATTTCAGTGATTATCCGGACAATAGTCGGCCCATGTAAAGCCACCCTTAGAAACAACACTGCAACGGGCATGGTCACTCCGGGTCATCCAGAGTGGGCAATGCTCTTTCCAGTGCCTGATGGAGGGCTACTGTATCCCATCTCTCTCATCTATCAAACATGTAATAGTTCTGATAGGTGGTGGGTAAAGATGAGCAAACTTCTCAAAAATGTGGTTCAACTGGGTAGCCTACTTTCATCAAAAAGTTCAGTCTGGTCCAAATTGTTGCGAACCAAACCAGAAGTTCATAAAACCCCTAAAACAAGTACCGAACACATTCTAAGAGCATGATAGTGGTGGTAGCTCTTCAATGGATGTAGCTCAGTGGTTAGCACCAGGGGCGTAACTATAGAGGATGCAGGGGATGGGGTTGCACCCGGGCCCAGGAGACATAGGGGGCCCATAAGGCCTCTTTTCTCCATATAGGGAACCCAGTACTATGAGTAAAGCATTATAGTTGGGGGCCCTGTTACAAGTTTAGCATCAGGGCCCGGGAGCTTCAAGTTACGTCTCTGGTTAGCACTGTTGCCTTCCAGTTCTGGGGTCCTAGGTTTAAATCTGAACAAGGACAATATTTGTATGGAATTGGAAAACACCATGCAGATGTTGTCTGTGGTCAAATTTGAACCTAGGTCTCCAGTGATGAGTCAATAATAATAACCACTGTTCTGCTGCTTCTTTCTTTCTCCTCCTCCTTATTTATATTGAGAAGGAGAACAAGAAGAAACCAACACAGAGAACATACAATCTCCATGCAGATGTTGCCTTTGGTCAGATTTGAACCTAGGATCCCATCTCAGCAAGGCAACAGTGCTAACCACTGAGCCCAACATGCTCCTTCATCCCTTTTCTTCCTCCTTCTGCTGCTTTGTCTGGAGGAAAGGATCTTCACCTTCTTTTTTTCCTTTTCCGCTGCCTTCTCCAGAGAAGAAGGGGCAAAAAAGACGATGCTAACAATATTTAAACCAATTTTAAATAATAAACTGAATTTAGAGCATCACTATCCCTCACTTATCCATCCTCTGCACATGACCTAGTAACCTTGCTGACAGGCATTCTTGTATTCAAGCTTGCATTAACCCTTTCCTAGTGGATAGGCTTCTTTTCTTTATTATGTTTTACAACTTATAAACTCCTATTTGTTGTTATTTACCGAATATGGCAAAAATGAAATGATATTCAGTGCAGGAGGTTTTTACATGACCAAAAGAAAATAACACCGGAAAACTAATACATAGGCAAAAGTTCATGAAATGCAACATCAGGAAAATTAATATTTTGAAAAAAGTTAGTCATAAGCCTAATGCAGATGTTTGGTTTTTTTGTCTCCTCCTCCGGAGAAGGAGCATGGTGGTTTAGTGGTATTGTCTTGCAATACCGGAGTCCTAGGTTCAGATCTGCCCAAGGACAACATCTGCATGGAGTTTTCCAATCCCACCACATTTTTAGAAAAGTTTGACCAGAATTCTGGTTCTACGGGTTTGGTTCGCTCACAATCCACGGTGGGACAATGGTTAATAATATGCCAAACCTTTGTACTAAGTTCAGTGTTTACAATTGCTCTCCAGTCCAATCAAGTTTACTTCAAAAAAAGACTAGTTAAAGAGTTAGAAAAGGGCAAAACTGAAGAAAACCTGATAGCTGAATGAATAAGTTGAGTGTAAAATAGAGACTCTGCATGTGATTGGGTAGAAAATGTCTCCATTCTGTTTCCTCATCCATTCTTGTTCTCTCTTTAGGTTCTGTCTGGACTCCGCCAAACAAACCCGCCAGAAAGTGGCTGTAAATTGGACCAATTTTAGCCTGAAGAAAACCACTTCCAACGTGGCCCAGTGATGCCTGCACTTTCCAACGTTTTCCTTCTCTAACTCACCAATACACCTTTTATCCCATACGACTGACCTCTAGCTCCCCGCTACTCTGTTTTGCACTGTCACAAGCGTTTGAGGGATTTTAATAATGTCTCCGCCTCTTCTTTCATTCTTTTTTCTTTTTATGAGAAAATCGGTAAAGTAACCTTTCCAGTGCATTTCTTCTAGTCCTCACTGTTTTTGAAACAACATCTGACTTTTTTCCCAATTTAGGGATGAAACTAGTGAACTTTTGCCTCTTCTGCTAGGGGAAAAAAACAAAACACCTTTTATTTGCCATGATTGTCTATAACCGCGTTCTTTTCTAAGATCTTTTACTTTGGGGTCTTTTCAGTCACCAGAATTCTAACGTAGGTCAACGTAGGCAATAATATAATATAATATGTACCTTTTGTAAAGACTGAGCGATATTTAGGTTTAAGTGTGACTTCAAACCAAGAACACAGCCAAGGAATTAATAGCTACAAATGATTATTATTGGAGCTGAAATGTCAACCGTTGCATTTTTTTTAATTACCTTTTTTTTTAGTTTTTTAACCCATTGACTCGGTTTCCATTCTGTAAATAAATTTTATATTTGCACATGCCCACTAACAGCATGTGATGTCCTATTTTCTGCCAACCTTATGTTCAGGTGATAAGTGGACTTGGAACTGTTACAGACTCAATTGCCTGATCATTGCCACCTCTACAGCGATGGGTGACACACTTTTTCCGCAGCCTGCCTTGTGAGTCCGGTCACATTCAGAGGTCGAAACATGATTTCACTAATGCTAAAATATTCCATAACATGCGATTAGACCAACGGCTGATGGAAGCCACAAACTTGATGCGTTACAAGACAAGCACTCTGGTTATAAGTTTATCGCGTTTTACAGGAAGCTGATCGGAAGCCACAGTAGCGCAGAATACAGTATATTCCCATAGATACGCATCCTTTGTTTTTTTTCCAAGCACTTGCATCACTCCTATTTCTCCACTTTACGTCTTGTGTGAAACCTTCGAAAGGGTGTAATGGGAGGTACTTGACCCTTTTAACTAGAGCACCCTTTTACTAGTCCCTATTCCTTCGCTATGTGTATTTCCCTTGCATCTTTTTACCAACCAAAATAATATATCTGGCTTCACTAGAATGAAACAGAAAAGTTGTCTTTTTTTCCTATTCTGTATCTTTTTTCCTTTTCACGTTCTTTTTACCTGACAGCTGGTGCTATGCTCGAATAAACTGTAGGACTTTGGCCTTGTGGATAAAGCAGGTCCTCTGCATTCGACATTGGATTTTATTAATGTTCTGTTCGCCAAGTGTATATTGGCTTTGCTGTGTTTTTTTTTTTTTTGTTTTTGTTTTTATTTACGTTTTTTATACTGTGAAAATCTTTCATTCAGAAAGATTAAATGACATTTGGACACAGGTATGATTGAGTCTGGTGTTTCTTTCCTTCATTTAGTTATTCCATACAAACAATATATAGGCTTACTTTAAAGAGTAACTGTTGTTTGAATTTTTTTTCCCATAATTCAATAGTTCAAGTGGGGGTGAGAAACTTACTGCTTTTACAACTCATCGGATTACTCTCCTGCACTGACCACTCACACTCAGTTCACGGGTAAGAGTTCTCTTCAGTAAAGGCCCTTTTTCATGGGCAAATGATCAGCTTAGAGAATATTCATATAAATATTCCTGCATGATCATTGCCCAGTGTAAATATGCTCATTTGTCTAATTAAGGGGCCTTGTGTGGTGCAGTGTGTTAGGGCAGCAGTATGCAGTCCTAAGCTCTCGCTCACAACCTGAAGGTTGCGAGTTCAATCGCATGGTTCAGTTATCCAGCTCAAGGTTCCAGCCAGCTCAGCCTTCCATCCCTCTGAGGTTGGTAAAATGAGTACCCAGACATTACTTGGGCTCCGCATCAAGCGAAAGAAAAACAGAGCGTCCAGCCCTACCTGCACCTCCGGTGAGTCGCTTACCTGTCCCGCTGCTCTGCCCGGCACAAGAGGAGCATGAAGACACCTCTCCCGACACGCTCCGTGAGGTCCGCAGACTGAGGCCTACTGCCGCGGCTGCATCCCCGGCCTAGATTTCGGGACGCCGCGGGTCGGCGTGAGCCGGAAGAGCGAACGGCGGCAGACCAAGCACAGGGGGAACATCTGACCCACCGCCGAAGACACCGGAGAGCCCAACACCACCCCCGACCCCCTCCTGCCAGCCTCAGAAACCGGAGGAGCGGGAGAATACAGCGCGGGCGCTGCGCCCATCCCCCGCCTCCTCCGGCACACACTGAATACAGCACAGCGGGGGGGGGCCAAGTGCAGAGGGTGAGAAGTGGGAATTGGGGACTGACAGAGACACCCCTGACTGATTCTGCCCCAGAGACCCCACAAATCTAAAGCCCTGCAGGGCAGAAGAGCCCGAGCATCGGGAAGAGAGCCTGCAGCTCAGCCTACAATCAGCAGCAACCTCCCAGGAGGAAGGAGATTGCATGAGAGCAAGGACAAACAGGGAGGCAAAGCAGGGTCTATATAGCACATAAGCAGGTGCAGTCCTGCACAGCTCCCCACTGAGACCAACAACAATCCAGCAGAGGGGCCTCAGGATAAAAGGAGAGTCCTGCTAACTATGAGTGAGGGGAATTCCCCTTTACAAGGAACTCCCCTATAAACCTCTACCGCCATCTACTGGCCACCTATCATATTACAAGCTCCCAACTTTACTACAAAAAAACAAAAACAAGAAGCAATGGGAGAGCGAGGAAGCACGGCTCTCAGCTCCGTGGCCGCCAACAAACAGATTGCCGACAACCAGACGCCACTCACCGGCAGGATGATGAAGAAAGGAGGAAAGCGGAGGGGAGACCCCCCTCCACCCAGCGGGACCCCGCTGCGACGCTATCTCCACGGCGCGGGCGCCGCAACAGCTGCTGCAGGACGGAGTCCCCCGGCCAGTATGGCGCCGGGAAGCCACGTGGAGCCGACACTGCAGAGCGGAGGAGAAGCAGGAAGCCTGCGCTCGCACGGAACCCCGCGCTCCTCGGGGAGGGGTAGTGCGGGAGAAAAGGCACAGGCTCCAGAGGCTGCAGCAGGTTCCAACACGGCACCAGCTCCAAGCACAGCCAGACAGAGCCCCGACACCACCCCAGGCCGGATGAACAGCAAAGGGGAAGGAGAGAGCAGATTGAAAGGTAGGATGGAGCAGCCCACATGGGCCCCCACAGACACTCCAGATACACCTAACGGAGACACAGAGACCCATGCACATCACAAGACAGCTCTCCCGGGGGACAACCTGACCGACGAACCCACTCTCACATGTGCAGGGGCCCCATTACCACTTGAAAATGGCCCAACACAGAGACCCCCAGAGCCGCCATCAGACGTCTCCCAAACCTTGCAAGCCCTGTGGACCATGGTCTGTGCCCTACCGACAAAGACAGACCTAGAACTGCAACTTCAACGCATAGAAGACAAACATGAGAGAGCCATATCTGCAGTTAATCACTCTATACAGACCCTGGCGGAGCGAGTTACCACACTAGAGCAGACCCCGTCTGTGCCATCGATGGACTTTCAACAACTATCCCTCACAATAGAAAAGCAACAGAAGCAGCTTAGAGATCTTACTTTTCACCTGGATGACATAGAGAACAGGGGCCGCCGCAACAACCTAAAATTAAGAGGTATCCCGGAGGACGTACCCCCAGATGCCCTATACGAATGTGTAACGTCCATCTTTAACAAACTACTGCAACGCCCGGAAAACAGAGTAATAGAAATGGACAGAGTGCACCGTCTGATGGGCGGGAAGCCGCGGAACCCCAATGTCCCCAGAGACGTCATTTGTCGCATACACTTCTACAGACAGAAAGGAGATCCAGCGACTTGCATGGGAACAGGGACCAGTCAGATTCAACGGGGCAGAGATTACAATCCTACCGGACGTCTCAAGACTAACACAGCCGGAGAATAATTCGCCCACTACTAGATGCGGCTCGTAGAACAGATGCGACATACAGATGGGGACACCCGTTCCACCTGATTTTATGCAGACGTGGCCGTACCTTTACGGTCAGATCACCCTCAGACCTTGAGGGGGCATTCAACTTCCTGGAGGTACCGGCGGTCCCGATCTCAGACTGGACTGCCCCAATGGACCCAATCCCCCCCAATGCGTAGGGGACCTGAACATGGGGGGGTCTCAAACCCCCGGTCTTCAATGCCAGACTAGGCCACGATCTCCCCGATACCGATCAAGGACACAGAACACTACCTAACAACACTACTGGACCCGACAAGCCTACACCTTCGAACTCTCAAAAAAGTAAACGGAGCGGCCGGTTCTCCGCTATAACCACAATCATTTATTTCTCCTTTTTTCTCTTCTGCCTTAATATTCTTTGTTTCCTTTCAGAACAGACATCACAATATGCGGCTAAGCGGACAAGCCGAATGTTTATGCAGTTCGCGGTTGAACAACTAATAGAATAGGAAAAGTTGTTCTGTTAACCGTTTAAACGCGCTTTGAGTCCAAGAGCGCCCTTGCAGACCCTACGCAGTCTCACGTTCCCCAAGTAGGGCTTCAGAGGCTCTGATTAAACCCCCAAGTTTGGGGGAACAGACCCTCTGACTAGTTTATAGTTACTAGCGTATAGCTAGCACGGACCCCAAGGGCATTTAAACAGCTACTTTTGGTGTCTGTCTACAACCCTGTGAGTCCATCCCCCACCCTCCTGTCTCCCCCCACTTTCCTCCCTACCTACTCCCCCTTTCCAATACGCGCTCTTACGCTCCAGGAGTACCACAACCCTATTCCATCCGAGCAAACATGGTCTCCCGCCCCGCTAACTTCACGGTTGTTTCTCTTAATGTACAGGGACTGAACACCCCGGAGAAAAGGTCCTCCATCCTCCATCTTCTGTGGAAAAGAAGAGCACAGGTGGCCTTCGTCCAGGAGACGCACTTCCGGACAGACGCACTCCCAAAGTTCTCAGATACCAGGTTCCCGAACACTTACCATGGCACGAATCACGAGTCCAAATCAAAGGGAGTCTCTATCCTCATCGCCAACTCGGTGCCATGGGAGCATGTGGAGACGCGCTGTGATCCAGGAGGCAGATACATCTTTCTTAAGGGTAAGCTAGCCAATGCACCGGTCACACTAGCAACAGTGTATCTCCCTAACTCCAACCAGGTGACCTTTTTGGAAAGGACCCTGGAGGACTTAGAGGAATTCAAGTAGGGCACCCTGATACTAGGGGGAGATTTCAATATCACCTTAGACCCACACATAGATACATCTAGAAGCAGTAGCAGCCTACCATTAGTGACGCACCGCACGTTCCGGAAAACACTCCATAAGCACCAACTAGTAGATGCATGGAGGATAGTACACCCCACTACCAGAGACTACACTTGCTTCTCAGCACCACATAACTCTTACTCCAGAATAGATTATTTTCTCATACACCATTCGACCTTGTCCACCCTGGTCTCGGCAGACATAGATAATATAACAGTCTCGGACCACGCCATGATTACCTTATCCTTAGCACTCCCATCCATACACAACAGAATATGGCACTGGAGATTAAATGAATCCCTAATCAGTGATCCAAATACCTCTGAAGAGATCAGCAAGGCACTACAAGAGTACTTTGACCATAACAATACCCCAGATGTAGACCCGTTAACGACATGGGAGGCACACAAGTGTGTCATCCGAGGGGTATGCGTCAGCCTTGGCTCTCGTCTCAAAAAGGAGCGCAGTGCTCAGCTCCGGGGATTGCTCTCCCAAATCAAAACCCTAGAATTCATTCATAAAACCCCTCAGGGAGACGATAGGGGAGCAGAACTGACGCAACTTAGGGAGAAGGTACGCTCGCTCTGCCTAAGTCATGCAAAGGCGAACTTAGTAAAATGTAGACGTAACTTTTTTGAGTTCGGAGACAAACCCAGTCGTACACTCGCCCGCGCTCTCCGTGACACCAGATCCAAGACATATGTACCGCACATTACAAATACTAATGGCCAAGTACGAAACATCCCCCAACAGATAACAGAAGCATTCAGAGACTACTACCATGCCCTATACAATCTAGCCCCCTCAAGGTCGGACCAAGAAAAGATAGCTAGAAAGGCGAAGATGGTAGACTACCTCCAACGCTCAAACCTAGCCAAATTCTCACAGGAGGCCATTAGCGCAATGGAATCTCCAATCACGCCAGAAGAACTAGCAGGGGCCCTGTCAGACTCCAAAACAGGGAAGGCGCCGGGAGAGACACCCTAAAAGCCCACATAACGGTAATCCCAAAAGAAGGGAAGGATCCATCGCAATGTCAGAGTTACCGCCCTATCTCATTACTAAACGCAGATTTGAAATTGTTCTCTAAAATATTAGCCAGCAGAATCTCCCCATTCTTACAAGCCCTGATTCACAAAGATCAGGTAGGCTTTGTCCCACTAAGAGAGGCTAGGGACAATACAACGAAAACAATAAACTTGATCAACTTAACAAAAAAAAGCTCACTCCCCACCTGTCTGTTATCTACAGACGCGGACAAAGCCTTTGACAGAGTAGACTGGGACTTCATATTTGCTACGTTGTCCCACACGGGAGTCGGGCCAAACATGATCTCATGGCTGAAGAGCCTATATTCCAACCCAACAGCCTCTGTCAGAGTGAATGGCCAGCTCTCCTCGCCATTTACGATTGGCAACGGTACTAGACAGGGTTGCCCACTGTCACCCCTGATTTTTGTCCTCTGTCTGGAACCGCTGTTGGGACATATCCGCGCTAACCCTGACGTAAAGGGAATCAAGCTGTCTAACAGTGCACAAGATTGCAGCATATGCGGATGATCTTCTATTTTATGTCGCAAACCCAAGAATATCCCTACCTAACTTGCTAGCAGAAATTAACCAATATTCTGCTATATCGAACTTTAAAATCAACTATAACAAGTCAGCGGCGCTCAACATATCACTACCACAGACCTTAGTATCTGAGCTCCGAGATTCTTTCCCTTTCGTATGGGCGCGAGACCACATACAATATCTTGGCATCAAGTTGACGCCCGAAACTGAGGGGTTATACGCGGCGAACTTTCCAACACTTCTAAGTAGAATAAGGCAAGACCTCAGCTCCTGGTCAAAGGGCCTTTTCTCATGGTTTGGTAGGGGGGCAATAATTAAAATGAATATCCTCCTAAGGGTGCTATACCTGCTTCAGGCCCTCCCCATACGAATCCCAAAACAGTTTTTCCAAAACCTGGACTCTCTGATGACCAAGTTTGTCTGGGCAGATAAACCTACCTGGATAGCAAGGAACACGCTCTCCAGACCAAAGAATGAGGGGGGGGGGGATAGGCCTCCCCAACTTTAAAAGATACTACCAAGCAGCACACTTAGCACGTATTATTGACTGGCACAGACACTCAACAATTAAACAATGGGTAAACATAGAGCAACATCACACCCCCACACCACTTGTAGTGCTACCTTGGACGCAAGAGAAGGCCCCCTCAGAAATAACCCAACACCCCACAATCGGCCCCACACTATCAGTAGCGGCGCAAATGTACCCCAGGACGAACATATCACCTAAGCCATCCCCAATGTTCCCAATCCTGGGTAATCCCTCCTTCTCCCCAGGCGTAGAAGAGCGGGCTTTCAAAAGTTGGTTTTCGGAGGGCGTATACCGAGCAGAACACTTCTTACAAGATGGCCAATGGCTATCGACGGGCGCCCTACTAGAAATGGCAGACAAAGCACAATTGACACTGTGGCAAACTCTCCAATTAAGACACTTCCTTTTATCTCTCCCCCGACCCAACACATTCACGCGTCCGAAAACACAATACGAATTCATCTGTAATGAAGAAGGTCCCTCCAGACATACGCTATCAAGGATATACAACATACTCAACACACAGTCGGAGGCGCCACCACCAGGTTACATACAGAGGTGGGAGACGGAACTCGGGATTACATTCTCCCCGGAAGAAAGGGAGAGAATATTCACAATCGCACACTCCTCATCAATCTCTAGCAAGATACAGGAATCAGGATTTAAGATTCTCTCGCGATGGTATAGGGTGCCCTCCTTCCTAAACGCAATATTTCCCTCGGTCTCACATCTATGTTGAAGTGGCACTGGACAAGGTACACTGCTGCACGTGTTCTGGGAGTGTCCGGACCTGGCGGGCTTCTGGTCAGAGGTTTGGCGGATTACGTCAATGTTTACGGACCGGTTGCTTCCGAGGGCCCCCGCTTTCTTTCTCCTGCATCATAGCGATATACCACTAGCAATATACAAAAACTCGTTGACGTGCTACCTGGTGAGTGCAGCGAGATCTTGCATCCCCAGACTTTGGAGGCAGACAGCCCCGCCCACACTGGGCATATGGCTTAGCACAGTGAACCGGATTATGGAGATGGAGGACCTTACGGCATCCCTCAAAGGGCGACAGGAGAAATTCAGGAAGACTTGGTCCCACTGGATAATGTTTCAGAGCTCAGAGGAATACCGGCAATTGCTACGCACATAAGATACCGCACCCCTCACCACCACCCCTACTCTCCCTCCCCTTCTTTCCTCCCCCCTCCCCCCCTCCTTAAATGTCAGGTTGTTCTCCTACTATGTCCAAGCTTAAATGACAGTTCTTGGACCATATGATGCTCTACACATAACAGTGAAGTGGGAAGTATCAATGGTTCAAGCACACAACGTAGAAAAGGTTCATCCTAGTTAATAGACCACAGATAAAGTAACAAGAGGCGGACGAGGTCTCCCCAGGTTACCAGAACTTGGTTAGTTTAAAGGTTGTGAAATGTTTAAAGAAAACGTTTTTTGTTGAATGAAACTGTGATAAACATTGAAATGGAAATTGAAAATGAGAAAATAAAGAATTTAAAAAAAAACAAAAACAAAAAAAACATAGAACATTTAAAGCTAGTAAAGAAGGACCTTAACACCCCTTCACGCCAAATGGAGTAATCAAGACAACACCTACCCAAATAACGCATACCCGGAGGCTCTATGTTATTACACTAGCCTCCGACCGGAAGGTGGAAAGTGATACAATCAAGCTGCAACAAATATAACCACAAGAAAATCTAGCCCGCTCTACCTTAAAAATCCTCTACTATGCCAAAGTACGGGAAATATTCAAAATCAACTCCTCTTCGTTCCATATCCAAACCAATACCAAAAACTTTCCGCCCATCACAAACCACAGAAATGGAGACCCAAGATCAAGACCACCCAACCACGTCACAATTGCAAGACCAGGCCCCAAAAAGCCTACCGCAAAGCAACCCCAAATTTTCAAGTCAAGAAATTAAAGATCTATACGAAAATATACAACAACTATTTAAAAAAGAATTGCTGGAAGCTGTGGCCGAATTCTCCAAACAAACTGAAGAACTCGGACAAAGAGTCGAGGAGATAGAAAATAAAACCGAGGAAGTCATAGAAGCATTAGATCAGGATAGAAACCTTATCAAAGAAAACCAAGAGAAAATAGAACAACTAGAACTTAAATTAGAAGATCAAGAGAACAGATCCAGAAGAGCGAATCTTCGCATAAGAGGCCTGTCGGAACGCTTCACAGCACTAAAAGAAACGGCACTAAATATATTCCAAGCCTTACTACCGCAGGCAAGCCCAGATCTCTTTAGAATGGATCGCATACACAGAGCACTCAACAAACCCCGTAATCCAAACCAACCCCGAGACGCGATCCTAAAATTCCATTACCCAGAAGCGCGTGACATGATCCTCGCAGCAGCTAGAAACATATCTCCAATCCCGGGAACCGAACAAGGAGTGCAACTGTATGCAGACCTAGCACCATCTACCCTTGAACGTCGACGACGATTAAGACCCATCACCTTGGCACTACAAAAAGCTCAAGTAAGATACCGATGGGGCTTCCCATTTATGCTATCCTTCCAAATTGAAGACCAAGCCCATATCATTCGCACATTAGAAGAAGGACAAGAAATTCTCCAAGCCGCAAACATACCAATAGAGGACCCCACAACAACCAGACAACAACCTGGCTTCACCCAATGCCCAGAAAGACTTTGGGAAAACAGACGCCGAAGACCCAGCACCAGATCCTCACAAGATCCCGAAGTATAAACATCAGGATCCCACAGCTCTTCAGGAACTGTAATGTATATTTTCCTTCAATTTACACTGAAGAAACTAGACTATTTAGAGACATTACAACATTACAAAATTCCTTTAAAGCGAAGTAAAATTTGCTTTGGTTACGAATGTTTTTCTTCAAGAATAGTAGAGTTAAACAAGTTATTTTGTTGCAATATAAGTGGCCTATAGGCCACAAATAATTCTTTGAAATATCACTGTTACCACCACGGGTATTATGCAGTCCAATTGGAATATGCGATCCCGGATGGCCCACCACAAGGACCCCCATCGCATTCTTACTACTTTGTTGATGTTTAGAACATATCAAAAAGTTATTAGTCAAGTTCTTTTACTACTTAAAATCTCTCAGGGTTACACTACCATCATCCAATTTAAATATCTCTAATCTCACAAAGATACTAAAGCCTTCCCTACCAATCCTTCCCAAAAAAACATCTCAAAAACCACCCAAATACATCAGCAGCCTCACCCAGATAAGTCACCATGTGTAGAGTACTAAGCCATAATGTACGGGGACTTAATTCCCCAAACAAACGAAGAAAAGCGTTCGTTGATTACGAAAGACATAAACCAGATATTCTATGCATACAAGAGTCTCATTTTTCAACTACATCTAGCCCTAATTTTTTCAACCCAAGATATCAAACCCATCTCCACGCCAGATACATCACTAAAAGCAGAGGAGTTTCTACCTTTATTCGTAACTCTCTCCCCTTTAAACTAAACAACACTGTGGCCGATGAGCAGGGACGATACCTGATCCTCATAGGTGAACTCTACAATGACAAGCTCTGTGTCGTAAATACATACGCACCGAATGAAAATCCAATAGATTTCTTCCTAACAGTCTGTGATATTCTTCTACCACTGGAGTACACCAGATTGATATGGTGCGGGGACTTCAATTTTACTATCAATCCCAAAATTGACTCAACGTCACAAACACCCCCTCCAAGAGAGAAAAGACTAAGGCACAAACTTAAAGAAGCCTTTAACTTACTAACTTTAGCAGACACATGGAGGGAATTTAACCAACATAAAAGAGGTTACACCTATTACTCCCCTGCTCACAAACAACACTATAGACTAGACTGGATCCTCACCAACTCTATGACCCTGCCACTACTGTCCTTTACCCGCTACCTAATAATGGCTTGGTCCGATCATGATGCTGTTCTGTCCGAATTCTTATTTTCACCCCAGACACGAATCCCTTACACATGGAGACTTAACGAGGCTCTCCTCACCAACCCCACAATAAGAAACACCATACAACAAAAACTAGATGAGTACTTTCAACATAATGGACCAGACGACACAGAAATTGATATAAGGTGGCTAGCTCATAAACCAGTGATAAGAGGAGCACTAATTTCTATAGCTTCACAAAGAAAAAAAGAAAAAAACAAAGCACAAGCTACATTAGAATACAAGCTACGCAAACTTGAGATAGCAAAGACGCAGAACCCCTCAAATTATCTTAGAAAAGCCATCCAAGACACTAGATTAGAACTTAACACGCTGCTAACCCATAAAACAGAAAAAGCCCTAGCCTGGACTCAAGCCACATACTATCAACTCACAAACAAACCTGACAAACTCCTCGCTAGAAAGCTTAGGGAAAAGCAAACTATTAACACAATCTATAAAATCTAAACCAGACGCGGCCAGCTAACATCCAACCCGGAAAAAATATACAAAACATTCCATCAATACTATTAAAAGCTATACAATAACCAACAAACAGCCACAGAACCACAAATAACCGAATTCTTAAACCAACTTAAGCTTCCCTGCCTATCTGAATCAAGCTCAATAAATGTTAACTCACCCATCACTGAAGAAGACGTAGACTGGGCGATCAAACGACTTAAACGAGGAAAAGCTCCAGGCCCGGACGGCTTTACGGCACTATACTATAAAAAATTTGCTCAGACCCTAAAACCACACTTAGTACAATTATTCAACAATTATCCAAGAAGGGCACATACACCCCGATTTTTTACAAGCACTTATTACAACAATACCCAAACCAGGGAAAGACCAAACCCTTCCCTCCAACTATAGGCCAATCTCACTTCTTAATATAGACTTAAAATTACTAACATCCATAATAGCAAACAGAGTAAATGGACTACTCCCTGCGCTAATACATCGAGATCAGGTGGGTTTTATCCCAGGCAGACAGGCACCAGATAACGTAAGAAAAATTCTCAACCTCATTAACCATGCAAACACAAATAAAACCCCCCTGTCAATATTGGCACTAGATATAGAAAAAGCTTTCGATTCCCTTTCCTGGCCCTACCTTCAGCTATCCCTCCAGAAGATGGGTTTTAAAGGTCCTGTCGTGAAACTATTATCCGTACTTTACTCTAAACTGACAGCATACCTTAAAATCCCCTCAACCCACCCCTCCCCGGTCCATATTCTGAGAGGAACACGACAGGGATGCCCCTTATCACCAGCCCTATTCGCCCTCGCAATAGAACCTCTAGCAATTGCCATTCGTAGTAACATTAATATCAAAGGAATACTGATTGGTGGCACTAACAACAAGCTTAGTCTCTTTGCCGACGACCTGCTCCTTACTATAACCAACCCATTAACCTCACTCCCAAATTTAATGATGATACTAGAAAAATTTAGCAGCGTTTCGGGCCTCAACATAAACCAGTCTAAGTCAGAAATCCTCTACTGCAACACACCGCCAAATATACAAAAACTATTGAAATAAATTTCCAATTTAAAACACAAAAACACTACATATCATACCTAGGGATAAAGCTCACTAACTCACTCGATTACATTACACAAATGGAACTACGTTCCGCTCTTTAGACAACTAACTCTTGACTTGGAGAGATGGGAAAACCCACTCTTATCGTGGATCGGACGCATTCACAGCATTAAAATGACTCTACTTCCAAAGTTGCTATATCTCTTTAGAACCCTCCCCATACCAGTCCCAACCCCAGAACTACGCTCATTCCAAAAGAAAATATCTTCATTCATCTGGGCACACAAACGCCCCAGAATATCCAAACCCATAATGCACCTCCATAAGAAACATGGGGGATTGTCAGTACCCTGTATTATAAAATACTATAAGGCCGCGAGACTGGCCCAAATACCCCCCGTATATGCAGGCTCTCAATCGCCATTATGGACCACCATAGAGGAAACCAAATTTAAGCCATACACCTGGCCATCACTACTGTGGACAAAAGTCCCCCTCCCACCCAATTTAAAAACCAACTCTCCATATACTTTCTTCTCCATATTATTATGGAGACAAACTAGATTTAAAATAAACTTACCCGCTACCCCATCACTATTGACACCTTTGTGCCATACCTGGATTTCCCACCCGGGCTAGAAGAGTCTCAATTCATATGGTGGAAAACAAACAATCTGAATACTTTGTATGACTTTGATTCATGGCAAACTGATATCGATGTCCGCTTTTAACAGCCACTACAACCCACCACCTAGCGAGTGGTGGAGAAAAATGCAGATCTTCCACTTTTGGACCTCAAAACTAAAGCTATCAACAAAGATAGAACTAAATCGGATGGAAGCCATATGTAAATTTTGCCCCACTCATCCGGGAACCTTATCCCACTTCTATGCCATGCTAAACAACACACTATCAGATCACAAGCTACTTTGCATGCTACAGTGGGAAACCGATTTTAACACAACCTTATCATTAGCCCGTTGGCACCATTGTTGTGAAACCCTCAGCAAGAATAGCTGGCAAATATCATTAACCGAGACCTCCCTAAAGGTACTACACAGAGCGTACCTAGTACCTGAAAGACTACACAACATATACCCAGATATCTCACCACTATGGTTTAGAGGATGCAATGACACGGGCTCTCATTGACACATATGGTGGTCATGCCCAAAAGCCCAGGACTTCTGGAAAAGAGTCTCTCATCTCATAGCCTCGGTAACAGGGACAGATATTGGACTAGACCCATTCATCCTATTACTGGGAAATAAACCCACAGGAATGCGCAACCCGCCATTCAAGTTACTCCAACATATAACTATGGCAGCTCGCATACTAATAGCACAACAATGGAGAAAACCTACACTACCCTTCAAAGCCTGCATAACACGAATAAATAAGATTTTTGTAAACGAAAAGCTTGTTGCCATCCGGCAAGACACAACCCCCCAATTCGAGAAGATATGGAACCCCTGGATAACGCACATCAACATCCCTAATCTATACAACCACATGAGAACATAAGTGGAAGATCCTGCCAGTTCCATCTATTTATATTCACTAACCTAAAAATACCCACCATGAAGGTGGTAAAGACATCCAAAAAATAATGATTCTCTCAGTCATGACCAGAGCTGGAGGACATCGAGATCTGTTTTACCCCCTCACCCCCCTATCATTCTAATAAAAACATGTGAGACTCATAACACCATGACGTAACCCTATCTATGCAAACGGAATAAGTATTATAGTTCTGTTAATTGTTATCTATAGTTTATAAGTTACAAACAGGCCAATAACTCTGTACTTCATTGTCAAGACTTTACCCCCCTGCGTGGGGAAATTGTGGCAGAGTGTTGCCACCCTTAAGATTTTATCTCAATAAAAGCCGTTGAAACATAAAATGAGTACCCAGCTTGGTGGGGGGGGGGGGGGGGGGGGTAATAGATAAATTACCTGAAATAGGAATAAGTTGGCGCTATACACATAACAAGTCTCTTTCCTCCTTTCAAGAGCAAACACTCATATGTTGGCTGATCAGATCTCTTATGCAGGAAGAAGAATACTCATTTGGCACATCCCCTCTTGTGCTACTGCTTGCGTTTTTCCAGACAATTGCAGGGCTGAACCTTCAAGTGCAGGTGCAACATCACTCATATAATAGTGCCTTTGCAGTGAAGTGGTAAGTGATTGTTCGTGTACCTGTTTGTCCAGGTGATCCTCGTCCTGTAAAGTCTTTTTAAACTAACTCCAAACTTCCTGTTGCCTGCATCAGCATGAATAGATTTGGTTTGCCTGTCTAAAATTAACCTAAAGCTGCCATTACCTGGCTACCACTAGGGCTGCAGTGTGTGTACATGAGGAATAAGCAGATTTCTAGTCATTATGACTTGCTTCCTGTATTTTTTTTTTTTCCTCTCTGCAGCGTGTAGATTGGATTCTCCATCCTCTCAGGACTGGTGGGAGGAGCCAGACTGGTCTGCTGTCTTTTATGTGCTGCTTTCTAACTGTCTGTAACACACAGAGATATATAAGACCATCATATAGGAGTGTACAGCGAGATTTATCAGTGTACATGTGAATAAACAGAAGCCGATAACTCAACATTAGCTCTTGCAGCAGGTCCGTCCCTCCACCCCATCTCTGCATATAGTGAACATGATGACTCCTCCCCATGCTCTGCCGGCCTGGTGTTCCCTGTCAGTGATGTGAGAACAGACAGTAAACTAGAAGGGAGACAGAACCCAGGAAATACAGGAGGGGTGTTCGTCTCATGGGGCCCATAGAAGTCTTTGCTTCCTCCTCATCTCTCCAGAGACACACAGTGCTAATAGTGAGCTCTGCCACTGCTACTAAGATCCAATCTACACTACTCAGTGATGCTGTACACTCTCTTCCAGGACGCTGTTATGTCCCTGTGCTACAAAAAGAGGAAGCAGAATCTCCTATTTTGTTCATGGCGTAGTGCACAGAAGAGATCATAGCAGCTAGTCTACACTTCCCATCTCAGGGAAAACTGAAAATTAGAGCTGGAGCCTGCAGAGGGGAAAAATGCAGGAAATAAGTTGCATAAGGCTAGAGGTATATGGCAAGTTTAGCACCGCCAGAAATTGCAGTACAGGCCTGTGTAGGCACAGTTATATCCATCCCAAAATAATGAACATTTTTGTATTTACATTTATGAAAAACGTATTTCTATCCCCAGATATCCCAGGACTAACCGTACAATAGTGCTACATGCTGTCTGTACTCTATGTCCACCTCTGTAATTGCTCCACCTACCCAGTCTTACTTCTCTCTACTGCGCTGCATAGAAGTAAGACTGAGTAGGTGTTACCACCTTGGAACAGTTGAGGTGCGTTCTCGCGCAACAAGAACTGCTTGCGACTGAGCCTCCACCAAGCTGCTGCAGCCAATTGAAGCCCGATATGCCCATCTAGATCATGCAGCTATTGGCAGCTGCATGAAGTCTCAGCTGCAAGCATTTTTTTTTAAATGTGAGAACGCACCCTTACGGATGTGGACATAGAATAGCGCCACCTGCTGTTTTTTTTATTCTAACATTAGACCTGAAATATCTGGGACTAGAAACCTTCTTTTTAAATAAGTATATGAGAAAGGGGTCAGAAATGTGCCTCGTATAGCAACGTGCTGAAAAGAGCAGGAGTTTAAAAATAAAAGAAGACCCAGACAGTTACACAGGGTCATCCGCCGCGGGCAGGGTCGGATTTGGCTGTGGGCTCCCGCGTGTGGAACATGAGGCATTAAGGACATGGCCTTTTTTGGGCATGAGGGCATGAGAATTTTTTGGGGACTTTCATCTCCAATTTCAAAAGCCATAACCTTTTTATTCCTCCGTTGACATGGCGGTATGAGGGCTTGTTTTTGCATGGCGAACTATAGTTTTTATTGGTAGCGTTTTGAGATGCATATAAAAGGCCCTCAGAGGCTCCTTGTGTGTAGTGACCTCTTCTGCTTGTGTAGGGCTTGTTGACCACTAGATGCCTCTACAACAGAGAAGAGATTCCATCCAGTTACCAGAGTGTGAGAGGGGCGCATTACTGGGAGGTGAGAAGCTGGATGGTTGTATCGCTAAATTGCCGTCACCCGGGCTGTTTTGACCACTGTTAGGTGTTGGAGCCAGTTGATGTGTGAGGGCACGCAAGGGGATCGGGCTCAGGATGCCCTCAACAGACTGCCAGTAGAGAGGATTGTCTGACCGTCCGACAAGCACGAGCAATGCCAACTGTTTTGTTATCCACCATACAGACACAAGTGGCGCCATCGTTACACCCTGGTGTCTGGTAGAATCATTTCCTGGCTCTTAGCTGAAGGACATTTGGTCTCACGTTGCCCATTACATGTACGGCCTTTGACATCCACCATCACCTCAGTTTGCAGTGGTGTCATGAACGGCGAAACTGGACGCTACAGAATGGAACCAGGATGTCTTCAGCAATGAATCCCGGTTTTGGTGGGCAGGGTCAGGAGACCTAGGGGTGAGCACCTCAGTTCTGCCTTTGCTGTGTAGTGACACACTGCCCCCACTGCTGTAATGGTCTGGTGGCCATCGCATACAACAGTCGGTCCCCCCCGAGTAGTGGTATAAGGGACAATGACAAGTAGTTTCCTTCTACTGACTGATTTTGCTGATATGTTGCCCTCCAAGCCTTTAAAAGACAATACAAGCAAAGAAATCACATGATGGGAAATCTTTAATGAAAACCAGTTACAAGTCGTCACAGTGATTAGAGAACAAAACTAATTAGATACATGAGTGTGAGGGGTGCAGCTGTCAGCGGGGCCGGTCACCGGGGCAGACCGGACACTTGTCCCCCTCTAGGTTATATTCCGGGACCCTGCCAGGTTTCAGAATAAACATACTTTGAAGTTGGACTTGGAATGGCGCTCTGAGTCACGGAGGGGGCCGCGCCGCACCTCCCCACCGCCCGCATTGAGGCCACTCTCCACATACACACCGCCTTTAGTGTGATGAGCGCTGCGTCCAAAGCGCCACGCTAACAGCGGTACAACACTCCCATTCATTTTAATGGGGCACACGGCGTTTGTGATGCCGCCATTCTCTAGCGCTGTCTGTTCAGTGTCTACAGAGCGCTGTCACATGCGTACCGTGCATTCAATAACAGTAAAATGACCCGATTCTGAGCGGCCCGAGACGGACAGCCTTCTCACCTTGTGTGTATGGGGAGAGAGCTCCTTACTAATCCCCTTAGTGATAGCTAGTAGTCCCCCCCGCCCAATGACACCCAGTCAGTCCTCCCCTGCCCAATGACACCCAGTCAGTCCCCCTCCCCTGCCCAATGACACCCAGTCAGTCCCCCCCCCCCCCCCTGCCCAATGACACCCAGTCAGTCCTCCCCTGCCCAATGACACCCAGTCAGTCCCCCCCCCCCCTGCCCAATGACACCCAGTCAGTCCTCCCCTGCCCAATGACACCCAGTCAGTCCTCCCCTGCCCAATGACACCCAGTCAGTCCTCCCCTGCCCAATGACACCCAGTCAGTCCTCCCCTGCCCAATGACACCCAAGTAGTCCCCCTAGTGACTCCCAGGCCTTCTTGTCAGATCCCACTGTGACAACTTGGACTTCCCCATCAGATCCACCCCCCTCCCCTATAATCCCACCCCAGTGACACCCAGGACCTCCAGTCAGTCCTCCCCTTAACACCGCGAGCTCCCTGTCAGCACCCGCTACCCAGGCAGCAGGGCCCCGACAGTGGTGGGTTCTGAAAACCCGGCAGCACACAGTACAGCGGCCAAGTCTTGCCGCAGCAGAGAGCAGCGCTTCCCCGACTGCCATACCACTGCACGTTAGCGGCAGAGCCGAGGACGGAGGAGGTCACGTGAGGTCAGCGCCTCCTCGGGCACGCAGTGTATCCTCGTTCACATCTCAAAAGGAGGGAGTGTCCCCAACAACCAATGAGGTTGCTGGGATTGCTCACTGCTACACAACTGGGGCTGAACTACAATACGTGCTCCCAGGACTAAAAAGGGGAAACTAGTCACATGACCGGAAATCACGTGACGCCCGCGCCTCCTAGGACACCGTACATTCTAGCCGCTGCCCTGTAACGTCTGGTGGTCTGTGAGCAGTTTGTTGTCATGGAGAGAAGCGGTGACAGGAAGGTCAGTGATCAGCGGTATACGTAGAGAGCAGCTGCTTATTGCCGGGTCGGCTTCGTACCTAGTAAACAGAGGATAAAGCAGCGGGTTGTAGAGGTGACATCTTGTTGTACTCCTTGTGTTTTTCCAGAGATCCCAGGAGCCGGAGGAGGACCCGGCGACGTCCGAGGATGACGACTACGTGCCGTACGTACCGCTCAAGCAGCGGCGCCAGCAGCTGGTAACTGCACTGTATTTCTTCTTGCTGTCAGCTGGCGCTGTAATGTGGTGGGATCTGGGCAGAATTGGCACAATAATGCCCCCTCTATACACAGTTTTTGGCGCCGGACATCAGATCCGCACGGACCAGGCGATCAGTAACTGGTGATCATACTGAGGGTGGGACGTCAGCTGATAAAAGACCGCAGTATACAACAGGCGGTGGATGTATAATCCCAACTACATTGTATCACGCCAGTAGATGCTCCAGAGACTGGTAGCTATTAGTCCCTCCGGCTAGTACTGTAGCGGTGAGGATGTGCCGTGCTTGTATGACATGTCCCCCAGACGTTGGGATCTGACTTGTGGCTATTAGTCCCTCTGGCTGGTACTGCAGTGCTGAGGACCTGCCGCACTTGTATGACGCGTGACATATACCCCGTACGCTGGAATCTGACTTGTGGCTATTAGTCCCTCTGGCTGGTACTGCAGCGCTGACGACCTGCCGCACTTGTATGACGCGTGACATGTCCCCCACACGCTGGAATCTGACTTGTGGCTATTAGTCCCTCTGGCCTGTACTGCAGTGCTGAGGACCTGCCGCACTTGTATGACGTGTGACATATCCCCCTCGCATTGGGATCTGACTTGTGGCTATTAGTCCCTCTGGCTGGTACTGCAGCGCTAAGGACCTGCCGCACTTGTATGACGTGTGACATATCCCCCTCGCATTGGGATCTGACTTGTGGCTATTAGTCCCTCTGGCTGGTACTGCAGCGCTGACTACCTGCCGCACTTGTATGACGCGTGACATGTCCCCCACACGCTGGGATCTGACTTGTGGCTATTAGTCCCTCTGGCCTGTACTGCAGTGCTGAGGACCTGCCATATTTGTATGATGTGTGACATGTCCCCCACACACCGGGATCTGACTTGTGACTATTAATCCCTCTGGCCTGTACTGCAGCGCTGACGACCTGCCGCACTTGTATAACGAGTGACATGTCCCCTACACGCTGGGATCTGACTTGTGGCTATTAGTCCCTCCGGCTGGTACTGCAGCGCTGACGACCTGCCGCACTTGTATAACGAGTGACATGTCCCCTACACGCTGGGATCTGACTTGTGGCTCTTAGTCCCTCTGGCTGGTACTGCAGCGCTAAGGACCTGCTGCTCTTGTATGACGTGTGACCTATCCCCCTCACATTGGGATCTGGCCTGTGGCTATTAGTCCCTCTGGCCGGTACTGCAGCGCTGACTAACTGCCGCACTTGTATGACGTGTGACATGTACCCCACACACCGGCATCTGGCTTGTGGCTATTAGTCCCTCTGGCTTGTACTGCAGCGCTGACGACCTGCCGCACTTGTATGACGTGTGACACGTCCCCCACACGCTGGGATCTGACTTGCAATCTGCAGCGTTTGCACACGGAACAATCCTGATTGGATTGCCGTTCAAATTCTAAAGTGACAAGTAACATAGTATGTAAGGCCGAAAACAGACACAGGTCCATCCAGGGCAGCCTATTACCCCCCAATGTTCATCCAGAGGAAGGCAAATAAATCCCAATGAGGTAGAAGCCAATTTTCCCCATTTAAGGTAAAAAAAACTACCTTCCTGACTACAATCTGGCGATCGGAATAATCCCCGGATCGCCGACACTTCTGCAGTAATTAGTGACTATAACATAATATTGTATCACTCAAGAAAGATGTCCAGGCCCCTCTTGTACTCTTTTATCGATTTTTGCCATCCCCACGTCCTCAGGCAGACAGTTCCATAGTTTCACTGCTCTTACAGTAAAGAACCCCCTTCTACGTTTGTGTAGAAACCTTCTGTCCTCTAGATGTAGAGGGCACCCCCTTGTTACAGTCACAGTCCTGGGTGTGAATAGATGGTGGGAGAGATCTCTGTATCGTCCCCTGATATATTTATACATAGTTATTAGGTCGCCCCTCAGCAGTCTTTTATCTAAACTAAATAACCCCAATTTTGATAGCATCGCTGGGTATTGTAGTCCGCCCATTCCGTTTATTACTCTAGTTGCCCACCTTTGTACCCGCTCAAGGTCTGATATGTCCTTCTTGATGCAGACTCTCCATCGAGTTCTCTGCCTTGGCCCCACCGATTACCAATGATCCACGTATGACTCTGCAGCAGCTGTGATACAAATCCACAGTTACTTCCTTAGATTTCTGACATGGATTTCCATTGACGTCCATATTGGATTCTTCCTACGTGACTTTCTCTGTGTGAACATACCCATAGCCGTCCTTAATGCAGTAGAACACTGCAAATAGAAAATTTTGCCACTGACCTCTAAAGAGAAGGACCTTTTGGTGGGGGATGGGGGTACGTTGCTTTTCATAAAAGTGCTATATATAAAACCAAGCTAAGGCTATGTTCGCATAGCGCATTTTGCTGCGGAATCCAACTGTAAAACGGGCAGAAATCTTACGCTGTTCTGCCGTGGTTGTTCCCATTTTCATGCGACTTTAGCCCTGTCAATGTGTGGAATTTCCCATGCATTTTCACTCCGATGCGCATGAGATAGTAGCATGTCACTACTTCCTGCGGATCAACTTCTTCAATTGAATTTATGTTGAACTTGTGAAATCTGCTGTGAATCTGCAACAAAAGTTGCACCATATGGCCTGAATTTTGATGCGGATCTACAGCGGCTTCATTCCTTCAATTGATCCGCCACAAAATCCACACTATATGAAGCCAAATTTTCTGCTATGGAATATCCGCTGTGTGTGAATGTACCTTTAAAAACCTCTTCCTCTTTGTATTCATAGCTTCAAAAGCGTCTGCAGATGCGTAAGAAAGGAGTCATAGAAGAGGAGCAGAAGGACAGCGGCAGTGAGCAGCGTGGAGATGAAGACGACATTCCATTGGGCCCCCGATCTAACGTCAGTCTTTTGGATCAGCATCAGCACCTAAAGGAGAAAGCGGAAGGTATGTGGTATTCAGACCATTGCCTCCATTTTCAGTAGTCTTTATCTGTTATCTAAGGGAGTGTTCACACAGGGTTTTGAGCCTCCCATCAGAGGTATACAGTAGGAGGGCTCCAGACATATACCTCTGATAGAAGACTGCAATGTAGCTCACTGCATAGGCATGCATGGGGCTACGTTACCTACACAGCCCCCTCCTAGCTGTCCCATATACCAGCATCAGGCACCCCGGACAATGCGGGCACCAGTCCTGCCCGAAAGAAAAATTAAGAAGAAAACCTTTCCCTGGCAGTCAGTGCAGAGCGGTCACATGACCAGTCTGTGCCCCTTTCTTCATCAGTGTGCACGCACCCATAGCACGGTCCTCAGTGACTCTATCGGGGGCACCGAGGAGCGTGCAGACAAGGTGGCCATGCACAAAACCATAGCACTACTCTGCTGTCTGCCACAGGGAGTTCCTCTGAAGACTAACTGTCTATATATGAGTAATGACTTCACTGGAGCTGTCTGTTTAATGGTGGACTGTGACGGATGCCACATAATGACATCCGTCCCCCATAGGCAATTATGGCCTTCGTTAAACTGATCCGATTATTTATTCATTTATTTTTTAACTTTACTTTGAGGGATAGAACAGCATAAACTACTACTGTACTCCATCTTTTTTTTTTTTTCGCATTATACTTGCATATACCTGCCAGACAGAGACCAAGAGGATATGCGTTTAGTCTCTGTCTGGCAGTGAAAAGCTATGGACACGCTTAGCATGTACATCAGGAGCTTTCCTGACGTACACCCTAAGCAGAGTCCAAAAACGCTGCCTGGATGCACCCTCAATCTGATCTGTTATGTGCCCCCCCGCTCCCCGCCGAATATGATTCCCCATGTTAGTGCAGTATATTACAGGGTCAGAAATGGCACAAAATGTATTTTGCTGTTTTTAGCTAATTGCAGCGCTTTAAAGAGAAAAAAAATACAGCAGAATCCTAGTTTATAAGTCCACTGTATTCATGAGGGGATCACTCCTCCTTCCCTACCGTGCCTGATTGACTGCTGTTTATCTGCCTTTACATAGGACTGCGTTTTCAGGTGACAGAACCACATTAAAGTGTCTCTTCAACTTTGCTAACCTGCCCAATCTTACATTGGGCATGTCTGGTGGTACAGTTACCAAGACAACCATACCATGCACAGGGATTTCATGTGCTTGCTAACTAATACGGTTTTCTTGGCCACTGTACCACCTAGCGTGAACTAGTATCTATATATGCCCAATGTAGAATTGGGCGAGTGAACAAACTGCGGTGCCATATTAATGCCGGTCAGTTTCAGATCTGGTGTAAGACTGATGTTGGCAGGAGCTGGAAACTATATTTATAAATGTATTTATTTAACAGCTAGAAAAGAATCTGCAAAGGAGAAGCAGCTGAAAGAAGAGGAGAAGATCTTGGAGAGTGTGACCGAGGGAAGAGGTGAGCACATTACCACGAAACCATAAAGACCACAACAATATGGTACTCTTAATGTACAAGTAAAAAATGAACACTTGGAGCTGGGGAGATGACGATGAACGTTTCCATGTCTATTCCATGAATTGACTACTATAGCTTATATCTGCTTGATGATAGTCAGAAATCCATCGCATTCAGATTAATTTGCTTATTTCTTGGCTGTGTCATTGGGGGACACCATGAAGACCTTGTGGTATTTCTCCTCCCACTTGGTACTGTTTTCTTGACTATGCTCAGGGCCAGAAGACCACCATCCCCTCGCACAGACCATAGGGCGTGAAAGTCCTTCTTCAGATACTGCAAACAACATAATCTCCTATCCATGCATTTTTATGTTCCCAGAATCCTTTCTTTCCTCCATTCAAGCACGGAAATGGAGTTGAGGATCAGCTCCTTAAAGGGTCAAGTTTCCATGCTATTAGTCCTTTTTCAATTCTCCCTGGCTTCCAAACCTGTGGTGCAGGCATACATTCCATCAGGGAGTGATACACGCTGCCCCTCCTTACCATCTCCCGTTAGCACCTTGGGACTTAAATTTGGTCCTAGATTCATTACAACTGTCTACCTTCAAGCCAATCCATGACGTTTCGCTCCATCCGCTATTTTGGAAGGTCACCTTCCATCACTTCAATCTGCCGCGTTTCTGAACTCGACGTGTTCTTATTCAGATAGCCCTTTTTGGTGCTTCATCAGGACAAGGCGGTCCTCTGCCTTGTTCCATCTTTTCTTTCCAAGGTGGTTTCCACCTCAATGAGGACATTGTTCTGCCCTCCTTCTGTCCGTAACCTTCACACCCTACAGAACGCAGTCTGCGGATCTCTCTCATGGAATCCTTCCGCCATTCGGATTCTTTGTTCATGATCTCTGTCAGCCCTTGTCAAAGTCTGGTGGCCTTCAAGTGCACCGTTGCCCACTGGATCAGGCTGGCGATTACGGAGACCTACTATGCCAAGGGTAGGACTCTAGTCCTTTAGGTCATGTCTCACTCCATGCATGTGGTGGTTGCATTCTGGGCAGTGTCCTATAACACTTCTGCTCTCCAGGATTGCAAGGCAGCGACCTGGTCTTCGCTTCATACGTTCATGAACTTTTACAGGGTGCATACTTTTCCATGTTCTGACGCTGCTCTTGGACACAGGATTCTGCAGGCAGCAGTACCTGGACTGCTTCACCAGTATTTTAGGCCCAACACTAGGAACTGCTTTTGAACTTTCCAAGGTCTTCGCTGTGGTCCCCAATGAACATTTTCAGAAAAAGATTTTACGGTAACAAAAAAAATCCTGTTATTTTCATTGATCATGTTTTCTTTCTCTCCATGAAGCTCTGATGTCTGTGAAAGAAATGGCCAAAGGTATCACTTATGATGACCCCATAAAGACCAGGTAAGCCCATGTTTCCTTAGTCTTTAAAATTTTTGCTTTTCGTTTGAGATTTGGGTTACGTTTAACAAAGCCTTATTGGTGCAGCTTTATTGCAGCTTTGTCATTGTTTTTCCTAAACCAGGGGTGTCAAAACTCATTTTCGCCGAGGGCCACATCAGTCTTATGGCTACCTTCAAAGGGCCGATTGTAATTGTAAAGCCTCATTCCCATGGCCGTGACAGACTCCGCCAGCGGAATACCGCAACAGAGTCCGTCACGCCACCCCCCCTAAAGACCGCATACCCCGGATTCGCTGTGCGTGTCCCGCATGACGCGCCGGCAGTGTCATATGACGCGGGGAAGGGTATTCACGCTATACTTCACTGTGCTACAGCGGAAGTATAGCATGATAGCCAGCTTCCATTGACTACTATGGAAGCCAGCTGCCCGTATTCTTGCGGCATTTAGAATATGCCGCGGTTTATTTCATGCTGCAGAATTCCACGGTGGAATTCTGCAGCGTGAGCATTGAGCTATTAGGTTTAACAGAGCCTAATAGCTGTCGGGCAATGCCGTTGATTTCCACCGCGTAAATCGCGGCAGAAATCCGGCCGTGGGCATTAGCGATAAGACTGTATAGTAAGGGCTTATTCACATGAGCGTATTTGCGCAGTGTATTACATGTGCAATACGCAGTGAACAGAACCCATTGATTTCAATGGGCTTTTTCACATGAGCATATATTTTCATGCGATGTACTATTGCAGCACGACCGATTTTTGTGCATATTGCACAATTTTAAAATAATATTATGGTGCCTGATATGCATCAGACTGTATAGGAGTAAATGCAATCTACAAAGGAGACTTCCAGAGTGTGACTGGTAATCGAGTAAAGGGAACAGAGATGGAAAACCGTGTTTTTGCCGGAGTGCCCATAACTGTCAATTTTAGTTCACTTTGAGCATCCTCCTAAAACTGGTATTGGCACCAAGTTTACATACAGCCTTATACGTTGTACGAGTTTTGGGCACATCTGTTTTGGGCCATTTTTAATAATGGAAAACTATGCAGAACTTTTCTTTATACAATCTTTATTTATATAAATTCAGAAAAAAAACCCGTAAAATCATGAACAAGTCCTTTTATTCTGCTGGCTGTATTTCACTGTCTGTCTAGTTATTAGTTGTTCACCACATTCCTTCTTCTAGCTGGAGGGCCCCGCGACATATTCTTGGGATGTCACAAGCTCGCCATGAACGTGTCCGGCAAAAATACCACATTTTGGTTGAAGGGGACGGCATTCCTCCTCCTATAAAGAGTTTCAAGGAGATGAAATTCCCAGCAGGTAAATAACATGTATTTACAGTACTTGTGTGATATCTGTGTAATATCGGTTTAATCCACTATGCGTTATAATTCTGGAAAGTGGCGCATGTTCGAATTCTGATCTAAATCCAAAAATACAGATTGCATGTAATTTGTCAGTGAGTATACGGATTGTTGCACCACTGAAAGAGGTGTTTTATACTCACTGGGTGCCTCGTTCCTGCGCTGTGTCCTCGCAAAGTTGGTGCATGCGCCTGGAGTGACTTTTGTAATGGCTATGTTCATGCACTCTTCCATGCAAATGATTACGGGTGCACGCACCTAGTCTGTCTGTTTGCGCCCCAACTTTGTAATGACAGCGCAGGAACGGTGAGTATGAAATTCAGCTCAACCAGACTCTCCATTTCAACACCTTTGCAGCCCATAACCTAGTTTATGGGGTTTAAAGGTGATGGCCGGTTCCCTTAAAGGTGCTTTCAGAGTTAAATTTTTTTTTTTTTAAATAAATTCCTATTCCCTATACCTAATAATAAAAGATCCCACTCGCCCCTCGTAGCTCCAGCACCGCATCCTTGGGTCTCTTACAACATTGTATGTAAAGGCTGCAGCAGCCTGTGTACAGGACATCACAAGCTGCTGCAGCCAATTGCAGCCTTCCGCACTTGAACTACATTGCTTAATGTATACCAAAAGTGTCATGTTTGCCAGAAAATCTATTTGTCTTTAACCTATATTGAAAACTACACTCAACTATGCTTTACGATAAAGTGGATCGCTCATAAAAAAAATGTGGCATATGATTTTTGTCCTGCATGGTCTATATATTTACTTGCAATCACTCAGTGGAGGCATATACAGTTGTGTAGTCTACGGCAAATGCAGTGTGAATAAAAGCCTCTTTAGGGGTACGCTCGCATTACAAACCATGTCAAATTGTTTGGATTTTGACTGATTCAGTTGCAAATCCGCATAAGATTTCCGCCTGCAGATAATTGTACTTCTCTCACCTCCAAATACTGAGTACTCGCTGCCGGCACCAAGAGCGCAGCGCACACAGACACCAGGCAGCTGCTACTGGCAATGAGCGCTCCGTATTTGGAGGTGAGAAGAGCGCCATTATGTGCAGCGGATCTGCAACTGAATCTGAGTCCCCATGAATGGGGGGGATTTTGGTGCAAATTTACGGCTGCAGAGAATCTGTACTAATTCCGCTGTGTTTGAATACACCCTATGATGCAAATGTCTTCCTTCATATTTCTGTAAGATTATGCAGCCTGTACAAGTCCTAAAAGCACAGTAAGAGTAATGTTTCAGCTGAGAATGTCCTCTAGTACTAAAACCAGGAATTGAGTAAATGATGCGTTTTGGGGAGGGTACTATTTAATGTTTGTGATTTGTAATCCCAGCTATTCTACGTGGACTGAAGAAGAAAGGAATTCAGCATCCCACCCCTATCCAGATCCAAGGCATCCCGACAATGTAAGCATTGCTGTCTTGTTTTTCCCAATGCATTGACAGCTGTAGGGCTGTTACAATAGGAGAATATGATATGTCCTTATTAGTTTTGTGTTTTATACTTTTTGCAGCCTGTCTGGGAGGGATATGATCGGCATTGCTTTCACCGGCTCTGGGAAAACGTTGGTTTTTACACTACCGGTTATCATGTTTTGCTTGGAGCAAGAAAAAAGATTGCCTTTTACAAAGCGGGAAGGACCGTATGGACTCATTATTTGCCCATCAGTAGGTACCATCAGCGCTCACTATGTGCCCTCCTTTTCATATCTGTCCTGCTAAGTGGCTGCTATTGAGTTAAAAATTGTGTTATTTTTTTTTTCCGCATGATGGCTTAAAGGGGTTGTCCCGCGCCGAAACGGGTTTTTTTTTTTTTTTAACCCCCCACCCCCCACCCCCACCCCCCCGTTCGGCGCGAGACAACCCCGATGCAGGGGTTAAAAAAACAACCCGCACAGCGCTTACCTGAATCCCGGCGGTCCGGCGTCTTCATACTTACCTGCTGAAGATGGCCGCCGGGATCCTCTGTCTCCGTGGACCGCAGGGCTTCTGTGCGGTCCATTGCCGATTCCAGCCTCCTGATTGGCTGGAATCGGCACGTGACGGGGCGGAGCTACACGGAGCCGGCATTCTACACGAGCGGCCCCATAGAAGACTGCAGAAGACCCGGACTGCGCAAGCGCGGCTAATTTGGCCATCGGAGGGCGAAAATTAGTCGGCTCCATGGGAACGAGGACGCCAGCAACGGAGCAGGTAAGTAAAAAACTTTTTATAACTTCTGTATGGCTCATAATTAATGCACAATGTACATTACAAAGTGCATTATTATGGCCATACAGAAGTGTATAGACCCACTTGCTGCCGCGGGACAACCCCTTTAAAAATCTTAATGTGATCCTCTGGCGCTGGGGATGGAATTGCAAGTTAGATGGGGTGTAATATTACCTTGTGAGGATTGGAGATTGTGTGGGGAGGTATTGGGATATTAGGTCAGAGATGTTTATAGAGTGGACAGGTTGTGCATGGCCTTTTAGGTCATTGGTAGTGTTCTAAATTGGATTCTGTGGACAACAGGTAGTCGGTGTAGTGATTGGAAATGATGAAAGGCAGGTGAGTAACGGGAGGGGGGGGGGGAGTCGAATGCTCGAATTGGGGTGCAAAAGCAATGAATTGGGGGGTATAGAGAGGGGTGTTACAGTAGCCTAGGCAGGAGTTGCGGGCATGCTGTAGTAGTCTTGATTTGAGGTTGAGGGCTTGTGTTTCCGCCAAGTCCTTTACCCTGTAAATACAAGTTACCCCAAGACAGCAGATGTGTGTGGCTGGGGAGAATGTGGAGGAGGCATTGACAGTGATTGATGGGTTTTGGTGTGGAAGGGAAGGGGGGGGATGTTTAAGTGAGATGTCTGGGTGTGGCCATTTTTCATAGATTTCTCTGTTGGAAAAAAGCCTGAAAAGAAAAGTCCACAAAAAAAAAATGTCAAACATTTGTGACTGGACGAATGGCTTATAAAAAATATTTGAATTTCATGGCATTTCTTTCCAGGCCCCAGAAAACTACTACAAAAAGCGTGTAAAGTACAGGCCCTTTTACACGGAACAATTATCGTTCATAAAAATAGTTTAAACGAGCAAAAGTGAAAGCTAATCGCTGAGTGTAAACGCAGCCAGCGTCTGAACAACAAACGATAAATCCTTCACCTTTCGTTGTTGCTCATTTTAAGCAGGATACATATCATTGGCTTGTTCACTGATACAGTTAAGGTGAACGACTGAATGATTTCTCGTTTGAACGAGCCAACGATGTATAAACAGTCTGCCCGAGAGAACTCTGACATTGCTTGGCATAAACGGACCGTTAATCTTACTGATCATTTGTTTACTAAGCGCTGACCATTTTCTTCTTGCAGAGAGAGCTGGCCCGTCAGACACACAGCATCATTGAGTATTATTGCCGCTTGCTTCAAGAAGATAACTTCCCAACCTTACGTACAGCACTATGCATTGGTGGCATGTCTGTCAAGGAGCAGATGGAAACTATCAAACAGTAAGTCCTGCTCGCCTTCCTTACCTATAGAGTATTATGCACAGGTTCTCTTTAGGCCTTAAAGCATTGTGTGATGGGGTCTGATCACTGCGACCCCCTGGTATTCTGAAGAATCAACCACATTTAGCCCAATGTACAATGGGCAAGCAAGCCACATATGAATGGGCTGTCCTTGTTCAGCTGACTGGGGATTACTGAAAATATTGGCAGTCTCTAAAACTCTAATCCACTTCAGTAGTGAGACTGCCCAATGCAAATTACACTCCAACTGGCCAACTGTCTTGACATAAGTCTCAGTGGTTTAGACCCCCACATCACTCAGCATGCACACAGCTAAATTGCTATACGGCGGAGCATCGCACAGGTGCAAAATACTGACGACCACCAACCTGCACACCTATCACATATTGAGGAGGGCTGCTTAGTATTATACTTCACATAGATAAGACATACAAATAATGTCAGGCCTAATGATATCTATAGTGCAGCATGCAGGTTTGCAACCTATTAATGATGCCGCATACAATCCTGCCCTGCATCTCAAAAGTGAACCACACTGGTACTGCCACCCTGGGCTTCCCCAGTATTTAAAGTCAGACTGCTTTCTGCAAAGTAATAAAAAATAAAAGGTATTATTTAATATTTCGGCCAAAATACATAAGCTTGCAAGCCAACATCAAGGGTCCTCTGGGGGGACCCAAGGTATCGGTGCCAGTGTGCTTCACTTTTGAGGTGCAGGGCAATCTGCTGGGCTGCATCCTATGTGGTACCAATAATAGATTGTAAAGCTGCATGATGCACTACACATATTGTCTGGCTTTGCCCCCTTTGTATGCCTGAACTTTATCTATGTGCGACTATAATACTAAGCAGACACTCCTCTCAATATGTGGTAGGTGTGTGAGTGGTTGTTCATCAGTATTATGCACCTGTGCAATGCTCCTCCATATAGCAATCTGTCTGTCTGCTGAGGGATGTGGTACTTATACCTGCCAGTGTATTTCGTATCAGTACATCAGTATTTATGGTGGCATTCTGGGATTATACTATAATTTTAAATTTTTTTTCCCCATAAAATATTGTGAACAGATAACCCTCTCAACCCCTAGCAGTCACATTTAAAGTTAGAAAAACCAACCTGAAAATTTCACTTTTTTAATTCTAGATTAATTTTTGTCTCAAGCAAATGGGTAGTCACATAACTCGTGTTAAGAGTCAATAAACAGATTGAATGGGCACAAGGGAGTGATTAGATGAGCAAGAGCTTTCTTTTCTGGAAAAAATACACTTCCTAAGTAAGGGGGTAATGACATGAACAAAAGTCCACGTTACATCCTTTAAGAATCATCCAGAGTCCTACAGGACTAAAGGAGACTCACAGATCCTCGTCCTTTCCCTGCATAATGCCAGCATGCCTCCTGCTACCGCCTCTTGTCTTTTCACAGGCTGAAATGAGAGCTGCGAGTTCAGTATATGCAACTTCTACTTTAACCTACTACCGCTCTGGCTGAGTGCAGCTATAGTAGCAATCTCTATCACATTTTAAAGCCAAGATACTTGATTTTAAAAGAAGACCAAAATTACAGCTCTAGTTGCAATCTATCCGGAGCATAGTGCCACTAGACTATAGTAGCTCCCACTGCCTGAACTGTGCTTGGGGTGTACTGTAAAGTTCTTTTCAACTATTAGGGTTTTAACCCTTTGCAATCTAATTTTGGATTCAGGGTTTCCTAGGGGGCTTTCTCTTTCTGCCTTTTTACAATGGCACCATCTGCTGGCTAGAGCCAGTATTGCAGAATGTGACATGCCGGAGAGGCCCCCGACAACAGAGCGGGCAGTAATATACAGTAAGAATATCGTGCCGGACGTCTTCCGACATCGGAGCTGTACAGGCTTCAATCAGAATGTTGGAAAAGGTCAGACAGTGGATTGGAAAGGGTTAATATTGCTTATGTCAGATTGCTGTTGAAGTGTCTACATTTAACATCTTGTGAAAAATACGCACATGTGAATAAATATATTGAAATCAGTGAGTTCTATTCGCTGCATAATACGCTGTGCAAATACACCCGTATGAATGAGCCCTTAGTGTAAGGATTAGGCCAAGCTCTGCTTTGTTTAGATATGTGGTTGGTAATAGCCGGCAGAACGCTGATTAAAATACTAACTACCACCTGTCTGAGTGATGTGTGACTCTGTGAGCTACATGTGATGGTGTCGCCGTCATGTGATCAGTCACTGGGGATCTGAGCTCCGCCCCTGATCACATGACTGTAATATCACAGGTCCTTCATCCCTGTGCACTGAATGAGGGATTACAGGTGGAATTCACCTGCCACAAACCCCCGTGGCCTCAGTTGCTATGGATATAGGAGTACTCAGTCTGGCAGTTTGTAGCTGGTTGTGAGACCGCTGCACACCTGTGTGGAGACTCCATCCAGTAAATGACGCCTCATAAATGTCCACATACATAGCTGGCAGTGCATATTGACCAACAACACTGAAGCATAGTCCTTCACCGCTATCTTCACATCTCCTGAACATGATATCATGTTATCTCAAGTGCTAATGCAGCCAACACCAGTCCAGCCTTCATCTAATCGTCAACCGTTATCCAGTGTTGAAACAAACCGTCGCTGTCATGTAAACATGTCACCACAGAGGGATCAACGCCGCCGTGAAGCTAATGCAGCTTACATGACTCAGCAGCAAGCCACGATATAACCTCAGCCACCAGCTGAAGTCCATAAATCAAGTGCAGCGTATGGAAATATTTTGACCAACTCCAATCCCTTTCACTATATTATATTAGTAAGTGGTATATTGCGCCACCAGAAATACTGGTACTAGTCTTCTATACGGTATGTTGCAGTGCAGTCCACCATAACGGTAGACATGCATGAACTAGTGCTAGCTGACCTGCTCATACTTGAGCGCATCATTAAAATATGCAAAAGCCTGAACGTAATTAGCTGTTGGGTGAAATCTCTGCCTGTCATGTTTTTGCTTGATAGTGACCTAATACTTAACTCTTTAATAGCCTATTCACCCAACTGACTGTCTACTTAGACTTGTGGGTGAGAAGTCTGCACTTGTCAATCTTCTTTCACCTACATTAGTGTAATTGTTCTTACCCGGTAATATCCATCCAGTCTCTTTATGTCATTTTATCTGAATGTCAGATTTCTGTATGCAGTTTAGACAAAACCCATTTAAAAGTTATTGCCAACTATGTTTTGATCACTTAGTTTACATTTATGAAATCTAACAGATCTGCATGTTTTTGCCGCAGGGGTGTGCACATGATGGTCGCAACTCCAGGAAGACTTATGGACCTACTTCAGAAAAAGATGGTGAGCCTGGACATCTGCCGGTATCTGGCCCTAGATGAAGCTGATCGCATGATTGACATGGGCTTTGAGGAAGACATTAGGACAATATTTTCTTACTTTAAGGTACATTCCTTTGTACCCTCGCATTGGTAACTCAACAATTTCACTTACGGAACGTATTTGTATAAGGACTTTTTTTCTTTTTTTTAAATTTAATATAGGGTCAGCGACAAACACTGCTTTTTAGTGCCACTATGCCCAAGAAGATCCAGAACTTTGCTAAAAGTGCTCTAGTGAAGCCAATAACTATTAATGTTGGGCGAGCGGGTGCAGCCAGTTTAGATGTAATACAGGTGAGAGATTTTGTTGCTTCCCTTGCATTTTTACAGTCTATAAATTCATTATTGATTGCAGCTTGACTTATTTATAGGAAATCCGTCACCAGAACAGAATACTTTAAAAGCTATGGAGACCTTTGTTCATGAAAAAAACCAATATACACTTAAGTGCTTTTATTGTTAATTTTGTATTGGATTTTCCTTCTTATGCATAATTTAGAAAGCCTTGTAATTTTGGTTTTCAGGCTCTCCAAGTTTTTGGTTTGGTGGCATTCCCAGCACTGATCAGCTAGTCTTTCTTGTGAATGCATATTAGTTCAGCTCCCCCTCCCCTCTTTCAGAGGCTATGTGTGTGTGTGTGTGTGTGTGGGGGGGGGGGGGCATACACAACACCCGAACATCGGTCGGGGGATTTAAATGCCACTGTAAGAAGCGGCATTTAAAGGGATAATAGCTGCGCGGCCGACTGCGCCGCTATTGCCTGCGGGTGTCAGCTGTAATAAACAGCTGACGACCGCGCTTAATGGTGGGAGATAGCAGCGCTATCTTCCTCCATACACATCCTGCAATGGCAGGACATAAAAACACTTTTGGGCCGTCATTAAGGGGTTAAGATTAATTCACAGCACCTTCCAACTTAAAGGGTTATCTCCCACCAAAACTATGTATCCACTGTATTTTGCTATCTGGGGCAGTCCTGTTGAGATGAATGCAGTGGTTGTGCATACACATGACCAACACTCAACTCGTGCAGGGAACTTGGGCTAATCAGACCATTAGTAACTAACTAGCTTTATGTGCATGTATTTAGAGAACAGTGGGTGGTCTGTTCTCTAAATACATCACTTTTACAATGCTATCGGCGCTGCCCGTGGAGAACACCGCATGCCGTCCCTCTTATCGGGGATGACGGATTTCATGCTGAGCTGAACTCAGCGATGGACGAAGAGTGCACAATGAGCTCACATTTACACGCAGCGGCTATCGCTCAAAAGCCGTTGTTTGGATGAATTTTGAGTGATAATCGTTGCATGTAAATCAGCCTTTCATTTTTGTGTGTTCAGCTGTTGGCGGGCCCAGTCTGCCACCATTATGTAGGAAAAACTGATCAGGTGCCTGCTGACAGCTTCAGTATACACTGGAGTTGGAGAGGAAGCTGCTGCTCCGATCCCTGTGGAGTGGCTGCTGCTTGTAACTGCAGTCTGGGGACTCATTGAAATCAATGGGACCTGAGGATGGGTCATCAATAGTATTTTCGTGGACAACACTCTTTAAATTTCCCAAACTCCCAGCAGTTCATTCTAAAAACTTGACAGTGTTTTGCCAATATAAGTGAGGGGTGTGTATTCAAGAACACTAAAGGTCCACTACTTTACTCATATAAGTTCTACAGACTCGTGTTCTAACAGTTGGGCAGAGGCGGCGCTCACCGTTATAGATTGGTCTAGCAGACGTGCCTAGTGTGTGGTACAAGAACGCTGCAAGCTGTGTTTTTCCTTTCAGAAAAACTAAAAGCGACTAGTGCTGAGTCAAGCTGAACGCAAATGGAGAGCAAAACAATTTATTGCTCTTTATGGGTCCAGTATGCTTCAGGTTTTTTTTAAAAGGAAAACTAAGACCGAGAGACAGATGCAGATGTGAAACCACCCTCACAAATGGCAACAGGATTGTAAATTGTTGCCATTTACAATATTATGGGCACATTGGTGAGCATTTTGGTCACCATCAGTGACAGCTATGTGCCCTGTTGCATCTCTATGACACTGCACTGCTTCCATATGAAGACTTGCAGTGTTTTTTTATCTGTTGGATTCTTTATGAATCAGAGATAGAACTCCCCTCATTTATTTATATCTGATGCTGTAGACGTTACTTCTAGGAAAGAATAACCCCATAAGTAGCTGCTTCTCTGTTTAGTCAAGTAGGAGTGTTGGACATTGTCAGTGATCACCTTGTTGTCTTCCTTCCAGGAAGTAGAATATGTCAAGGAAGAGGCCAAGATGGTTTATTTACTGGAGTGTCTGCAGAAAACACCCCCTCCTGTGAGTAACCCTTACAGCTTTTGGAAGAATAAGCCGACGTGTCATTCTGTTGCCTATACTATAATCATTGCTTTGTTCTGCTCCTTGTTTTCTTTTCAGTTGTGAGTCCTGCCTGAATATGGGGCTTCACTTTAAGAATACAGGTTTTTTTGGGGGTTTTTTCAGTTTCTTTTCCACATTTTTAAAAAATCCAAACTATTATTTATCTATTGACGTCGCTGTCTGAGGGAGAGTTTTTGCGGGCTGAGTTGTATTTTTCAATGGCGCTATTTAATGAACTGAAAAATGTTACAGAATTTCTAACTGAAGTTTAACAGACACAAATCCTGCCCTTTTGCCCTCATTGATCGGGAGGGTGTTTTTATGGCATACAAAAATAACATAACTTTATTCAATTACGATGTTACCAAATATTTATATAGTATTTTTTGTTTTGTATCTTTTACTGTTCTACTTTAAAAAATAAAATATCTTTGGAAAAACCTAAAACTTTCTGCCACCATCTTCCGACAACCATAGCAAGTCAACACAATTGTGTTAGGACTCATTTTTTTCGTGTGACGTCCTGTAGTTATTGGTACCATTTTGGAGTATGTACGATTGTATAAAAAAGTTTTTCTTAGGGATTAAGTGACAAACAAGTGCAATTCTGGCATTGTGTATATGTATTTTTTTTCTCAGACAACGTTCATGCGGAATAAATGCGTTACTTTTATAGATTGGACTTTTACGGACACAGTGATGCCAAATATGTTTTGTATTTTTTATTATAAATATGGAAAAATGGTGGTTTTAGTTTTTATTACCTTTTGTTTTAATAACGAATAGAACTTTTTTTAAACTAAGTTTTAGCGTTTTGTTTTTTTTTCTTTCTTTTCTTTAGACCCCATTGGGGACTTGAACTTGGCCCCAGGCTGCCATGGAAACTGAACACCGCCCCGCAATTTCATTGTGGGGGCTGTTTGGGACCACGCAAAAGCGAGTGGGGGATTTAAACTGTGGCTGTTAACCCTGTATGTGCTGCTGTCAATCAGCTGTGAGGAGCAGCCGGTACTTGCATTATATAGAGTGGGATCGGCTTCCCTCCATACAAACCCTGTACGTCCTGTGTTAAGTAGTTAAAGGGATTCTGTCCAGTCATCAGTTTCATGCTGCCTGGACCACGGGCATCACTAATAAGGAAGGTTGTCACCACTGACAATATTAGTATATGTAGCCATATAATATATATCTGTATTTATCCATCCTTTACCAGGTGCTGATATTTGCTGAAAAGAAAGCTGATGTTGATGCCATACATGAATATCTTCTATTAAAGGGAGTGGAGGCAGTAGCCATACATGGAGGGAAAGGTAAGTGAAATAGTCTAGCCAACCTTATATTTAAATGAGCTGTACCAGATTAGAAGAACCATAATTGATTTCTCCCAGGATCTGCCCCAGACCAGTCCACTGGCAGTGTGCTATTGCATGCAGCGCCTTTCACGTCAGTGGAACGGAGCTGCAATACAAGACACAGCCTGTGGACCGGTGTGGTGCTATTTCTGGAATAAGGCAGACAACTGCTCTAAGTAGATTTTCTTCTGAATCCTCCTGATAATAGTGTAAATAGCGATTATCAAATCACATATTAGGAACTTTAGGAATGAATGAAGTTCTAATTGGCCATTAGTGAGGTAGACATCGTTAATACAATACAGTTGTATTTATTTTCTGGGTACATTGGTATAGTCCAGAAATCCACATACCATGAGTGGAAATTTAATTCCCTTGCATTAGAATTCTGCTATTCATAAATTGCCGCTTTGGCCCAAGAGACTGCACCAAAAATGATGACTCTTTGAATCTCTACGCTGTGTCTGGCGCCTTTTTTAAAAGGGGGTGGAACTTGGGGGCATGGCTGGTGTAAATATACCGCAATTCTATGCCAGCCCTCAGCTGTAGATTTCTTCTTTTGGCGCATGGGCAGCCCAAGATATTAAGAGAAGTTCGCCTCTTATTACTTTTACACGCATCTTCCTACATCAGTAATCCTATTAAGACCATCCTACGAAACGCCAGTCTGTGGATCTGCCTGGACAGTTCTAAAAAAAAGCATTCCGCAGTAAAATACTACACAGGCGAAGTTGGGTTATAACAGAATCCTCATCAGACCTGGGTTGTTATTCTGTCCTACACATCCATGGAAGCAGAGATGGCTATATTTTCAAAAATTGACTCTTTTGTCCCGCTATACCTATGGATAAAATCTTGATGTAGTGATAGGAAGGAATTGTATTTCAAAGGTCTGAAGTCACCATTAAAAAAAAAACAACAAAAAACAAAAAAACAGGGCCTGGAGAAACTAACACTAAACAAATCCATTGAAAGACGACATTTGGTCACTGATCATGTCCATGCTAAAAGATGGGCTGGCAAATAGTACAGCATTAGTGAGGGTGTGCCGAATGTCTTATCTATCTAGAGATGTTGTTCTTATTTTCCAATCAGAAACAAGTAAACAAAAGTGGTCTTCTTGTGTCCCACTCCTAAGAAGCTTAATAACACACTATGACTTCAACTTGCTTAGGTTGCATAAGTCTGTTGATCTGTAGTATAGATAAGCTTCTGTGCTGTTATATCTCGTTATGCCCCAATAATTATTTAGCAAAAACATGTTTTCTTAAAGGCCCATTTACATGCAACAATTATCGCTCAAAATTCGTTCAAATGATGGCAAATGAGCAATAATCGTTGCGTGTAAACGTGGCCATGAGCTTAAAATCCATTGTTCAGCCGGAGAGAGATAACACACTTGTCAAAAAATAGGAACCCGCAGCACTCGCTGCTTGGCAAAAAAAGCTCCCCGTTGGGAGGAACCTCTTTAGTACAAACAAATGCAAACGCCACAAAAGGTTGTGAACTTGCAACCTCAACGTCATCCAAAGTATGCAAATGCGGCAGCCTATAAGTGTGCAACTAATTATTCAACATAAAAAAAGCTTTATTGATCCATGTAGCCAATTCAGGCAACGTTTCGGCCACACATTGGCCTTTATCAGAGAGATAACACAGACTGCATGCTGTGTTCTCAGTGGGTGCCGGGGACTATATTCTGCCGACAGCCCGTGTGAGAGCAATGCAGCTGTGTGCAGAGCCCAGCCCTCATGCTGGGCTCTGCAAACAGCTCCCGGTGGCCCCTTTACACGCAAATGAAAGTGATAAAGTTTTAATGGGACATTAGTGTCCATTAACATTTTATGCAAGATTATCGCTAAAACTGTCAACCTTTCAATTGTTTGAAACATTATCTTTGTGTGTAAACGGGCCTTCACTCTAATATCTTATACATATTTAAATCTGAATACTTAAATCCACTATAATATTGCCTAATGATTTCTTATCTCTAGCATTACAATTATAAAGATACTTTTAGGAATATATTCTAGAACACCCACGTGTATGTACCCACAATGTTGCACATAGAAGTCATAAATGATAAATATTCCCCCACGTGTGTTTTATTATAACCTAATATGTAAAACAAATTCAAAGAGGGTATACTTAATTTTTCTCATGACTGGCAAATGAGATCCGTTCTGGGTTACTGCTCTACAGTATGCACATTTTTTAATAGAGGAACTCCTGTCAGCCTGCATAACTTCACCAAGGACTTGCTTCCATTACATTGATGGCCTATTATGGATCACCATTAAACATCTTCTGAGCTTCCACAAGTATTACAATTCCTTCCTTCTGCCTCATGGTTACTCGTATCTTGAGGTGTTCTCTGTTTGTTATATTGTTTTGTAGACCAGGAGGAGCGAACCAAAGCTATTGAGGCTTTCAGGGAAGGAAAAAAGGATGTCCTGGTTGCTACGGATGTTGCTTCCAAAGGTTTAGACTTTCCCGCTATCCAACATGTTATCAACTATGATATGCCTGAAGAGATTGAGAACTATGGTGAGTTTTGGAGTAGCTGCTGATAGCTGATCATAGGGATTGGGGTTGAATGCAAGCACTCCAAGGAGTAGCATTGTCTGCATACTAGCTATAAAATATTAGGCTTTGTTTCTAAAACTACAGCCTTTGTTATCCGTATGTATGTAAACTAACATTGGTCTGCTTACTTCTTACACAGTGTAGTAAAACTGAAGCCTAGACAGTTACGGCCCTTTTACACGCAATGATATTCGCTCAAAGGCCATCTTTTGAGCGATACTCTTTGCGTGTAAATGTGCCCATCTTTCACTTTTCTGCCGATCGATGAATTTCAGTTCGGCGTAAAATTCATTGTTTGGCAGAACAGCTGGTCAAAATGACCACACGCTATGTTCTGCCCGGGGAGCGCTGATTACATTGTCTCAGCTAATATATCAGTTGCAGAGCAGCAGCTGAGGTACTGTATTAGAGATATTCTTTAATACAGTACCTCAGCTGCTGCTCTGCAACTCTGATATGTAGACTGTGGCTACATGGATCCTTCTGTGCAGATCCATTGACAGAGCGGGCAATTTATTTGCGAGACTTCTGCTCTCCCACTTGGGATTTATCTGTAGTGCCTCTGTACTACCTTTGGATTACATTGTCTCAGCTGTCAGCCCTGTGGCAGAACAAAGGGAATGTATTCAGAGAACAGCAGGTGGTCTGTTCTCTGACTACAGCTCCCAGAGGCTCACACGCTACTGATCGGTACTAATAGGTATTAGTACTAAGTAGTAGTTTATGCAAAATGATCGCTCAAAAGCCAACTTTTGAGCGATCATCTTTGTGTGTAAAGCATCTAGGGGTCCTCTGTACTATTTCTTAGATTTTTTTTTTCCTGAGTCCTGGGGATACATTACAATGCGGAGCATGCAGTGTGGTGTTGGTTTACTGCGTGGGAGTGAAAGTGAGTTTAGTGATAATAATTACATCTTTTAAATCGGTCTCTTCAGCTAGCCACACATCATAGACGTCCAGGGCTGTTCCTCCTGATGACAGATTCCCTTTAAAGGGTTGTACAATTGTAAGCTACTGATAGCCTAACGTTAGGATAGCGTGTCAATAGTAGATTGGTGGAGGTCCACCACACTGGGATCCCCACAGATCGCCTATTTGCCAGGCCATTGTGTTCATGCAAAGAGATGATTTCTGAAAGATGCAAAGAGCTCCTTCCTCGTTGCAGTGGCCAGCCTTGGTATTACACCCATTTACTTTATTGACAACTTTGCCTGTAATACCAAGCCTGGCCACTGCAGCGAGAACGGAGCTCTCTGCTTCCTGTAGAAACCAGCTCAGTATGCAGGCACACTGATCCAGTGAACAGCTAATCAGCAGGGTTGCCAGGTGGCAGACACTTTTTTTTTTTTTTTTTTGCTTTTTCTTTTTGTTTTCCTGTCTTTGTCCCATGGATAGGTTCATATGGGCTTTTGACACAGGTCTTCTATCCCTTTGACACGGGTTCTTTGTTGGCACTAACTACCCTTCTTTATTTGTAGTTCACAGGATAGGACGTACAGGACGATCTGGTAACACCGGAATTGCAACCACTTTCATTAACAAGGCATGTGGTAAGTGGTCACGCCGGTAGGACAGGGTGTATGGCTGATAAGGTAAGCCCATGCTGCCTCGTTTCTATGACTTACCTCCCTTTCCCCACAGATGAATCTGTATTGATGGACCTAAAGGCTTTACTTATGGAGGCGAAGCAGCGAGTGCCCCCTGTCTTACAAGTACTCAACAGCAGCGACGAGAACATGCTGGACAATGGAGGTGAGTAATACAGACCACTCCCTGAGTTAGCTGTGTCTACTTGTAACTCATTCTTTAAGGATTTCCACAAGTGACAAGGACTTATTTCTTGCACTGAATTGAATATCTTAAGTCATCTTGAGTCATCTTAATGAATGCCCTTAAGATGTAAACCAGTTCTGCCTTCTCAGAGAGGACAGGAAAAACAAAATACACATTATTGGGTTTTAAATGGTTTTTCTGGTAGTTCCTGCAGTCATGCCTCCATAGTAGGCAGTCCTGGCTTCACAATCAGGACGGCGGTATGACCAATGTATACTGTGGTTGGGTAGTAATATTGCTTTCTGTATTCCTAGAGGAACGAGGCTGTGCGTTTTGTGGAGGCCTGGGTCATCGTATTACAGAGTGTCCCAAGTTGGAGGCCATGCAGACCAAGCAAGTCAGCACCATTGGGAGGAAGGACTACCTGGCCACCAGTTCCATGGACTTCTGAGGGAAGAACATTACAAACGGATGGTGGACTCTTGGACTTATTTGTTCTCTGGTGTCTCTTTGTTTCCCTCTTTCTTTTTTGGCATATACCCCGGGCACATCTGCTGCCGTATACGTTACAAGGAGGCTCTAACATTGGCATCTGCCACCCATAGGCTACTAGGTTGAGGGGAAAAAAAATGGAATCCTGGGGTTTTTCGTTTTTGTTTTTTTTTAGCTAGATTCTGGTGTAGTAGCGCAGGGCTCTCCTTTGTGGGGGGCCGAGGGGCAGAATCTCTGGTTTCTGTGAAACACACTATCTGTTTAAAGCTACATTAATAAAAAGCATGACTTGTTATGTAGTTGCTGTCATCTTCATCCAGTTTCTCGCGCCACAGCATAATTTATGTCATGGTTTGAACTCCCTTCCCACACCTTCACATACAACTAAGTCACACGGATTGGGGATGCTATTACATGTGCAGCTTCGCCATGATAACTGCATGTGGATTACCATTAATTGCCAAGCTACACTGATAATTTCCAGATGCAAGTACCTGTGCAGCACACTAATTAGCAATCAGCCATACATATGTGATGTCACCATAAGGCCTCGTTCAGACGAGCGCTGTTTTAGCGCAGTATAGACTCGTGAAAAGATTGCATCTATACTGCACTAAAGACGGCGTGAACGGGTGATTTCCAGCAATTTTAATTAGCCCGTTCACACGATCGGAACTGTGTGGTACATGTTATCCAGCTCCCATAGGAGTCTATGGAAGCATGCACCAAGGATAGGTCACGTCCTATCTTATCTTGCACCACGGACCTTTAGATGCGAGCATCGCAGTCAGATGTCCTGTCTTTGGATGCCAGTAGTTTGCGTGTCTAAAATTCCTTCATGTGAACGCTTCTATAGGAACCCTTTGGTTCTAATAGACACAATCTTTTCACGTGCCTCTAATGCGCTAAAACAGCGCTCGTCTGAAATAGGACTAAGTTTGTTTAACTAGTTTAATAGTGAATGTGATCCTCCGGTCCTGGACAAACTAAGATGGCCGCACTAGCTTCTCTGACTGCCTGATGCACGCAGTGTTAGTATGCCTAGTTAGTATAAGCCACTACACCTGCTTTGATTGGCCAGTGCTGCCCACATGATCAGTGCTGGACAGTCAGGGAGTATGTAGTGTCTTAGACTATCGATAGGTAGTCAGAGCAGTGGTGTGGCCATCTTTGTTTGTCCAGGACTGGGAGACAGGGGGCTTTGCTTTAAAGACGTGTCCATTTTTGTTTTGCTTTTTTCCTCTACACATATGAAAAGCCATAACTTTAAAAAAAAAAAAAGACAAGTTGTCCTGTCGGCACAGCTGTGCAGGACCAGCTATAGTGCTCATCGGTACCAATTTGGGCTACATACGACTTTTTGTTCCATTTTAGAAGAAGCAGGATGAACGGAATATGGCAAATATATTGTTTTTTTTCTTCAATAGCATAAACCGTGTGGATTACCCTGTGGGTTGATGGGTTAGGTTTTTTTGTGTTTTTTTTTTTTTTTTTTTTTTTTTTTTACTAGTTTGGCATCAAAGTCCTTTTTGATTTCTTTAAAAAAAAATATATTTTTGTGTATTACTTTATTGTAACATATTTTTTTTTTTTTTTTTTTCTTGACAGCGCTGTGCTCTGAAATTCTGTTCCCCGTAGCGCCCTCGTGAACATACTTATTGTACAAAAATGTATAATATCAAACCACAAATTAGATGCAAATGTAGTCAAGTCCTGCTGTAACTTCTCTTTGATAATTGTTAGATTCAGGCTGGATTCACACGAACGTATACCAGCTCGGTTTTCACGCCAAGCCGATATACGTCGTCCTCATCTCAGGCAGGGGGGGATGGAAGAGCCAGGAGCAGGAACTGAGCTCCCGCCCCCACTTTGCCTCCTCTCCGCCCCTCTGCACTATTTGCAATCGGGAGAGGCGGGACTGGGATGGGGCTAATTCTCGGAACTTGGCCCCGTCCCACCTCCTTTCCTTGCAAATAGTGCAGAGGGGCGGAGAGGAGGCAGAGAGGGGGCGGGAGCTCAGTTCCTGCTCCTGGCTCTTCCATCCCCCCCCCCCCCCCCTTCCCCTGCAGATGAGGACGACGTGAAAACCGAGCCGATATACGTTCGTGTGAATCCAGCCTCACGTACCGGTGAGGGTATAGCGGTTCTTTACCAGGCGGCTGTAAGAAAGCACTATATATTGTGTTATAGTTTGCTCTTAAGGAGGAGTCGCGGCTCTAATGTATTCAAGTTTAATTATTACAAGTGGTGTCAGGCAATAGGAAGAAGGATCTGCAGAAACAGTGCCACTGCTTTCCAGAGGCTGTGTCTGGTATTACAGCTCTGCCCTCTACTTGATTGAAAATGAGTTGCAATACTGGGTAGCCCATGGGCTGGATGACTTATAGCAGTTCTCCAATGTGTATTAAATCTGTATCAGCAAACTACAATTATTGGGAAGTGTTAGGCCGGGCTCACACCGCCGTGGGTAGCTGCACACCTCGTGCGGAGGTACACAGCAAGTACGCCAATCCCCATACACTATCTTGGTCTGTACGCTCATGTAATATGGGCTAAGACAGTCCATGCTGCAATTTAGTCAGACGTATTACTTGTGTTAAAAAAACAAACCAAAAACTCAGGTGTGAGTGGCCCAATAGAAGTCAATGAGTTTTTGGCATTGTGTATTGCGTATGCGCAATGTCAATACACCCATGTGAGTCTGGCCTTTCCATAATAGTTTCATGCTAGATGGTCCAGATAACTCTAACGTACCAGTTTTTGTATCCAAGAATTTTTAGTTTTTTTTTTCCCTATGCCTTTGACTCTTTTTTTTTTTTTTTTTTTTTTTTTTTTTTCTTTTTAATGGCCAGTTTCTGCCATATTGCTTGCGGATCACACTGGTATCATGCAGCCGTAGGGATAGTTATTGCTTTGTCTCCAGTCAAGGCTCTGTGGAAATAGGAATATATTCCTGTAGGGAAATAGCCATCAGTCACCTATTAGGGATGGGACTTAGATTGTTAATTAGAGATGAGCAAGCATGGTCGCTAAGGGCAAATACTCGAGTGAGTATTGTCCTTTAGCGAGTACCTGCCCGCTCGTGAGAAAAGATTCGGGTGCCGGCAGGGGGGGATCTCTCTCTCCCCCAGCCCCCCCCCCTTCCTTCCCAAGCTCCTTCCTGCTCACTCCCACAACACACCGCTCACCCCCCACCTTTTCTCACGAGCGGGCAGGTACTCGCTAAGGACAATACTCGCCCGAGTATTTGCCCTTAGCGAGTATGCTCGCTCATCTCTATTAATCAGAAGCCAGGCAGGTTCTGACAGGTGGCTAAAAGCCGACTGCCAGCTTCAGAGTTGGTGATTATAGAAAAAATGTGACATAGAAAACGAAATAAATCAAGGCGATGCGAAATAGTATACTATTTTCTTTCCAGCACTGAAAACCAGCAATGAAACCCTATTACACACTTTAAAGTGACTCACAACGTTTTCTTCAGGAGGTGGAGGGTGTTTAAAAAAAAAAAAAAAAAAAGTTTAGCTTTAAATATCTCTTCTGTATGTGTAATGTAGATGATTTTCAGGGCAGCGAGGTCGACCCGAATCTTGCATCACCACTAGAACGTCAGCAACTTTATTGAAAGTCTTTCCACATGCTTGACATTTAGGGTGCATAGTGCTAATCTATGACTGGAGCTGTGCCCTGACTCTGCTGCCTGAGGCCTCTTGTACGCCAAAACCAGGAGTCCAACATGCAGAAGAAGTGCAAATCTTTCAAGTCTACTCTCACTTTGGTTCAGGCTTCCAGATCCTGAGCAGACTGCTGCTGTCTGAAAGCAGCCTTAAAGTAAAAAGTAGTGTGTCTAATGTACCTCGGCATGTTGTTAAATCTGATCAGACTTGGAGATTCAGGCGCACATTCTTACAAACCTAGTTTGGTACTAGGAGGAGTGAAAAGATACATTAAAACCATACAGATCATTGCAAAGACAGAAGAGACCGTTCCTGCTCCTTGGACTGAGACAAACCTTTACTGAAAAGCCATAGAATTCAAATGCAGGAAGCAGTGGCTCCAGACACAGGCGAATTTCAGACCTGGATCACACACTTAGGCCGAATGCCCACGGACGGATAATCGCTGCGGGATTCCCGGTCAGATACGCATTGTGGATTCTGCAGCAATAGCCGTCCATAGCCATGCTATGTTAACAAAAATAGCTGCATACTCTACTTTCCTGCATATTGGCACACCAAAGGTCCCCATTGCGTGCAGAGATGAGTAATATGTAGAGTAATTCCACACATCTGGAAGTCATTCGATGAATTAGCCGGTTCAATCGGTGGATTTGTGTCCCATGCGCAAAAAAACATGCCCTGTGGGCAGAAAAAATACAATAACCTACACTGACAAACGCAGAAAAAAAACTTGCATTCAAGGCCCATTTACACGTCTGTAGGCATTTTACGTGCGCCCGCCAGCGCGGTAAAAATGCCTGAACGGCAAAGGGCCCGGCGATTATACACCGAGGTTGCACTGCTGTGGGCCAGGGGAGACATTCCTTCTTCCCCCTGTCACCTTACTCTATAGCACACAAAAATAAGATCAGCATGGAGGACAATAGTGAAGTACTGAGCAGTGTAGATGTGATTTCATTAGAGAGGAATCATCTGGCAGCTGCTGGAATGCCTGTGCAAGTATCTCTTCCTACACTTTCCTCTGTATAGCATTTTACGAGCACCATGAGTCCATCACCCTCCTGCAATGTCTGTTCACGGTCTTATCTCTCCTACCAAGGGTAGTTTCACATGGGCAATAGCAATATTGCCACAAGAAAATCACATCTTTGTTCCTGGGATTTTTGAGCATCAGCGCTGCTTTTTCTCACAATTATTTTTAGCGCGAAAGTTAATAGGAGTTTCTAATGTTAAAACCGCATCGCACAAAAAGTGCAAGTTCGTGCATTGCAATGCGATTAACAGGAGGCTCCATAAGGAAACAGGGGCAATGGGAAAAAAACGCAAACCGCAGAAAGATAGGACATGCTGCAATTTTTTTTTCATTGCAACATTGCATGAGTGAAAACATCGCAAATGTAAAGAAAAACCATTGATAATCATTGTTTTTATAATTAGCATTTTTACTCATTCTCAAATTGCACAAAAATTGTGCAATTTTATCGCTCGTATGAATCCACCCTAAGAGCTTATTCAGACAGGCGAATATTGGTCGGATTGTCACGCCTGGCTGATATACGCTATCCCTCTCTGCAAGAGAGGGGGGGGGGAGGGGCCTGACCGGGAGCAGTGCACTGAGCTTCCACCTCCTCTCTGCTGCTTGCCACTGTTTGCAATGGGAGGGGCAGGGCGGTGTTAAGTCCCGCCCCCTCCCATTGCAGAGAGGGGCAGCGTATATCGTCCAGTCGTGAAAATCTGACCGATATATGCCTGTCTAAATAAGCCCTAAGGCCGATTTTACATATGCGTGACAACTGTGTGAGATCTGTGTGTTGCAAGACGCACGAATATGAACTCCATTCTTTTGAATAGGGGCATACACATGTTCTAGCTTTGGGCGATCCCATGGAACACATCATCCATTGTTTTCAATGAGGCTGGAAAACACATCACCTGGCATGCTCAGCAGCGTGCAATATTCCTGCAGATGCGAGGTGTTTTTATATCAAAACCGCCGTGCAGCTGATTGTGAAGTTTCTCGAATGTGGTGCGAAGCTGTTACCTGCCCCATTGACAACAGTGGGCGATACGAGGGTACGCCTAAAGGTAGGATGTGCCACGATTTGTTTCCAGCATTGTAGTGCGATGCAATGTGGGGCAAATTACTCGTGGGTATGACCCCATTGAAAGGAATGGGGTTCATATTTGTGCGAGATTTGTGCGTCTCGCATCACACAAATCTCACAAGATTTTTTTGGCCGTATGAAAATGGCCTCACATCTCAATCCAATCAAGCAAGTATCTGTACGATGTTCTGGGAAAACAAGTCCCAATCCATGAGGGCCCCACCCAACATACAGGACTAAGGCTGCCTTCACACTAGCATAAAAACCGTGCCAGGGTTTGTATGCTGCAAGATGCACAAATATGAGCCCCATTCTTTTGGAGGGGGTCATGCATATCAGCAATGTTTTCCCGTATGGCACTGTGATGCGATTCAAGAAACAAATAGCAGCATGTTCGCTCTCTCTGCGCGATCTCACATCGCAGCCGCATAGTTTTTAATGGGGCCGGCGGCAGCAGCGCATGGTCTCCAATTGAAAGCAAGAGGAGAAACTCTGCAATCCACCTGCTGCGGCTGTCGGGCACGGCGCAGGATTGCTTCTTCCCCGAAGGAATGTGAGGGTTTTTTTAACATAAAAACCGCCTCGCATCCTCAGAGAATTCACGTGGTAGGGAGCGCAAAATGGGGATGGGATTCATGGCCCCATATCGCACTCGCCCGTGTGAAGATAGCCTAAAGGGTGCCTACCCGGGAGCGATATTTTTTCTTGTGATGCGATAGCCACTGCCTCGCAGGGCAGAGAAAGCTCTGTGATATCACTGTTTGTTCTCAATGCGGGCAGCAGCACAAGTACATTGCGGACGTCTGCCACAGCTGTGACAGGTATGGTAGAGAATTCCTTCCCAGGTGATGTGTCCTTTTTATTTTTTTTTCCTACAGTTATTGTTTTTCGGGGTAGGGCCCCCCAAAAAATCTTTGTCGTGGAGAGTCCCCTGCCACTGCTGTTCTTACCATTGAAATCAATGAGAGACAATCGCAATCTCCTGCATTGGCTGTGACAGCCGCAGCAGGAGGTTCCTTCAGCCCTGCAGGGATGGGGAGCTGTTTCCCTGCGGACACGCCTCGCATCCAGGGCTTTAAGAAGGATTGCGAGAGCAATATGAGGGCGTCAATCACATCCTGATATCGCTCTCGTCAGTGTGCAGGAGACCTAAGTCCACCCAAAAGTAGTCTTGCAACACACAAATCACATGTGCAGTTTTTGTGGTAGTTTTTTTTTTAGTCAAGCCCAAGAGTGGATCAAGAGAAGAAAAGTATCCATCTTTCCTTTTCTACCACTCCTGGCTTTGGCTCAGAAGACTGGCACACGATCTGCTTGTGTGATTGCAGCATTGGACAGTTGCATGCAATACCTGCTTCTGTCCTGCAGAGGTCAACACTGCTCAACCAAACGGCTGCTAAGAGTTGTTTTAGTCCCTCCATGGTAGTATCTTAAAGATATGGCCAAATTAGGAAGATGAGAATGTTTGTCCAAATTCCTGAATCATTGCCAGGCCCTGAGAGATTCACTAAGGCCATAATACACTGCAGCGCATCTCTATTAACCCTCACCTGTATTCATGGTACGTGATGGCGTTTACCGCGGTTCATGTCACACTAAAGGTTCACTATTTTTTTCTTAATGTATTTTGTGCAGAGTTGTGTCAGTCCATAAAAAGAAGAAGCTTTACTTATTAGTGGACCCCACAACGACCAATCTGATCCCATCATCGCCATTTCTGTACGGACAGCCCTTTGTTCTGTATTGTTCAGGGGACACAAGTTATGGCATAAAAAGGAAGGGGCTAATAAATCCTAAATGCACACTGGGTCTCCTCCGAGATACTCGGCAGCTCCATTCGCTTCAGTGGGGTAGGCTTTCTTGGTGTTTAGTCATACACAGGACTAGATGGGAAATTTCAGTCTAAGCGTTCCTTCACACACATGTATGCACAATTCTGCATGCTTCAGTACAGCGCATTTGCAAGCATATCGGTGTATTTTACGCTACTTTTTTTGCGCATGCAGGGCATGTATATTGCGCATTTGTCCATAGACTTCTATGAGGACACTTGGTGAAAAAATGCACACAAAAATAATGCATGTCCTATTTTTTTTGCTAACGCAGTAAAGGACAATGAGACCGAGCCCATTAAAATCAATGCGCTTGTGCAAATTTTGTGGGCACTAATACGCCAGTGTGAAGGAGCCCTAAGGCTGGTACACGCAAGCGTATGCACACTTATATTCGCCTCAGCGCAAGTTTCTTGCACAACAAACAAGTTTTTTTTTTGTGCACACATTGGTGTATTTTACGGTACTTTTTGCCCCCACAAGAAATGTTCATTTGCACACAGCAAACAAAGACGCACCGATTGAAATGCCTAATTAGTTTCCGCTGTATTCCTTTTCCAGCACAATTACGCAGTGTCTCACGCATCCTTTTGCGTATTACATAGGCATTTGCACCCACTCCCATTGACTTTTATGGGGAGCTTTGGTGCGCAAATATGCAGACAAATCGAACATGTTCTTTTTTATGCACACCCGCAATGTATTAGTCGTTGTGTGAATGGTGGTGGAGCGGGACTGTAATCCCTTCCGGCCGCCCGCCTCCATTCACTGATTCGTAGATGAATGACTGCCTGTTTGCACAGGCTGATGGTCGCTGAGTTAAAAAAAACAAGCAACTCCGACAAGGGAACAATTATCACCCAAATTCACTGTTTCCAGTGATTATTCAGGCAATAATCGCCCCATGTAAGGGTACCTTAACTTCACTTGCGTCAGAAGCCGTATTCTACCGCTGGGCCGCTGGTCTGCCACGTGTAACTGAAGCTGTTATCAGTTGCTGAAACAATGAACGCTCCATTAAAGGGTGCGGATAAAAGGTATATTGGATTTATAGTGTGTTATATGCAACAATTCTAGAGCAACGGCAGACAAGGTGCTTGTTAATATGAAGCGGTCCACTAGGAGCTCCGCCTGTGACACCGCCCTGGGCGGGCTGACCGCTGACTTACCCCCTTCCAGGAAGAGCGCTATCATCAACTTTATTTGTAGAGCTCCTGATAACCCTTATTGCAACAACAAAAAGTCCAATGCAAAAAGTGGTCTGGAGACTGTCCAATTCTCATTATGTACAAGTCTGCAGTCTGGGAATGTATTCCAGTCAGAAAACCACAAACTTAAAACATTCCAGTGGTGTCATATCCATTTTACAGCAACTTACGTGATAGAAGAGTCTCCCTGTCTCTCATTCAGTAAGAAAATGGTCTTAAAGTCAGAGTAAAATAATGACATCACTAATGGGATATCTTTCCCCCTAGGCAGTGGTTCCCAACCTTACTATTGTAGAGGACCCCCTAAAGCCGCTCCTGCCTTAAAGAAGCATGGTGTAGGGGGGGGGGGGGGTGTAAAGCTTTCTATAATTCTGGTCCAATGTTATAATTTGGCTCAGATATTTACTGCGTTGCAAAGTGTCTCTGAGCAGTGTCCTGATGAAGCCCTGATCAGGGTGTAGGGTAAGAAGAAGCTCCTCCATAGTGATTCCAACAGAGTCTGGTACCACAGATATCGGCTTCTTCGTTGCGTACAGGACGGCACACACAGGAAGTGGGGGAAAAGGTCAGCGGTCACAGACAATGCACTGCCACCACGGAACTGGAGCTGCAGGCTGGATGAGTGGCAGGAGAGTAGCTAAAGGCTCAGGGGCCCGGGTGCAAATTTTTAGCTCAGGCCCATTACCTGTACCTGTACCCATACCTAAACTGTGCTGCATACAGCTGCAAAACGTATTTACATACATCATCTAGCCCCTTGGCATAAGCTTTCCAAACATGACTCATTTCCTGCACTACGTAACATTTGTTTGTAGTCCCTTAGGCTCGGTTCATGTTTTTTGTTGCATTTTTGAACTACAATTAAAAATCACATAAAAAATTGCATGCATTTTGTTTTTCCTTAACCGCATGCAGGTTTTTGATGCATTTTTTAATTGTGTGTAATCATATACAGAAAAATGCCCAATTTATACCAGCTTGGTCGCATAAACCATTACATGTCCCATGTGGACTGAAGTATGCTGTATTTAGGAGTCCTATTTCTCCACCCTCTTTGGTTAGGCCTAGTTGTGGTATAGCCCTGATACTGGATACTTGCTGGGGAAGTGAAGAGGGGGCTGTGGCTGGGCTATAGGCACCAAACCTGAAACAGCTATCCACATGGCAGGGGTTGCAAGAAATCTTAGGTCTAAAGTGCAAGCTGGAAGATGTAGTTGGACTAATTAACTGCCTATACCCTCCTAGTAAGGGACTGTGTAAAACAACCACCTGCTAGAAGATACCACTTCTGTCAATTTGGATGTACCAATCTTTGTATTACTGTTTACAAGAGACCGTGCCGTCTATGTTACATGAAATTGGTATAGTCAATATGCTCTTTCACAAGGCCCACCAAACACTGATTGACAGCTTTCTCCCTATGCACAGTAATAGAAAGAAAGCTGTTAATCACAAGAAGAGAAGAAAGTAAACATTCTGACAAGTTTCTTTTAATTGTAGTTGCTGAGGCTGAAAAAGAGCCAGAAATAAAAATAGGCAAAGTGAAGTATCATAGCAGAGTGTGTGGGTGGGGTGGGGTGGGGGGATGGGGTGATAGGTTGTGCAGTTTGGGCTAGAAATTTGGGGTTCTGCAATGTAAAAGTAGCTAAAGATGTGGTGTCTGCATTGTACGGTCCTCAGACATTTGAGGTGTGATGCTGCTTGCCAACACATACCTGTTGCCATCATTTTGGAGATTTGGGAGCCTATATTGTATTGTAGACCTCATGGTGGTGTATACCGATGCTCAAGTGTTTCCATGTACTGTAGTTTTTTTCTGACCTCTGTATTGAATATGTCCAATAATCCATCTTGTTCATCAGCCACCGAACATCTGTATTAGGTATTAGTCAGCGGTGCTCCTTGCATTGTATAAAGGTTACTGATTGCCGTCTGCACCATCATTCTGTCACTACAATGTTATGCACATATTTTGGCAGTCACTTGAAAGTCTGCGTATTTGTTTTGGACTTGCCTGAACCCGATTTATTTTTGTCAACTTGAACTGTCAGATCTTGCTTTGTCTGATATCTTTACTGTCTCTGGCTCCTGCTGTCTCTTCTGACTTTCAATAGTTTATGTTAACTCTTCCTAACATGCAGCACTCTAAAAACCTTCAATATTTATGTAGGTCATTAGAATGTCCACTTCTTGCTTTCATACTGCGATTGGATGTTAGTAGGGGTTCTCCAGAATGAATTTATGACATGAGGCATATTCATCATTGCACTCAGAGCATGCTTGGAGCATGGAAAACAAACTCGGACTGTAGTAATAGGAAGTGACTGCTGCCAGCGCTCTCCCTCCCACTCCTGTCTGGGTGTACTCTGCCTATTCCCTGACATCACTACCATTAAATGGCTATTCTAGGACTTTTTACATTTTTTTCTGTTGATGACCGATGGGGACCCAATGAATCCAATGGGAACTCTGCCTACAATACCACCCCAGGCCAATGTGCTATGGTCAGCCCTTTCTGCTTCCTGCGCTGACCGCAGTGACAGCGGCCCTGGGAATTAGCTGATCTAAGGGGCGGCCTTCGCCAATCATCTATTAATGTTCTGTTGGTCATCAATAGAAAAAATAAAGTTTCGGAATACCCCTTTAATACTCCCCCTGACAAGTGTGTTCACTGGACTTGTAGGGATTAACCCTCTGATGGGTGCATGTACTGAGTGCATTTATAAAGATCACAGGTTCTGAGGATGTGTTTGCCTTCAGAGGGTTAATCCCCACAAATCCAGTGAGCTCACTTGTCAGGGAAGCGGCAGAGTACAGCCGGCCAGGAGTGGGAGGAAGAGAGTTGACAGCAGTCATTGCCTATAACCACAGTAATGGTTTCTATGATCTCCAAACTCAGAGCATGCTTGGAGTGCAATAATGAATATGCCCATGAGATGCTGGCAATTTTTACTACTCTGTAGGATCACTCCATAGGAGGGTAGGCATTACTTAAAGCATACCAGAATTTTGCTTAGCCATAAGTAAGCCATAGATTACAGGTGCAATTCTCCCCTCCTTCCCCCCCTTTCTTCTTCACACTTTTTTGGCTGCGCTGCGGTTTACAATCCTCCATAGCAGGGGCATGGTCCCTACCAGCCAGTCTGCCTGTACTATACCAGCTATGACTTCCGTTTAACAGGCATAAAAACCCCAGTTTGCTTACTATTTTCAAAAGGTAAAAACTTTCTAATGGTGGCTTTACATGAGGCAACTATTGGCGAAAAATCGCTTAAACGAACGATTTTCAGTGATATTTGTCCCATGTAACCATGAGACCCAATAGGGTACTGAGCGAAAAATCTCCCAATGGTTGCTAGTCACTTTGTTTCAGCTCAATGTAACAAAGCGACTTCTCTCTCAGTGTAAACAGGCAGTTGTTCATCTTTGAGCGCCTACCTATTTACAGTGAATAAAGGCAGCGAGCCAGAAGAGAATGGAGAACGTGCTCAACCTCCATTGACTGATACCAGGAGTCATAAGGCTTGGGTTGACTGTCAGGGTCCCAACAGTTGTCTCATATAAAGCCACATTTAGTCGGGATTCACATGAGCATAAATGTATTTGCACGCCTTTGTGGAATGAGTGTTGCATATTTGCATGCACATTGGTGTATTTTACTACACTTTGCCCAGGCATGTCATGCACAAATAACACGCACCCATGCTCCCAGCCATTGAAATGGCCAATAGTTTCATGAGTTCTCTTTCTCTGCGGAAATACCCCATAGAAGTAGCATGGAGCCCTTCTGACTAATGTGGTCTCACACTGTTTTATGATACTTATGGCCAATTCTCCTAGTTGCCAGAAATGAATGGAGAACATACACGAAACGCACAAATAGGGGAAAAGCCATGCTGTGGAAGACAAGAGTGTGCAGATACATCCTAACTAGTAATAACTAATGATTCTCTGAAATAGAAGAGTAAATACATAACATAATAAAGTCATTAAGGCCTCATTAACATTGCACTGAAACCCTGGTCTCCTATGACTCTACATAGATGGCCAAAACAGCATCCAGACAAAACCCTAGATGGAACCCTGCTGCTAAACTCCCTCCCACCTCCCTTCTCCAGCCGCTGTCATTGGCTCCCATAGGAGCCTATGGCAGCGGCCATATTCCAGACGGGAAAAATAGTTTCAGGACTATCTTTCTTGCCTGGCCTAAAAGTGCCCGGCACTATATTGGCAAGCCAGGCACTTTTACGCCACGGGAATAAGCCTGCGTGATCCAATGCATCAGATGGTAGCGTATATCGGCCGATATTCGCTCGCATGGATAAAGCCTAAAGGGAACTTGTCACGTCATTTATGCCGCTGTCACTGAGCATAGCATAAAGTATTGACTGATTCCAGCAGTCTGTGACTTATGGGGTAAAGTGCTCTATTTGTAAGTCCTTCCCTAAACTGTCCATATGGTCAGCCGTAACACTATCACACCGGTCATGTAGACTTCGGCCCCCAGGACAGTGCTGTACTGGCTGTAACAGTTGCTGTCTATGAGCAAGACTGATCTCTCCTGTGGACCCAGTCCATTGCATGAAGGGCCAGTCATTTCAATGGCTGCTATGTAATACCACGCAGCCGCAGCAGTAACTGGTGCCAGGAAAATGTATGCCGAGGCGTGGCTTCCACTGGCGATAACAGCTTTCAGCTAGGAATCAAGAAAGTTGGACAGATGGTGTTTAGCTGATGGCAGTACTAGCCTATATTTAAAAAGGGGTTGTCTTCATGAGACAACTTTTTTAACCTCTTCATGCTCACCATACGTATGTATACTTTACAAGGATTGTATGCAGCTGACAGCTACCAGCAACGGCCGAGATTGCTCTAGCTCCGATTGCGGCCATTTAACTGTTCAGATGCTGACCAAAGGCAGAGTCTAAGTTCAACCTCTTTTCCACAGACCTTGTAACAATGACTGGGAATATAAGCCAAAACCAGAGTTTTCTCCAGAAAGAAAAAATAACAAGCTGTCTTTTAATAGATGGCGCTGTAGAGACATCCGTAGACATTTACTAAAGCTTTTACGCCAGAATTTTGGTGCAAAATAGTCACAGATTTTTTGGGGGAAGCAAAAAGTTGTGACTTTTTTGCGCATACTTCACCACTTTTCTGAAAAGTGGGCAGGGTTTGTAATGATGGGGGCGTGGCCAACCCTGGACCGACAGACCTAAATAATTTACACCAGAAACTGATGTATGTTATGCCAGAAATGTACACTAACTTGGACCTGGCATACACTTCCATGTAGACACACAAAGGTGCCAAGATGCTCCTAATACATGGAGAGGCATGCACCTCTTATTAGGTGCGTCATGCGCCAGGGGAAATTAAGACTGGAGATGGAAATGATGGGCTTAGTAAATTTCCCACATTGTATAACCTTCCTATTGCATACCAAATTTCTCAAAGAAGCTTGTATGGCCTTTTAAAATTTCCTCCCACCTACTTAGTGCTCTTCATAAAGAGAAACCATACCCCTCCCAACCCGCATCATAGGCCTCTCACCCAGCCAGAAACCTACTGCACACTGATGAGGGGCAAAAAGCCTGTACAGGATTACCTCCTCCTTCTGGAGAAGACTCTGGCTTTGGCTTATATTCCCAGTCATTGTTACAATGCTTATTAAAAGGTCTGACATTGACTTGGAGAAAAGTTGCCTTCTAATAGGTTGCGCTGCAGATGCATTGTATCATCTCCTACTGGCATGCCATAAGAATGAAACATTTCCTGGCTTAGGAAAAAAAAATAGAAAAAGTAAAACTGAGTAATGATCTGTAACAATACAGTTTTAGTTTATCTTTTTCTCATACATACAAGGTGATCATAATTAAACTAGAGGTGTCCAAAGGTCCCTAACGAAAAAAACTATGGGGCAGAACCCAATAAATGTTTGTGTGTATACTCATTGGGGTATGGAGGTTCAGATTTCTCCAATAAAGAAAAATAGTACCAAATAATGCCACCAGGGGAATATTTGGCACTCTATGTGAATGGTATGTCATATATAATCTAGTTGATGAAAGGATTTTGGATTACAAAGAATGGAAGACTTTACAAGACTCAGATTTCAAGGTTGGATTTTAGATAGGCGGAATTTAATGGACTGAAATTAAATATATTGGAAAGAGGGGGGGATATCTAAATAGGAATATAATGCAATCTGCAGAAACTGTAGGGTAAGTGTCAGAAAAACTAAAGATAATAATGAATTGAGGCTTGCAACAGAGGCCAAAAGCAGCAAAAGAAAAGTTAAAGATGCTATAGGGTGTTTACAGGATGAAAATGGTGAATTGGTTTAATATGATGTTTAGAAGGCCGAACTTTTGAATTCCTATTTCTTATCTGTTTTCCCTCAGAAAGTAGATGGAACATCAGTTGATTTTCCCTGTGCTATTGAGGAAATAAAAGGAACTAGCCCTCCGAACGTGAATGCTCAGGTACTCTTTAAATGTAATTACCCTTTAATGATTCCTGGGGAGACATTCCCCGTTGCCTCCCCCTCGCCAGTGCACCTCCTCTCTTCTCCCCTCAAGCCCTTTGCAATGGGAGGGGGCGGGATGGGCCGGAGCTAAGCTCCAACCCCCTCCCACCCCTTGTCTGCAGCCAGCAATGGGAGCGGGCGGAGCTGAGCTCTGCCCCCGTTCCACCTCTCCCATTGCAAACAGCGGCAAGGGGCGGAGAAGAGAAGGGGGAGGGAGTTTAACAGTCACACTGCTAAACTCCCTCCCTTGTCCTGCAGTTAGCATAGGCTCCTATAGGAATCTATGCAGCTGCCGGCATCGGCGTGAAAGCGCACGGTCGGGAGCTTTAACGCCGCGGAAATACGTGCACTTATGCATTGTAAGCCAATGCATCAGAGGGGCAGCATAAAAACCTGGTCGATATACGCCCATGTGAATAAGGCCTTACAGGGGTTTTCCAGCTACAGAAAATAGCTTTATAACCACTCTGTCCTTCCTGATTACTGCTCAGGACATGTGACTGCTGAAGCCAATTACTGGCTATAGAAGGTCACTGCTGTGGCTAATCATCGGCTTCAGCAGTTACGTGTCCTAGTCAGCAGCAACAAACAATAAAGGACAGAGTGGTTGTGAAGCAAATTCAAGCTATGGGAAAACCCTTTTAAGGACCTTTTACATGGGCCATTGATCATGCACATATGTTTATTCAAACATTCCTTCACCCGATCGTTGCCCCGTGTAAATAGGGCAGAGATCAGCCGACAAACAATCAAATGCTCTCTTGTCAGTTGATCATATCTTTCGAACTGTCGAAAAAATCAAACTGGAGATGTTCTGCCCACAATGATGAAAATGTATGAGCGATGAACAATTGTATGTATGATTGTTTGTCCCCCATATAGTCTGAATTGATCTGTGCTTGTCAAATGGCTAAAGGCCCATTTAGACACAACGATAATTGCTCAAAAGATGTCGCTCAAACGACTTTTGAACGATCATCTTTGTGTCCTTTACAGCGCAAGATGATCGCTCAAGTTGAGTGATCACCTTGCGCTGCCAGCAGAGGATGCAGAAGACAAGCGGGGTGTCCTGCATACAGCTGTTTCCCCGCTGGCAGTGCCCATCTGTCATACAGCCAAGCGCTCCCAGCGGAGGATGCAGAATACAAGCGGGGTGTCTGTGCGGAGTATGGAGAACAGAGGTGGACCGCTGTGTTCTTCATAGTCAGCCTGTCATCAGGGAGCGGGATACAGCTGAAACAATAGTATTTAGCTGTATCCCGCTGTGAATCCCTGATAAGGCTCCTTGTTGTCTTTCAGCAGGCTGAAAGACGACGACGAGCGACGGGAGAACGAAAACTGCACGATGTCAGAGCAGTTACACACAACGATTATCACTCAAAAGACAGCTTTTGAGCGATAATCGTTGTGTCTAAATGGGTCTTTAGACTGAGTTCTGTAAAACCACCTTTAGATCCATATTAGACTAATTATACAAGGTTAACTACGAGTATTTATGTTTTAAGTACTACTATATAATTTAATTGTAGGAGTCTCAGGTCGGAGAGGTGTTCCCTCGGGACATAGACATATTCCTGACTTTTTTTGCAGGCCTCGGCAAACTATTTCTCAATCTGGAGTCAGCACATTACCTAATGACATTCCTTGCAATAAACTATTACAAAGTATATTGCTGCGTTAATCATTTCTTCCACACAGGCCAGAAATCTGTATCATATGTACAACTTAGGCAACTCCAACTGAAGTCTTAAAACTGGGATTTTACATATCTGAAGAAGTACCTACTACATACTGGACATACACTGTTTTATAAACATTATTGATTTCTCTCCAAGCAACATAGCACCACAAAGAGTATAGGCAGGGATGTCCCTTCTATAATACTGTTAAAATTCCAGCGAGGGTAAGCCGGTTAGCCAATTAGGTTGCTATTATAGCACCACTGATGTTGATCACTAGGGATAACTGCACTGTAGCTACTATCACTGTGTAGATCTAAGCCCAGGGGCACCCGAATCCTTTGTGTTGCATGAGGAGAAGTGTGAAATAGCACCCCCCCCCCAGTAGTTATAGCTCCCCCTTAGTAGCCCCAGTAGTAATAGCATCCCCATTAGTGGCTCCAGTGATTAAAAGAGCCCTGTCACTTGACCCAGTAGTAATAGTGTTCCCCATTGTGGCCTTAGTAGTAAAAGTGCTCCCGTCAGTAGCTTCACTATTAATAGTAACTCCCATAGTGACTCTCGTAGTAATAGCTCCCCGTTAATGGCCTCAGTGGTAATTGGGACCCTCATAGTGTCCCAGTAGTAATAGTGACCTCTATAGTGGTCCCAGAAGTAATAGCTCCCCGTTAATGGCCTCAGTGGTAATTGGGACCCTCATAGTGTCCCAGTAGTAATAGTGACCTCTATAGTGGTCCCAGAAGTAAAAGTCCCCCTGTAAGTGGTCCCAGTAGAAAAAAAAAACATTAGTGGCCCCAGTGTTAATTGTGACCCTCATAGTGGCCTCAGGAGTAATAGTGACCCCTATAGTGGCCCCAGTAGTAAAAGTGCCCCTGTAAGTGGCCCCAGTAGTAATAGTGTTCTATCTAGGCAGCAACCCAATGGCATTTCACTTATTTGGTTTGCATCTCTGGTCAGGCAGCAAACGCCTGTCAGTGACCCCTGATCTCTCCCCAGATGTCAGCACTGTATACAGGCTGGTTTTTGCATGTAGTAAGGTTTGCATACAGAAAAGTCAGGAATGGAGCAATGGACTGGGTGAATGAAATGCCAGTCAGGTTGCTGCGCAGCCAGCTCCCAGCTGGCAATTATTTTTACAGGCCGTAAATATGACCGCCGAAAAAAATAACCAGGAAGCGGTGGCTGAAGACTACAAACAAGTGCTGCAGAACTGCTGGAAGAGAAGTGCAGCGGAGCAGACAGCGCCTGTTAGGTAATGTACTACTAATTATTAGGACATTATAGTACCAGTGTTTCTGTTGGTGCAATGCGCCACACAGCTCTGCTACATGGTACATGCATTATCATGCCCACACATCACACACACAGCAGCTTCATTACCACACAAGACAAAAACAGATTGGCTCCTCCCACAGCAGTGACATCATCACACGTCCTTCAGCCCACCGGATCTCTGTGGTGGAGATAGGTCAGTGCGTTCTGTGAGGACTGCTGGGTTGTGTCTGACATAATAGCGGCTTAGTTGTATTCTCAGTGTGTTAGAACCTGCCATAACGGCGAATGGCGCTAGGGGCGAAGATATGACGTCGCCCAGGGGACCGAGCACTCACACACATACTTGCATACATAGAAACCGACAAGTGGTTGTTAGTAGTTTGATTACCGTCCCAGTGGCAATCCACTGCACCTCTGCCTGAGGGCTCATATTCACTGGCGATACGACTTCCTTGCGATGCGAGAGTGAGTGAAAACGCATGATAATTAAACCAATGATTTTCAATGGTTTCATTCTCTTTAGCGATGTTTTCACTGTAACCTTACATTGCAAAGAAGAATCTGCGATATCGCCCATTGTTCTCAATGGGGCTGGCGGCAGCGCCATTGAAAACATAGGGTGTACATTGTGCTTCCTTGACAGGGTGTACATTGCGCTTCCTTCATCCCCGCACTGCTGCAGCCCCATTGAAAGCAATGAAATGAATGCCACCACCGCGGTGATGATTTTCGGGAAGGGCTTAAAATATAAGCCCTTTCCAAAAAATCATGCCTAGCTGTAAAAAAGAGTAAAAAAAAAACGGACCTAAAAGAGCCGTCTGGTTCTTCTCTCTGGCCCCGGCAGTTTTCTTCTGTCTTTTGGCGGCTGGGGATTGAAAAATCTCCACCTCCAGAAAGCGCTGCCTCTGATTGGCTGAGCTCCGTGACCAATCACAGGCAGCGCTCAGCTGTCATTCAAAAATTAGATACCTGACTGAAAGTAGTTGCTTCATTGAACAGATCCATATCTCTTTGCACATACTAGGAAGGAACCTAGAAAAAAATTATACTAAAAACAAACATGTTAAAGCGAATGCAAATACAATGCCAAACTGATACAAAGAGAGGCAAAGAATTCCATCTTTGGATGGACCTGTATAACCAATCCATCAAAAAACTGAGATCTTCATTTCTGTTTGTTTCAGTTTGGCATCCGTTTTTGAATCTGTTGCAGAAACAGAAATCAGATTGCAGATGAGAACAGATCCTTAGATTAATCATTCACTGTACAGGCTTTTCTCTTAGGATTGCTAATACCCTGTCATCATCCGCACTTCATCGTCTACCATAGTGATATATGCTGTACTTCAGTGCATTTGCCATTACATATACAAAGACTATTACGTTATAAATAATCATTTCCATGTGATAAAAGTTGATGTAACACGTGGATCAAGTTATCAGTACCATAGATCATGACAAGATTTATTATATAAATGCTGCTGGAATTCTACATTCTGGTATCTCTGCTGTCTTTTTATATTTTGCCTTTGTTAGTTTGAGATTTACTATTCTACTCGACATTCTTTTATAATTAGTATCATATGATCCAATGTAATTCCTTTGCTGTCAGGTAATTGCTCATACTCTCACTGGGAAAAATCTGCACTTGGCAACTTTTCTGACCTAAATGTTGCTGCATTCTTTCCAGAAACTCTTATGTTGCACTTTTAAGTCTATCTATTGGACCCTTCAGAAGGGGCATCAAACAATCACCAATAATAAAATATAATTCAAATAATGAGTAACATCATAGAAAAGTTATGTCACTCATCGCCAGTGAATGTGGAGGCTCATCTCTGAAGTCAGAAATGAAACTGCAGTTTACCATTAAAGAACACCTCCATTCCCTGCACACTTAGGTTATATTCACACACGGCAGATTTGTTGCATATTTTTCTGTATGGGGTTTGTAGAAATCCAAGTGCTTTTTGCCAAAACAATCCCATTCAGATAAATGTAACTAATTTTCATTCCTTGAAATTTCATCAGCAAGTTTTCCATGTGTGAATACACCCTAATGTCCAACAGCTCCCCACATGGGTAAACTCCACACTTTGTGACAAACTTAGGACAGGTGTTAGTAACCATTAGTCTTTACATGACCAATCCCTACTTCCCCAATACAGCACTGTCACAGTGTTCAGTGATGATGGGACTCCCCACGGGGATGAAAGAATTCCCTGTGACAGCTGTGGCAGAGGAGCACGATGCTATCCCATTGCTTTCAATGGGGCCGCAGCTGCTGCCACCCCATTGAAAGCAATGGGATGGAGGCAGCCCCTGCAGTGATGATTTCTGGGGGTGCAGGGGCTTGAAATGTAAACCCTACCCCAAAAATTATCCCTAGCTGTAGAAAAAAATAAATAAATGTTAACTCACCTAGAAGCGCTGCCTGGCTCTTCTCCCTGGTCCCCGGCAGTCTTCTTTTCTTCTTCTGGTGGCCGGGGATTGAAAAATACCTGCCTCCTGGAAGCACTGCCTTGGATTGGCTGAGTGCTATAACTAATCAGAGCAAGCACTCAGCCATTCATTGAAAGAAAGACAGAAACCCAGAAGAAGACTGCCAGGGATCAGGGAGAAATGCCGGACAGCACTTCTAGGTGAGTTAACATTTTTTTTTCTACAGCTAGGGATAATTTTTGGGGTAGGGCTTATATTTCAAACCCCCCCCAAAATCCATCACTGCAGGGGTTGACTTCATCCCATTGCTGCAGCGTCGGCCCCACTGAAAGCAATGGGATAGCATCGCGATCCTCTGTGACAGCTGTAGCAGGGAATTCTTTCATCCTCGCAGGGAGTCCCATCATCACTGAACACAGTGACAGTGCTGTCACAGTGTTCAGTGATGGAGGGGACCTTTGTTGAGCAGCTGCTTCAGTGTACAGGCAAAGTTTCTTGCGCTGCGCATATGAAACTTTGCACGTTCACACGTTTTCCACTTATACGAGGAGCGCATTTTTTTCCGCGCACATAGGCGCGCAAAAAAACATGCTCGTCTAACCATGGCCTAAAGGTGGAAATGGCCAGCAACATATTATCTAAGTCAGTGGTTCTCAACCTATTTCGGCTCAACGCCCCCTTTAGGTATTAGGATAGTGGCCAGCGCCGCACAAACCTTACTAGTTTAAACCCAGTCAAAGTTTACCTTGTTTACAAAGTTAGAAGTACAAATTAAAAGACTGAATACTTTTTTTTGGAAAGTTTGATAATATTAACCAGATTACCATTAATTGTAAAAACTTGTCTATAAAATTTACCAAAGAAGTATTTTAGTCTGCTAAATTTTAGCTGCTACATTGTAGGTGCGAAATATTAAAAAGCAGGTTAATTGTGGATACAATAATAAATAGGTTTTATTGCAGAAGATAATTTTTGGGGGGAAGCAAGCAATAATACCATCTTTAATTATCATTCGATAGAAACATACAATGTATAAAGAAAATACAAGATACACCTTAATCCTTACTGGTCAGAAGACTAATTACAATGCAAGAACAATGAGATTCAACTAATAATAATGTTTGCCACAGTAAATCTGTGTCATTAATGGCTGCCTTGGGCCTGATTAGCGGACGCCAATTTCATGTTATCTGGTTCTATCTTCATCAACCACAGTTCAAGACGACCCTCCACATATCTGAAGTTTATTTCTCGCTTTTGTCTGGAGCTGCTGAACTGCACTGAAGCCCCTCTCCACTAAGTATGTAGATAGAAAAGCTAACTGTTACCATGCGGCAGGGGGGGCGCGGGTGGCTGGTCATCGCGGTGCGCGCGCTCGTGGGTCCGGCGGTGATGTGCGCGTGCCTGTGAGTGCAGCTCTATGCACGTGCCTATGGTTATGGGATTCTGCTGGGAGGTAGTTGCCTCCCTCTCTCCGCCCCTGGGCGGAGGCTTGTTTATAAAGCTGACAGTGAGGTCCATTCACTGCCAGTTATTGGTTTCTGCTCAGTGCAGAAACCTGTTCCATCGTGGTATGCTAGTCCCCTCTCTCGGTCCCTACTGAGAGCAGGGACCGCCACCCAGGTGCCCGCCTGGGGTTAGCCAGGAGTGGAGGCAAGTAGGCAGAGACAGGGGTTGTGGGTAAGTTCTAGGGCAACCCAGGCTGGCGTATCATCGGGTAGGATACCATAACATAATAACTGGCCCTTAAAATTACCCTGTGAGTTTTTGTTTGCTCTCCAATGGAGACTATGAATGCCCTTGCTAGTCAGTTGCAGGGTCTAGTGGGCGTGATCCAAGACCTGTCCGGTCGTATGGTGGCCCAAGAGCAGCGGGTGTTGGTGCAGGTTCCCTGTCTATCCCTGAGCCCAACTGTCCTCTCCCTGAGGTGTTTTCTGGGGAGAGAATCAAGTTTTTTGTTTTTCAGCAGGCATGTAGACTATATTTCCGGATGCGTCCCGGATCCTCTGGCTCAGAGTCCCAGAAGGTGGGATTGATTATGTCCCTACTGCGGGGTCCCCCCCAGACATGGGCCTACTCCTTACCAAAGAGTTCGTCTTGCCTGCAGTCTGTTGACTCGTTTTTTCGGGAACTAGGCAGTATTTTTGATGAGCCGAACCGGGCAGGGTTAGCAGTGTCTCACCTCATGGCTTTGCGTCAGGGGCAGCAGTGTGCTGAAGACTATTGCTCTAAGTTTAGACAGTATACCAGTGAAACCTCCTGGAACGAAGGTGCCCTCAAAGATGTGTTTTTGTTGGGTCTTTCTGATGCTGTCAAGGATCTAATTATTTCCCATCCCGCTCCCGCAACACTTAATGAGGCGATGGAATTGGCAGTAAAGGCTGACAGGAGACTGAGATCTAGAAAAAAGGAACATCAGGCCTGTAAAACTAGGGAGTCCTGCAGACCAGCTCATACTTCTCTCATACTAACTCCTGGGGCCGAGCCTATGGAAGTGGACCAGCTAAGTCCCGGGGAACGGCGACGATTCCGGATGACTCACCGTCTTTGCCTTTGCAGTGGGGAAGCCGGACATCGGATAGCAACCTGTCCACAGAAGCAATGGCAACATCAGTCTAAACCAGCGGAAAAACTACAGACCCTAGGCCAGTGGTGGCGAACCTATGGCACGCGTGCCAGAAGCGGCACTCAGAGCCTTCCCAGCTGGCACTCGCTGCCGTCGACCGCTCACCACATTAGTAAATACCGGCAGGGGTGCCACAGCTCCCCTGCTGATATGCACTCGGCAGCACTGCTAGAGGCGCTGATCCCGACGCACACTGTGATGTCAGTGTGCAGCCGGGATCCTCCACCCCCTCCTCTGACGTCTCCTACTTGGTTCTGCGAGAGCAGGGAAAGGAGGGGGTGTCCGGCAGCACGTCACAGTGTGCTCCTGGGATCAGTGACAGCAACAGTGCCAAGCAGAGGAGGTGTGTGTGTGTGTGTGTGGGGGGGGGGGGGGGGTACTTGGGTCTCTGAGGGTGGTGGGGGCGCTATTACTACAGGGGCCACTGTGGGATGTCACTATTACTACTGGGGATGCTGTGAAGTGTCACTATTACTACTGGGGGCCGCTGTGGGGTGTCACTATTACCGCTGGGGCCGCTGTGGGATGTCACTATTACTACTGGGGCTGCTGTGGGATGTCACTATTACTACTGGACTAATGTGGGATGTCACTATTACTACTGGACTGATGTGGGATGTCACTATTACTACTGGACTGATGTGGGATGTCACTATTACTACTGGACTGATGTGGGATGTCACTATTACTACTGGACTGATGTGGGATGTCACTATTACTACTGGGGCCACTGTGGGGTGTCACTATTACTACTGGGGGCCACTGTGGGATGTCACTATTACTACTGGGGGCCACTGTGGGATGTCACTATTACTACTGGACTGATGTGGGATGTCACTATTACTGCTGGACTGATGTGGGATGTCACTATTACTACTGGGGCCACTGTGGGATGTCACTATTTCCACTGAGCACTGAGACCACTGTGTGGTGTCACTATTACTACTGGGGGGCCACTGTGGGATGTCACTATTATGACTGGGGCCACGGTGCGGTGTCACTATTACTGCTGGGGCTGCTGTGAAGTGTCACTATTACTACTGGGGGCCGCTGTGGGGTGTCACTATTACCGCTGGGGCCGCTATGGGATGTCACTATTACTACTGGGGCTGCTGTGGGATGTCACTATTACTACTGGACTGATGTGGGATGTCACTATTACTACTGGACTGATGTGGGATGTCACTATTACTACTGGACTGATGTGGGATGTCACTATTACTACTGGGGCCACTGTGGGGTGTCACTATTACTACTGGGGCCACTGTGGGGTGTCACTATTACTACTGGGGGCCACTGTGGGATGTCACTATTACTACTGGGGGCCACTGTGGGATGTCACTATTACTACTGGACTGATGTGGGATGTCACTATTACTACTGGACTGATGTGGGATGTCACTATTACTACTGGGGCCACTGTGGGATGTCACTATTTCCACTGAGCACTGAGACCACTGTGTGGTGTCACTATTACTACTGGGGGGCCACTGTGGGATGTCACTATTATGACTGGGGCCACGGTGCGGTGTCACTATTACTGCTGGGGCTGCTGTGCGGGGTCACTATAACCACTAAAGCCGCTTTGGGGGGGTGTCATTTTAAGCGCTGGGGCTGCACTGGGGTTGTCACCCTTACTGCTGGGCCCGCTCTGGGGGGGGTCAATATCACTGCTGGGATATGTTTACACGAGGTGGAAATGCTGCACAATGTCCTCAGCTGAAATTTCCGTGCAAATTCCACAGCATTTCTGCATTCAAAAGAAGTCAAAATCTGTACTCTGTCTATTTTGAAACAGCCTTGTCCTTTTAAGAACGACTCAGGTAAAAATCATACCTCGTGATAAGCCCCGCCCCCTGACGTGTTGTTGGCACTTTACAATAAATAAGCGGGTTTTGGGTTGCAGTTTGGGCACTCGGTCACTAAAACGTTCGCCATCACTGCCCTAGGCGATGGTTGGGAGGATCGCCTAGGATCACAGGTATTCCCTAAGTTATTGTTGCTTTATCAGGTTGGCTTTCGGAAGTTTATTCGGTCCTGTCAAGCCTTTTTTGATTCGGGTGCTGCTGCCAATCTGATTAATTTTAATTTTGTCAGACCTCTGATGACCGAATTTTCCATGCTGAACCCTCCATACGCTTCATCAGTACTGATTAGACCCCTCTCTCCGCAGGTGTTGTCCAATGGAGGACTCCCATTTTACAGTTCACTGTGGGTGCTCTCCATTCTGAGAATCTGTCTTTCCTGGTTATGGAAAAGATGTCTGTTGATGTGGTACTTGGTATGTCCTGGTTGGCACTGCACTACCCTCAATTTGATTGGTCCACCCAGTAATTGACACATTGGGGGTCATCCTGCCATAATCACTTAACTACTATAGCCATGTGCTCAGCAGATACCGTACTGGTCCTGGAGTATTTATCGGATTTTGAGGACGTATTCTCCAAAAAATGGTTTGAGACTTTGCCTCCCCATAGGGAGTGGGACTGGGGTATTGATCTGATTCCCGACAGTCCCATCCCTAAGGGAGCTATTTTCAATTTGTCGGGATGTGAGCACGAAGCCGTTAAGTCCTATATCTCGCAATCTCTGGCCAAGCGACATATCCAGCCGTCCAGGTCCCCTGCCAAGGCAAGTCTCTTCTTTGTTGAGAAGAAGGATGGGACATTGAGGCCTTGTGTGGATTATCGGGCTTTGAATAAAATCACAGTGAAGAACCAGTGCTCCTTGCTCCTGATTCTGGACTTGTTAAATCAGGTGGTAGGGGCCCACTGGTTTTCCAAACTGGACTTAAGGGGGGCTTACAATTCAATCCGCATTCGAGAGGGAGATGAATGGAAGACCGCATTCAACACCCCTTTAGGACATTTTGAATGTCTGGTCATGCCCTTCGGACTCTGTAACGCCCCCGCTGTGTTCCAGAGTTTTATGAACACGGTCTTCCACAACTTCCTGGGGGTTTTTCTGGTCATATATCTTGATGACATTCTGGTGTATTCTCCAGACTGGAATTCACATGTGCGGCACCTGAGGCTGGTTCTGACCCCTTTGCCCGAGTATCAACTTTTTGTCAAGTTGGAGAAATGTACATTTGGTACTAAACAAGTGTCTTTCCTGGGTTATGTGGTCTCTCACGGAGATTCGGATGGAGTCTGATAAAGTAGCAGCAATCTCCCAATAGGTCAGACCAGACAACCTTAAGGCTCTCCAGCGGTTTTTGGGTTTCGCAAACTTTTATCGTAAACTCATTAGGAATTACTTGGTTATCGCTCAACCCTTGACCAATCTGACTAAGAATGAGGCCGACTTGGTAAAATGGTCGCCTGCGGCCCTAGAGGCTTTTAGTCATCTAAAAAGAGCGTTTACTGCTGCCCCAGTGCTAGTACAGCCGGATGCGCGATGACCCTTTTTCATTGAGGTATATGCGTCTGAGGTGGGGGGCAGGAGCTGTATTGTCTTAGGAAGTCAGTGGGAGATCCGGGTATAGTCCATGTGCGTTCTTTTCACGGAAGTTTAGTTCAGCAGAACGCAACTACGACATGGGTAACCGTGAGTTACTGGCGATCAAATGGGCTTTAGAAGAGTGGCGACACCATCTTGAGGGAGCTAAACATCCCATTACCGTGTATACCGATCACAAGAATTTGGTATGTCTTGCAATGCTAAAAGACTCACAACTCGTCAAGCCAGGTGGGCGTTGTTTTTGACAGGTTTCGTCATGACATATATCCCAGGAGAGAAGAACGTGAAGGCAGACGCCCTGTCACAGAGATTCGGGGGGCCAGAAAGTGAGACCACGACTCCCGACAATATTTTGGTACCTGGGGGGGTGGTGGCAGCTGTAGAATCTAACTTCGTCCCTCAACTACAGAACTGTCAGCAGGACGCTCCTTCGGGGGTGCGAGAGGGCAGATGGTTTGTGCCAGAGACCTTACGTCTCAGAGTCATAGAAGAATCTCATTCGTCGGTTTTCGCAGGCCATCCGGGGTTTCAGGGGACCCTGGATCTTGGTTCTAGACACTTCTGGTGGCCAGGCATGTCTCAGGAGAGCCGCGATTTTGTTAAGGGATGCTTTGTCTGTGCACGCAATAAAAGTCGGCGGCGTCCTCTGGAGGGTCCTCTGAGACCGTTACCGGTACCTTCTCATCAGTGGTCGCAGTTATCATTAGATTTTATTACCAATCTACCGCAATCCCAGAAGTTCACCACTATCTTAGTGGTAGTCAACCAGTTCTCAAAGATGGCACATTTTGTTGCGATAAAGAAGCTACCTTCAGCAATAGAATTTGCCAAGATTTTTGTAAAAGAAATAATTTGCCTACATGAGGTTCCCCAAAACATTGTATCTGATCGCGGGGTTCAGTTTGTGGCGCAGTTTTGGCGAGCCTTCTGCAGAAACCTGGGTACGTCGCTTTCCTTCTCGTCAGCATTCCACCCGCAAACCAATGGTCAGACTGAGCAGAAGAACCAGGATTTAGTGTAATATTTACGGTTGTTTGCTAGCGAAAAGGCTCATCAGTGGGCAGAGTTCCTGCCGTTGGCGGAGTTTGCGCTAAACAACCGCACTTGTTCTTCCACTGGGGTATCTTCATTCTTTTGTGTATACGTTCAGCATCCTCGCTTCCTACTCCATCTGTCTGTCCTGCAGCTGACGTCGCCACAGATACGCTGCAGGGAGTATTGAAAGAGGTACAGAAAAGCTTGAAGCAACGGGGGCTCGTATGCAGTTGCGTTGTGGGAGGAGTCTGTCAGTATTTGAACCTTACAAGGTGGGACAGAAGGTATACTTGTCTTCTAAAAATCTCAAATTAAGGGTCCCGTCCTTGAAGCTGGCGCTGCGTTACGTGGGGCCCTTTGTCATCACACGTGTAGTGAACCCTCTCGCCTATGAACTTGGTTTGCCAGCTACATGGAGGGTTCACAGGCTTTTCCATAAGTCTTTATTGAAACCCACCTGGGGTAAGCCAGGAGTGGAGGCAAGTAGGCAGGGACAGGGGTTGTGGGTTGGGTAAGTTCTAGGGCAACCCAGGCTGGCGTATCATCGGGTAGGATACCGTAACACTAACACAAGCAACTTAACTTCCTGCCACAGGATAGGATAGGAATTCTTTACTTTCACCCAAAAAAAATTCATAGCCCTACCGTTGGAAAAGTGCTTGAGCTTCGCTATCATGTTTCAAGCTGATCAACTGCTCTTGTAATCTGGGATGAAATTCACCTGCGTCTGCTGAAAATGGATTGAGTAGCCATGTTGGTATTTCAAGGGTACATAGATCATGAAACCTGGTTTGCACGTCTTCTTTGGCTTGTTTGAGGTGTGAGCAAAACACGTCTAAGTCTGCATCTTGAAGTTTGTCTCTGTCTTCACGTGCAATTTCTTGACTACTCAGAAACTGACAGAGCTCGTGTCAACTCTGTTCTCAAGCTTTGACTTTAAACTTGAAAAATGAAATAGGCTTACCCACTTTGAATGCATTTTTGCAAGGTGATCACTCAGTCCTGAAGGCATCATACCATGTTTCCCCAAAAATAGGACCTACCCTGATAATAAGACTTACCCCGGTTTTTGGGGGAGGCTAGAAATATAAGGCCTCCCCAGGAAATAAGACCTAGCTAACCTGCATAAAAAAATAAAATCTATACTGCGGCAAACTGCGTCCTCCCCATCTGACAGCTGAGCTTCTTCCTGGTGACGGGGCTTTGAATACCCCACCTCCAGCAAAGCGAGCGTTTTGATTGGCTAATCGAGCCCCAGCCATCCAATCACAGCTGGTGCTCGATGAGCCAATCAGAAGGGCTCAGTGATGTCATACACTGACTACGAAAGACTATGGCTCTTTCATTTAGCATATGTATTTCTACCATTACTGGTGATCCAGAAAATCCTCAACAAGGTAGTATTCATAGTATCAGGCCTCAATCTTGATAGCACCCATTTGGCTGAAGAGAGTTTGCTTTACTCCCCTAATGAGAATGCCCATGTGACATTACTGGGAAGTGACCCAAATTGCAAATCTAATATCTTAGGACTATCTTATATGCAAGGGCCTAGATAGAATGCGATTGACCAAGCACTTTTAAAAAAATCAGGGATTTACAAGGAGTAGAAATCCGACACAGTCCTCAGTCCTCCCAGAGAAGTTTACTGCCGTCACTCAGTACTTAAAATGAATGTCTCATGCATTTCATTTTAGCCACATAAATGGGATGTAAGTATGTAATGATAATTACATTTTATGTTCTTTTTTATAACACTGAATTTATTTTTATGAGCTTTTATTGAGTTTGCTAAATTGGAGATCCACTTCCTTCCTCTATTGTCTGTATATATTAGAAACAAAACTCCGGCACTTATGTGGATTCCAGCATAAAAACAGCATTTTATTTAAATTTCATGAATAAAAACATCTTACAACATCACTTAGATGGTCAGTGGGCTTGAATTAAAGGCATGATTTGCCATATCAGTAGCAGGTTTATTATTACCAGCCACTGAAGGAGTTAATCTCCGTGACTTGTTACGCTGAGTATGCAGTAAAAACCCCAGAAGATTTCAGATGACAGCTCAGTGCTCTGCACATCTCAGCACTAGAGCTGTCCACGGAAACCTTCCGAGGTTTAACTATATGGTAGGTGCAGCAAGCCCCGAAGATTTTCCAGGCGTGCCACTAAAGGGGTTAATCTGGTGACATAACTCTCTTAAACACCTACTGGATTTAGTTGCCTTACGGTTCACAGATGTACTATAGTGAATGAAAACATGGGGTAATAATGATAGATGTAGTAAATTTGGAACTCATCTAGTGTTAGCGGCCAAACCCAAAATAAAATGTAAAGGGTCTGCTACACCTAAGACCATCCCAGAAAGCAATTGGTACTGTTAATCCTTATGTATAATGATACATCCCAAAGGTTGGAGAGTGTCCGGAATAACACCAAATGAAGTGGTAGAAATTCAGGATCTAGAATGGATGAGTACGAAAAAATGATCTAGTGCTCATAGGGATATACTATGTAGTAAAAGAGAAGGGTACTTGGCGGGAGGTCTCATGTCCCTGAGACCACCCTATCAAGGAGTAGGTAGCCAGTCAAAAATGAATGTACAATGTTTTTATATTGAGCAACTAGCCAATATAAAAGGATTGGTATCTATCAGAGTTGAGTAGGCAACAGCCTAGGGTGCCACCTCGCGAACAAACTTTTTTTTGGGGGGGGGGCAAGTAATTGCTTAATGCACAACATATTTTTGACCTTTTTTAGCAGCAATTTATAGCAAAAACTTCCCTACAACTGTGATGTCCAATGAGCTGAAATGTAAGCATATATATATATATATATATATATACACATACACATACATACAGACATACATACAGAAGGCTAAGGGCAATGCTCTGGAGCGCTACTGATAATCATGCAAGGGTCAGGAGTACCTTGTCTGTTTTAAATAAGCCACAAGTATAACTTAACATTTGATGACCATGGCAAGTGGACACCATGCAGTTATAATCATCAACAAAAAGTGCTTATTATAAGTCTTAATAGCGAATTATATAACATCTTCCAGAAGGTGTTAATGGTATTTCACTTCAAAGGAATGAAGTATACAATGTTATTGATGGCAGATGGTCACTTTTATTGGCAATGTCTGTTATTATCCCTATTATATCCCTGTGATCACCCACGCCATCTGCTGGTACAGTTGCCTGAATTAGGATATAGATTGGTAAACAGCACCTGTTAATAGCGGGACAGTTGGTTTGGATTACTCGCTCCTATCAGGGCAGATGTCCGTAAGAATTGCTGGAATCAAAAGATGATTTCCTGTTGCAGAACAAGAGTTAATTTCTACAGAATCCATGCCAACATTTACAAATGTATAGTATAGCAAGTGACAAGAGAATATTTTGCATGCCCTCAGAGCAATGAAAAGGGAGGCCAAACCCATAGCTCACAATTCACATTGTCAATGTATAGTGTTGTCATCTCTTGCATGGACAATAAATGTCTTTAGTGCACAGCAGCATACAATCCGAAGTCCATGGAGCTATAATCCTCCCTCTCACCTATGGGAATTCATCAATGACTGCTAATCCAATGTCCTTGCAATGTCATGGTATAGCTAGTGGGCCAAGCATACGTATGGATCAGATTGTAAATCACTGGGTTGTATGCATAGATTCTAACATTGTGACAAATAATTATTTAAACCTACAACACTAGTTGCCTTAAAAAGATAAAACATTTAGTTAGCTACTTACTTAGGAAGAATCCCCTCTGATCACATAGACTTCCAATAACTTATTACAAACAAAATAATAGGCTGTTACTTAGGCCCCGCCCCTCCTATTGCAAATAGTGGCGAGGGGTGGAGAGGGGGCGGGAGCTCAGTTCCTGCTCCTGGCTCTTCCATCCTCCCCCCCCCCTGCAGACAAGGACACTGTATATCGGCTCGGCGTGAAAACCGAGCCGATATAGGGTCATCTGAATAAGCCCTAATGCAGCCTTTCACTCTGCTTAACCCCTTCATGACGGGGCCCTTTTTCTTTCCATTTTTGTTCCCCCCCCCCTTAAAAAAATCATAACTCCTTTATTTATCCATCGATGTCGCTGTATGAAGGCTTGTTTTTTGCGGGACGAGTTGTATTTTTTAATGTTGCTATTTAAAGTACCATATAATGTACTAAAAAACTTTTAAAAAGTGGAGTAAAATGAAAAAAAACCCTACATTTCGCCATGTTTCAGTGCGTCTTGTTTCTACGGCGCACAAACTGCAACAAAAACGACATGATAACTTTATTTTATGGGTCAGTACAATTACTACGATACCAAACTTGTATAGTTTTTTTTTTTACTGTACTACTCTTTTTTTTTTTCAAAGATATTTTATTTTTTTCAATTATTTTCTGCGGTCATATTGTGCGTGCAATAACTTTTTTATTTTTCTGTTGACATAATTCAACGAGGGCTCATTTTTTTGCGTGATGTCCTGTAGTTTCCGTTAGTACTAATTGAGAATATGTACAACTTTTTGATGGCTTTTTATTGCGTTTTTTCTGCGAGACAGGGTGAATGAAAAAGTGCATTTCAACAGTTTAAAGTTTTAAAAGAAAACTATAATTTTTTTGTTGATCGTTGCTTTATTAACCCTAGACCTGTTTTATTTTTATACAGCATTTAAAAAAGCCGATATATCAAAATATCAATAGTTTTCCTCCGATATTTTGCAATAATCGATAGTTTGTTCAGCGATAGTCGATACTATCGACTATCGATATTTTTGTGTCGATGTCCCAACCCTACCACTGCTTGGATCTTCAGTTTAAGCTCTTATTTAATTTTGTACCCAAATCTTTAAAGGGCCATTATGTGATGAATGGATCTTAAAAAATCCCTGGAGTGGCCCTTTTCCGGGGACGAGCTCCACTGCTCATAGCGATATAGCCCGGAAGATTTCTGGGCTATGTATCACTATGGGAGCTGCAGAGCACAATGCCACAAGCTGTGACTGTGTGCTCTGCCTGCACAGTCCCACAGAGAACAAAGCAAGGGTTTTGAACAACAGAAGCAGAAGATATTGCCGATCTGCCGGCAATCTCCTGCTTCTAATGTCCTGCTTTGTTTACAGGTTGCTATAGAGACCATCGGCTTGTCAGAAGCAAGCCGATGGTCTCTGTTGCAGGGAGAGCTGGTGCTTGGCTGTCAGAAGACAGCTAGGTACCAGCTATTACAGCAGAGATCAGAGAAAACCTCTGATCTCTGCTGTGTTAACCCTTTACATGCTGCAGTCTATGTGACTGCAGCATGTAAAGGGCTGCCACAATGGGACCCCCCCAGAATGTGATCAGGGAGTCCTGATGGGTCTATGTGGAAGTCCCCTAAAGGGACAAAAATATTTTTTACTATTGCACCTGTATTTTTTTCAAAGACATTTAATTTTTTTAAATTATTTTCTGCTGCGTCTTCTGCGCGCAATAACTTTTTTATTTTTCCATCGACGTACTTGAGCGGGACGTCCTGCAGTTAACGTTGGTACCATTTTTGAATACATACACCTTTTTGATTGCTTTTTATTGCATTTTTTCTGGGAGACAGGGTGACTGAAAAAGTGCATTTCTGGTTTTCTTTATTTTTTTTATTTTTCTTTTATGATTTAGATTTTTTTATTATAGATATGGCAAAAGGAGGGTGATTTAACTTGTATTACTTTTTTTCCCTAATCTCCCTACAAATTTTTTCACAAAAGTTATGCAATACATTATATATACCCAAAAATGATGCCATCAAAAAGTACAACTTCTCCAGCAAAAAACAAGCCCTCACATGGCCGTGTCAATGGAAAAATGAAAAAGTTATGGCTCTTGGAACGCGACTGCAAAATTAGTTGAAATTAAATGATTGGCCCATTTAAAAAACCTGCCCTGATGGGCACGACAGAGGGGTAGGAAACCCGCCACTCAAGGGGTTAAAGCTTTGGGTACAAAAGTAAATAAGATCATAAACTGAAGATCAAATAGAATGAAAGGCTGCATTAGAGTAATAAATAACATATGGTAGGTAGCGTCCTAATAGTTACCAACAAGCACATCATAGCAGTGACTTGGATGTTGGTTTATGAACTCTGGGTTGCGTTTGTAACAATGTCACAGAGTCTTGTTACTAGTACAGTCTTAGGGCTTCTGCCGACTGGCGATCGCGATATCGCTGCATTTTTTTAACGCGACTGTCGGTAGGACTTTCTAATGTTAAATGCGCATCGCATAAAAATCGCAAAGCACAAACTTGAGATTTTTGTTTGATGCGTTTTTAACATTAGAAAGCCCTATTAACAGTCGCATTGCAAAAACGCAGCGATATCGCGATCACCAGTGTGAATGCACCCTAACTTAAATAAAGTATGACAGTATGACCTCCTGAAGGTTATCATCCGTTTATTATACACCCCACCGTCTCAGCATTACAACTGAGCATGTGTGATGGAAAACAAAATAGCTGCTGCCTCCAGGAGACCCGAGTCTCTTCATAGTCCACCTATAGGAACTTTCAGTAAATGCATAACACATACACTGCAGTCAGCACTAAAATCAGTTTAGACTCTACATGTAATCAGCCATAATATTAACCCTGCTGACGTAAATAACATTGGTTATCTTGCTACAATGGTGCTTGCCAAGGAGTGGGATATATTAAGAAGAAACAATAAATTCTTGAAGTTGATGTTTTGGAAGTAGAACATGTAAAATGTGGAAACAATTATAGGAGTTATGCACAGAATGGCACAGAATAAATGGCAGGCAGAGGCAAAGTTCAATTTCTATACACAATACTTTAGTATACTTACATGCATATTGACACCCAATGTCAGGGCTCATTACTTCAAATGCTGCATCAACTGGTAACAGTTCCCATAGGATACCAGGCCCTATGAACACAAAGGTGTACTCAAAATCTTTTTTACCTACTAGTACCAAGAGGGACCTCCCTGAAACAGGGGCAATTTCATAGTTGGTTTTCCTGGTTCAGGGTCACCTCTCCAATAGCTGTGCCCACTCACACAAGGCCTCTTTGCTCTGTGACCATTAGCTGCTGATGTACAGGCCAAAGCACAAACTGCAGTTGACTTGCTGGCACGAACCCTGATGCTGCGTCTTCTTCCTCCTGGACCCCGGCTGTGTCACCTAGCAGTATAAGTAAGGAGGGAGGCTCCCATTCCTCCTACACATGGGCGCTTTGCTTCTCCTAGTCCCCAGGCAGGCCAACACAACCCGGCAGCAGAAAGCAGATTCCCTCTCTTCCTGCACCTAATCCATAGCCAGCGTCCCTGGGCCTTCTTGTCAGTCTGCAGTCCCCTGCTCCCTGCTGCAGCAGGGGGTGAGTGCTTGCCATGCGACATACACCACACTACTCTACCAAAATGTTTTCACCTGTTGCTTTTTACACGATCCCTCTTACAATCCTCAAAGCGTCTGACGCATTAGCTACGTCATCACCTGTAATCATAAAGGAGCTGACACTCTCATTCTTCACTCTAGTCTGCCTTTTCATGTGTGGTGCAGCAGCACTATCTATTGGCTGGAGTGCATTATAGTGCTGTTGCTGCTCTCACTAGTTTATACTCTCCTGGTGGTCTAGAGGAGTTGGATGGTGGCACTAACATAAACAGTTATCAACAGTTCGCAGTGCTAGATAACTATCTTTGGTATTATGGCCAAAGTCGCCATGGAGCCCTAGCTTCACTGCTAATCCGAACTAAAATGAACCAGGAGCAACCTCTGCCATCTGACCCATAAGTAAAGTTGACAATTCACACCAGCCAATGTCAGTGTAACCTTGATAAAATATAACACACCATCTTTTCCTGTTTAGAAGAAAAGTAGTAATTCTGCAAAGGTGTTTGTTTATTTATACTCACAATGTTAAGAAAAATCCATAAGGACAACCTAAAATACACACAAATCATCAACAACAAACTCAAAAAACAAATACATACGAAACAAACACAAACAAACAAACAAGGAACAGAACAAATGAACAGATGGAAGAGGTCACTACTGATGGATTTGTACTTGGTATCCTGGGGAAGCCCAACAACAAATTATTTATTTTGTTCATTCTATAGATTGTAAGTAAATACATCATTTTGGGACATTTCTCCTGCTCTTCTGCGCATAAGATTAATATCATGTTCCTTAATTCTTAACATCAGTGTGATTTATCTATTCTCTCTGTCAGTGACTATATGCACAAGCAACAGGACTGATATATAGCGCAAACAGATCAGAGATTATTTGTCTGCATACCAATATACAGCATCTAAGTGCAGCTTGCAGGTCAGACACTGATCACGGTACTTTTGGTGGTCATGGACTCCTAAGCATGTCCTGTCGTCACTGTCTAGTTTACCTTTGTGTTTCATCCAGTGAATCACTAGTTCATGATCCCACAGGAACAAGAGGAATTGTGCAATGTCTACTAATGACCTCATTTTCCTGTAGGCATTGTGCAATTTGTTTCAAACTCCTAAATACATTTTACTACAGTACTTTGTATAAACACCATAGTTATTAAGACCACTTGTCTACATTCACATTGTTGTGTTGTTATTTTTTAAGGGATACCAGGAGTTAAGACCAAAATAGGAAAAACATATTAAATAAAGTTGCATGCCCCTCCTCTCCAGAGAAGCTGCGTATCTGAAATAATAGAAAGAATTCTATAACTATCTACAGATGACATTTTGTTATATAGTATAGTAACTATAGACAAATCTGGTATGGTCGCATTTTTTAAAACCTACAAAAAAAGATCTGGAGGTGTTTTAATTTACTGTGGAGTACTAATAGCTGAAAGGGATGCTGTAGTCACTATTCCCTCTAACAGGTAAACTCTCCAAGCTCTGCAGATAGGTAGAACTGTTACTGGACTGCTTAATCCACATTGAGGGCTCATTCACATCGGAGGTTCCATTCAGGACCTCTGTCACTGAATTCCATTTAAAAACAGGAAGGAAAAAATAGTGCAGCATGCAGTGTTATTTTGTCCTGTAAAAAGGTGGACACCCAAACACAAACTGAATGGAACTCATTGAAGTCAATGGGGTCTATTGGGTGTTGTTTAATTCCATCATAAGATAGATCTGTTACGCCAAATGGAGCAGGAAAATGGAACCCCGGAACGCTGATGTGTATGAGCCTGATATGTTGTTGCTTTAACTTTCTCCTTTCCAGATTTGAGAGATTAGAGGTAATCCGTGGCAATAGTATATTCCATGACTAACAACAGGCAAAAGACTTGAAAGACGCTAAAGTTTGATATAATAACGCAGGTTCCCCACTCACCCCCAATCATCTTTTCATCTTTATTTTTTTTATAGAAAATAAAGCTACTTGGAACCTTAATCCCTCTGCTGCATGTAATTGAAAATTCTCGAATAACAATAGCAAAAAACATTTCTAGCAGCCTAAGGGCGCCCACCCACTGGCGATTTTTTTTTCTTTGCGTTTTTTCTCAAGAGCAATTAGAATTGAATGTACTCCTGTCCACTGGCGTTTTGTTTTGCGTTGCGTTGCGTTTTTTAACATAGGAACTGTCAGTTGCATATGTGTCCTTATTTTTCCCCTAATGCACCCATGAAAGTCAATGGAAATTAATGGAAAAGCCGCGAAAACGCCGCGAAAACGCGGCAAAAAACGCCGCGAAAACGCAGCGTTTTTCACGCACGAAAATCGCAAACGCCAGTGGGTGGGCGCCCTTAGGGTAAAGGCCCTTTTACACGGAGAGATGGTTGCTCAAAAATCGCTAAAAAGCGATCATTTGAGTAATCATCTTCGTGTCTAAATGTACGCCCATTGTACACTTTTCGTGCACTGCTAGCTGATCATTAAATTCAGGCCAACCTAAAAGTCTTCCTTCTGCCTTATCAGAAGTTCTCTGCAGGTAAGGCTGATAGCATTGTTTCCCCCGGAGAACAAAGGATCTGAAAGCAAATAAGAGCCCTCAGGTTAATAACTGCATTCAGTGAAGGCTTCATTTGCACACTTAATTGCTCTTAGGTAGCTGAGTAGCTACTTAATAGTTTATGCAAAATTATCACTCAAAGCTGTCACTCAAACTGTTTGAGCGATTTTTGAGCAATCATCGCTTCGTGTAAATGGGCCTTAAGTATCTCTCAAATTTAAAGCCGCTGGGTAAAATAATAGACTGGCACAAGAAAATAGACGATATAATAGTCAGGCGTTTTTCAAATTTTTTACATCCGTTCTCCTTACAAAAAACTGCATGGGACTGTAATGTGGACGGAGCCATAGGAAGAATATGTGAGATGGAGACCTCTTTAGTCTTTGTCTCTGTCTCACATAGTTTCTGTCTTTTTCAGTCTACACTGGACAGAAAAGCGCAGTGCTCAGGACTCTTCTGTCCAGTGTAAAAGACTGATAGGGACAGAAACCATAATGAAACAGGTTACATCCTGGGTTCCGTCTTCATGCAGTTTTCTGCAAGGAGGACAGAGTCTGCACTGGTTTTTACAAAACACGACGTGCAACCATCCTTACACTTAAAAGTCAGAATCACAAGATAGCACAGTTCTGACACAAATGCTTTATTCTCTATTTCCCTTTGTCTATTATTTTCTTCTTTGCCTTTTACTACTATTATTTTTGCAGGACTGAGAATAGAACATAAATGTATAAGTGACATCAGCTAGTAGATTAAAATCTAATGTGTAGTTCCCTTTGTGGTTCCAAAATATCTCTGACCCATAAAGACATGGACTCCACAAGACCTTTCAAGGTATTCTGTGGTATTTGGCACCAAGATGTTAGCAGCAGATCCTTTAAATCCTGTAAGTTGTGAGGTGCGGCTTCCATGGATCAGACTTGTTTTTCCAGCACATCCCACATATGCTTGATTGGGTTGAGATCTGTGGAATTTGGAGGTCAAGTCAACACCTTCAACTCTTTGTCGTGTTCTTCAAACAATTTTTGCAATGTGGCAGGCTGCATTATCCTGCTGAAAGAGGCCACTGCCTTTAGGGAATACCGCTGCCATGAAAGGATGTACTTGATCTGCTACAGGTGTGTGGTACATGCCAAAATAACACCCAAGATCTACCAGCAGATAATTACTAAGAGCATCACGTTGCCTCTAACAGCTTGTCCTCTCTTCTTGTATCCTAGTGCCATTTTTTCCCCAAGTAAGCGATGTACACACACCCAGATGTCCACATGATATAAAAGATTTGATCTATCGGATCAAGACACCTTTTTCCATTGCTCCATAATCCAGTTCTGGTACTCAGGTGCCCATTGTAGACATTTTCAGTAGTGCACTGGGATCAGCATAGGCACTCTGCACTGTGTGTTTCCACAAATTTCTAACATACCCAACCCCATGTGGCGCAGAGTTTTAAGACAGCAGAATGCAGTCCTAAGCTCACACTCATGACCTGAAGGTTGTCAGTTCAGGTTGCATAGTTCAGGTAGCCGGCTCAAGGTTGACTCAGCCTTCCATCCTTCTGAGGATAGTAAAATGAGTACCCAGCTTGGTGGGGGGTAATAAATAAATGGGCTGAAAACGCTGCGGAATAAGTTGGCACTATTCAAATAGCAAGATTTATTTTATTTATTTAACCGTTTTTGCTCTGTAGTAGCCGTTCCGTGGGATTCAAATAGGCGGGCTAGTCTTTACTCCCCACACATCAATGAGCATTTGGTGCCCATGACCCTTTTGCTGGTTCACCGGTTATTCTTCCTTTAACCACTTTTGCTAAGTACTAACCACCTCAAAATACCTGCCATTTTGGAGCTGCTGTAACCCAGTCATCAAGCCATAATAGTTTGGCCCATGTGAAAGTTGTGCAGATCCTTTTGTTTGTCCATTTTTCCTCCTTTCAACATATCGACATCAAGAACTGACTAACATAGCTCACTCCTTGACAGGTGCCATTACCAGGAGATAATCAATGTATCAATGTTATTCATTTCATCTGTAAGTAGTATTACGTCTTTGTCAGCATCGGATTCCTAACACGCCGAATACCAACATCACTCAATAGGCCTCATAGACGATAATGAGATCTGTATGGTTTCCATCATGGAGTCCGTACTTTTACCAGACAAAACAATGGAGCATACTGCACTATTTTGTCTGGCATTTTTGAGTGAATCTGTCACAGATGTTCTTAAGGCAACCTCCAAAATAGATGTGAACAAAGCCTCAAGCTTAGTTCACAGCTGTGCTTTTGATTTCCATTATTCAGTTCCATCATAGGAGCCCGACAATGAAAATTTCAGGAAGTGCTGGATCTTCCATACCATGGGCACAAACAACACATGAAGGACTCCATTGATTATAATGTCATCTATCGGGTTTCTGTTATGTCACCCAGAATTTTACTAGACAAATTAGCCCAGCATGCTGAGTTATTTTCTCTGGGATTTTGAACCAAATCTGCGATGGAGGCTCCGGAGCCTCCAACACAGATGCAAGCAGAGCCTAACTCATAAGTGAGGGTAAGCCAGTGTGGAAGTGTAATCTTAAATGAACAACATAATCTTCCATTTTCTCTCTTGTTTGTAGATATTTTAGTTGCAAGAGTGTAAATACTAGATGAAGTCCTTGCAGCTGCAATGTCATAGATGGTGTCGAGCAGCTAAAAGGGACCTAATTTTTAAAGCATACTTAACTTTTCGGGTGACTTTTCTGAACAAATTGTCACATTTGTGTGGGTGTGTGTGAAGAATACTATGACTTGTATCCTACATTTTTTGTCAGTTTTCCCCTCTGCAGGCTCTATTGTCAGTTTTCCCTGAGCTAATGGGTGGGGACTAGCTGCTATAATGTATACCCTACATTGCACAGAAAGTCAAGGAGATTCTGGTATTCTACTTCACTGTAACTATCTCTCATATACAGAGGAGCAGCAGTAGCATGAACAACATTATACAGCAGCACTGAGCAATGTACAATACTGTATAAATATTTTAGGTAGGTGTGGAAAAATGCTGCTAGGTAAGAATGCTTTCAAAAATAGAAGTGTCAATGTTTTTTTGGCCAATTAACAAAATGCAAAGTGAATGAACATGAGAGAAATCAAGATTTGGTGTGACCATCCTTTGTCTTCAAAACAGCATCAGTTCTTCTAGGTACACTTAAGGTCCATTTAGACACAAAGAGGATTGCTGAAAATATGGCTTTTGAGCGATCATTTTGCATAAAGTACTAATTGGTACTAATGCCTATAAGTACCAATAAGCAGAGTGTGAGCCACTGGGAGCAGATTCAGGGAACAGACCACCCGCTGTTCACTGAATACTTTTGCTTTGTTCTACCAGAGGGGCTGACAGCCGAGACAATGCAATCAGCTGTTATCAGCTCTTCCCAGGCAGAACACAGCGTGCGATCCATCTTATAAGCTCTTCTGCTGAAAGACAGATTTCAGGCAGAACTGAATTTCATCATTTGGCAGAAAACTGAAAGATGAGCACATTTAGATACAATGAGTATCGCTCAAAAACTGGCTTTTGAGCAAATTTTGAGTAATAATCATTGTGTCTAAATGGGCCTTTACATACAGCTTTTAAAATAACTCCGCTGGGCAGTTTTTTTGGAACATCTTGGAGAACTAAGCACAGATCTTCTTTGCATGTAGGCTCGCTCAAATCCTTCTCTCTCTGTCATGTAATTCCAGACAGACTGGATGATGATGAAATCAGGGCTCTGTGGGGACCATATCATCACTTCTAGGACTCCCTGTTCTTCTTTACACTGAAGATAGTTCTTAATGATTTTGGCTGTATGTTTGGGGTTGTTGTCCTGCTGTAGAATTCATTTGGAGTCAATCAGAAGCTTTCCATTTTTGAAAAAAATTCTCACTTTGCAGAATTTTTTCCTCACCCCACCCTCCTTAAAACTTTTATACAGTTCTGTAGATGTGAATCCAGCACTGGAGTGAAGTAAAAGCTTACTAAAAGCTGCAGCCATGTCTCTGCGTGAGTCTCTCAGCTTCTGTCTCTCTCCAGCAGCTCCCTCCCCTCATCCTTTTCATTGACTTCTATAGGCAGCATGAGACAACAGCAAGAAAAGCCCTGCTCCGACATCTGATAATTCGCCTTGGCATCTCTCCTGCTAGTATGACACTATTTATTTAGTGTGTGCTTTTCTAGTTTTTTATTGCATTAAAATTAAATAATTGAGGGCAGATAAAGGCACACGGTCCATCTAATATGTCTGAATTATATGGACACTGATATGCTAGTATTATATGGGTTGGGAGGCCAATTCAAAAAACATCTTCCAAGAGTAGCTGCTTCCCATGATTTGTGGCACACCAATGATGCCTATTAGATACCTATGTCTCAATATACAGTAATATACTGTTACTCTTGTTACAGCCAGAGGAGCATGCAATGGATTAGTACACTTGTTACGCCTCTTAAAACACAGCATATTACAGTAATTGCCAAAACCACTGATTGCTGAGAGCCAGAAGAATACTATCAGGGAGGTGTTGAGTAGTTTGGTTTCCTGTGTTGTAACCAAGGATGTTTAAACCTAGATAAGCATGCTTCCCAGAATAAGTTTGGAGACGTTCTGCCAAACTATTAGGACCTTGTATAACATGTATATTGAATTACTTTCATGTTACATTATATATTTTTTGATCATGGAAAGTTTCAGTTTTATGAACATTGCTCCTCCATAATACATTCTAACAATTGTCTAGTAATTGCAAAACTCAGTCCTCAAAGTAGTTCCCCCCCATGGCCTATAAAAAGGCTCTCAGAGGCTACTGGTATGTAGTGACATCTTTTTCTACTCGCGTAGAGCTTGTTGACCACTAGACGCCTTTATGAATGCAAGATTCTGGATGGTCATTGGCTGTCACCGGGGCTGCTTTGACCAGACTGTTAGGAGGTGTTGGGACCAGTGGATGTGTGAGAGCACACAAGGTGAACGGGCTCAGGACACCCTCTACAGACCACAAGTAAAAAGGGTCATCTGTTCCTCTGACAAGCATGAGCAGCTCTAGCTGTTTCATTGCCTGTAATTCAGAGACATGTGACACCATCGTTAAAGGCCCTTGTGTCTGTTGGTACCATTTCCAGGCACTTGACTGAAGGACATTTGGTCTCAAGGCACCCATTATGTGTGCTGCATTTTACACCCACCATCGCCTCTGTTTGCAGTGATGACGTGAACTCCGAAACTGGACTGGAGTGGAGCCAGGTTGTCTTCAGCGATGAATCCAGGTTTAGTCTGTGCAGTGATGACGGCCATATTCATGTCTGTAGACCTAGTGGTGAGCGATTCAATTCTGCCTTTGCTGTGGAGAAGCACACTGCCCCCACTGCTGGTGTGATGGTCTGGGGGGCCATCGCATATTACAGTCGATCCCCCCTAGTAGTGGTACGAGGGACAATGACAGCTCAGTGATATGTTCAGGACACCCTGCAGCCACATGTGTTCCTCTCATGGCGACTTCCATGAGGCATCCTCCAGCAGGATAATGCTCGGCCACACACAAGGGGTTCACAGGAATGTCTTCATGACATTGTCACACTTCCATGGACTGCCTGGTCACTAGATTTATCTCCAGTAGAACATGTATAAGACCTGGGATGCCAACTTCGACAGCCTACGGGTTTGCACGGTCTAGAGGCTCAGTTACAGCAAATATGGACCGATATGTTGCAGGATACTATCACACAACCTCTATGCCTCCATCCCCACCCATATCACATCTTGCATCCAAGCTAGAGGAGGCCCAACAGTGTACTAGAGCCTCCCTTCAAGCAATCAGTTTTCCGCAAAAACTAACCTTTTGCAGATATTGTAATCATTTAATTACATCAACCTCATAATCACACATAGAAAGTTTCATTCGATTCCCTCTAGGTACTGGATTTTTTTTACAGAGTTTATAAAGTATAATAACATAACTCACATTGACGACATTGTATCAGACATCGTGGATCAAAATAAAACTTTCCCATAAGCCGATTCTTGGCACGTGCAAAGGAAAATAAAGCAAGCGCTGATCGACATGCGTTTTGATTGGCAGTTGTTAGATGAGACTGCTTCGTCTGCAGGGACTATAATACTACCAGGATTTTAATAGGTAATCAGGAAGTACACCCCCTCCGTTTTTGCGAGGCGTACCAAATTTCACAATCAACCCCTACTTTTGAATAATGTGAATAGTTCAAACTTTGTAACTAAATTAAAGGGGTTGTCCCGCGCCGAAACGGGTTTTTTTTTTTTTTCAACCCCCCCCCCCTGTTCGGCGCGAGACAACCCCGATGCAGGGACCTAAAGAAAGCTTACCGGAGCGCTTACCTTAATCCCCGCGCTCCGGTGACTTCTATACTTACCGGTGAAGATGGCCGCCGGGATCCTCTTCCTCCGTGGACCGCAGCTCTTCTGTGCGGTCCATTGCCGATTCCAGCCTCCTGATTGGCTGGAATCGGCACGTGACGGGGCGGAGCTACACGGAGCCCCATAGAGAACAGGAGAAGACCTGGACTGCGCAAGCGCGGCTAATTTGGCCATCGGAGGGCGAAAATTAGTCGGCTCCATGGGAACGAGGACGCTAGCAACGGAGCAGGTAAGTATAAAACTTTTTATAACTTCTGTATGGCTCATAATTAATGCACAATGTACATTACAAAGTGCATTATTATGGCCATACAGAAGTGTATAGACCCACTTGCTGCCGCGGGACAACCCCTTTAATTGTCATGGATATTTATAAGAAAATAAAGAGCAGGCTGTCATTAAAAGGAAACGCTGCTTTGCTACAACGGCTGAACATGTCACATTCTTGGATAGAGAAAAGTCTTTTCTTATTCTTAAAGGAGATGTCCCGAGGCAGCAAGTGGGTCTATACACTTCTGCATGGCCATAATAATGCACTTTGTAATGTACATTGTGCATTAATTATGAGCCATACAGAAGTTATAAAAAGTTTTATACTTACCTGCTCCGTTGCTAGCGTCCTCGTCTCCATGGTGCCGACTAATTTTCGCCCTCCGATGGCCAAATTAGCCGCGCTTGCGCAGTCCGGGTCTTCTGCTGTTCTCTATGGGGCTCCGTGTAGCTCCGTGTAGCTCCGCCCCGTCACGTGCCGATTCCAGCCAATCAGGAGGCTGGAATCGGCAATAGACCGCACAGAAGCCCTGCGGTCCATGAAGACAGAGGATCCCGGCGGCCATCTTCAGCAGGTGAGTATGAAGACGCCGGACCGCCGGGATTCAGGTAAGCGCTGTGCGGGTGGTTTTTTTAACCCCTGCATCGGGGTTGTCTCGCGCCGAACGGGGGGGGGGGGGGTTTAAAAAAAAAAAAACCCGTTTCGGCGCGGGACATCTCCTTTAAGACAAAAACAACAAACATAGGGGTAAATTTACTAGAAACCAAACTTAGTGCACAGATTGTACTATCTGGGAAATCTTCTGTCACATGAGGAAACACTATTTCTTTATTTAATGGCCTGTGAGTTTGCCTCCTGCTGTCTCTTACAACTAGAAGCTAACTAGAATGCCTTTGACTCTGTTCAGTAGAACTGTTAGCGAGAACTCCAGTGGAATGATTTATAGTCTTTGATATCTTTGTGCTGTGTACTTTATAGCCAGACTTTCTCTAAATATGTCACTTCATTCTAAATGTTCTTTTTCCTAAAAAGAGAATAAAAAAGTCATTTTAGTTTTGAAGACATCTTAGCTAACCTTATACAATGGACATTTTCTGTTGCGTGTTCTGATTTGTTGGTGGCAGTAACTTTTTTATATTCACATAAACTAGATGTTTGTCTTTATATGGTAAATTACATTCTCACTTCTTGTTTATGTAGTACTGACAACTTCCAGAACACCATACAGGGGATCCTCTTTTATCGGCCCAAGTCCTTAATAGGGCCTTAGTTTCCATATTTGAAGATCGCAAACCAAAGAGCAATTTCAAAAGCTGAGTAGAGTTTTGGAGTATGGCAAGCGTGTGTTCTTCGGTTAATAGGATGTTCCTCTACTTCAATAAGCGTGAGCATTACATGGGCTTCCCATTTTGATGAGTTTTATGCAATGCTTCAAGGGTTTTTCCAAGTAATAAACACATGGGTGCCAGGGGAGGGAAGAATTACAGAGGTCTGTTTTGGATATTCCACATGATCTTTATATTTTTCAGTACGCTGAATCTGAAGATGACCTCTGTTTAGTCATAGGGCATCACGTTTCCTGACAATTCAGTTATCTATGTTAAATAAGGCAATACTTCAAAGTAAATTAAAATAGATTTATAAAATTAATTTTTTTATTACAAATTTTACATTAAAATCATTTTTCAACTTCTTGGTTTAGTGATGTTGTCGGTCTCGACTGTCCCATAGACACAGAAAACAAGGGTATTTGGTATATCCAGCTTGTTGCCTTGAGCAGCATGCACAAGACCTTTAAATCCCCACACACTTGCCAACCGTGGTCTTCATATTTAAGTTTACAAAGAACCAATTCCAAGCCCCGGTAGGTTTCCTTCAAGTGTACAGAATGACCTGCTAGGATGAAAGCGTAAAAATCGCTGTTGTGGAGCAAAACTGCTTTGAGACTTCTTTTTGAAGAATCTATGAAAAGACGCCATTGCGTTGAAGCATACTGGATTTTGCTTTGACCCATCAAACCTTCGACATCAATGCAATAAACCAACTTGTCTGCCTGGGCAAAGTAAAGAACAAACTCCTTTTCACAATGTCTGAACCATGAAAAAGACACTCCTGGCAATAATAAATTCCTGCTTTTGAGCCTTGCACCGAGTAACTCAGCGGCATCTTTGGGAAGGTTCAAGTCTCTTACCAAATCATTCATCTCCGCATGGTAAAAAACTTTTTAGTCTTCTTTCATCTACAAAGTCAGAACTTGATTCGTCATCTGGTTCAGGTATGACTCCACCCTCATCGGAGCTAGGTATCTCTTCCAAGGTAGCAGGGGGCTTGGGTACTGGTATATCTGTGCCATGGAGGATGGGACGAATTGCTGAGTGAAGATTGGGGTATGAAATGGAATGCTTCCATTTGGAATTATACCCTTTCACATCGCATGGACAAAAGTAACAGTCATCACTATAGTTCTTATGCTCTCGCCATACCATAGGAATCCCATAACAGAAAGCTTTTTTCTTATCCTTGAACCAATTTTGAAGGTCTTCAACACACCGTTTGCACACTTTATGAGGTGCCCAAACTTTATCTTGATCTCCAAGTTTTAGTCCGAAGTATGCGAAGTATACTTTTTTCACAAAATCTGCAATATTCAGCTGTTGCTTCAACACTGTATATTCACCACAAATGAAACAGAATCTGTCAGGCGAATTAATACACTTCCGCAGAACCATAACGCTAACTTAGGGAAACACGATTTAAGAATGATGAGCTAACACGAAGAGATTGGGAGTTACTCCCTCTCTTTCCATTTGTCAGCAGCCACAGCAGCAGAGAGCCGTCGTCACTGGCAGCAGCGGCAGACACTGAGCAGGGGAGCTTGCTATCAGCGGCCACAGCAGCAGAGAGCCGTCATCACTGGCAGCAGCGGCAGACACTGAGCAGGGGAGCTAACTGTCAGTGGCCACAGCAGCAGAGAGTCGGCGTCTTGGACAGAGCTGAGAGGTGGCACAGACACATCTGCAGAGGGAGCTGTGAGGGAACAGATGGTCAGGGGAGTTGCTTTGTGGCTTCATAAGTCACAGCGTAAGGGCTTCGCCAGGGGAGATGGAAGGGCTCAGCCTCATAGCAGGGGTATTCCTAGAGCAGCTGCAGTATCACACTGTCAGCGCAGGTGTCGCCTAGCGGTTTGCCATAGGGAGAAAGAAAGGGGGACGGCTGTTCCGGGGAGAGTGATTGCTGTGGCGTGCTAGGACTTTGCTTATGGCAACTAATCAGCTCCTGGGGGCGTCACAGCCCTGTCAAGCACCATGTATCTTGCCTCCACCCATACTTCCGGTGGCGTCAAGATACAATAGTACCATGGGCGAGAACCAAGAAAAAACATTGAATCAAGCCCGTGCATGTCAGAGCCTGCATGGTCAACTTGCAACATGTTGATGCTGGTTTCCATTAGCTCACTCTGGAGGTTTTTTTCTTTGAATGTTATGCTTTTTTGGCATTGTATATCTTAAATGAATGAATTAATAGTCATTTTGACTTCAAATTTAGTTAAAAAACGTAAGATAAAAAAATAACAAAAATTGTGAACAATTTGCTAAACTTTAAGAGAATTTTGCATTTTGTGGTAAATCCTGATGTATGGGATTTTTTTCATTTTGTTTTGTTTTCAGCACACCAAAATACATGGAAACTAGTTGAAAATAATCAAACAGCTTTTTAGTCGCAGATCTGTGTTATATATAAATAGAAGGCTTCAACATGGGACATCATCAGTTAGGTCCTGTAAAGCTTCTGAGGCTTTTACATTAGAAGCCCATGTGACAGGTTTACATGACATCACTACACCAGGAGACCGGATGACATCATCTGTCAGATGCCATGGGGCCAGAGCAATGAAACGGTACTCTGCTGCCAAGGTAAGCATATTGCCAAAATATAGTTTTGGACACTGGGGCCCAAAAGTATATTGAAAAAAAATTAAGTTGGACAACCTTTTTCAGTTCCTGTATGGCAGTGCTGCAGGAAAATTCAACAATTGCTACAAGGTTCCCTCACAGCTTACAGCCGAACTCTGAGGGTCCCAAAAGCTGAACACCTTGTATGACTTTATTTTCAGAGACTCTTCTCATAGAAAGGGATTAACCTCTTGACATTAAAAAAAATCTTCTTTGGGTTTATACTGTATAACAGAGAACTCTGCACTTATGATCTTTGTCAAACACACCTGCTACATATAGGAGATCTAAATGATAAATATGTATAGCACTATGGGAATATGATATCCATCGTATTGAGCATGTGATCTATATAACAGATGCTGTTTTCCCATAGTGCTATATGTACTTTCTGTACATCCTCTGCGGCAGTCATGTTTGACAAAGGTCCTGAGTGTGTGGACTGAGATCTCACATTGACTTGGATTTCCTCTACAATAATCATTAAAGTTGAATGATACTCTAGCACCCATAAGAAAGAACAGTGTCGTTAATCTTATTTCCGAATGTTCTGTGGGTTTAATTTCAGCTTTTGTATTTTCTCTACATCTTTTTGAATTGATCGGTGACTATGGACAACACCGGTGCACTTTGTTAGAACAGTTTTTGTGCATGAGGCCCATTATGTCTCTACTTTAATCATTTTCTAGCATAACATAGTAATATCTGGTAGATTAGCTGCAGTTACAGGTTTGCCCTGGTGTCTGAGGAGGTCAAAAGATTCCTCTGCCATAGCAGTATTGTAAAGGGGCACCAAACAAGTGGTGAAGGTTTTAATAATGACAAAAAATGTAACCAGGTGTTACTCGCACAACTCTACTCCAAGGTCAAGTTATGGTGAGAGGCCACAACTTCAGTCTCAGTTGTGTCCAGTTGGCAGGCACCTGGATGCCACCTCCTTTCAACCCCATAACCATGTCTGATTTGCCGGATCCGGCTTTCCTCTTTACTACATCTGACAGCATCATGTCGCCAAGCAGTTGCCACTTGCTGATGACTTCAGGCAAGTCTAAAGGGAAATCAGCCTGTAAGGTACGGATGGCGACAGGCAGATTTAGGCTGCGGATTGCAATTAAATGCAATTTATAAAGGTAAATCTTCAACTGGATTAGTCTCTCAGCCTTTACACAACATTAAAAAAATAGTTTTTTTTACTTTTGGCACTTAGATCTTGCATACACCTGGTGCCCTTTTCTGAGAGTAAGATAACTTGCCCGTTTCTCCCAATGGTGCTGCTGTTGATGATCTGTCCCTGAGCTCCCCTCTTCTCTACTTCTAACTAGTAACTCCAGCTGGTATTGATGCTTCACTGCTGATACTCTGCACTGCGACCACATGGCCGATCCTGATAACTAACCGACTGTTACCCCAGTCTTGATTTTGAATATCACTCCTGCCTTGTCCTTAGTATTGTTTGCCTGGCAGCTGCTGTTATACTCTAGGCTCGGACTTCTGTCTCTCTCCTGACTACTCTCTCGCTTCTTCCTTTGGCCTGTCATCCTCCCTCCCACCTGGTGACATTTGACTCTTTTCCTGACTATGCTATGGATCCATCAGCAGTACTGATACCAATCAGTGGCTACTCGGAGAACCATGAGCTGGGACTCCGACCAAGAAAGTCAATGTCTCCTTGTAGCAGTTAAGAATCATAAAAGGGGAGATTCCTTAGACTTTACACCCCAGGCTAGCCAATGCTTAAAGAATCCGTATCTCCAGTGAGAAACATTATACAATGTATATAGATCCTGGAATAGATTTTGCATGTGGTTCTGTAATGGAGTGACAGGGCCGCTTGTAGTCACTATAGTGAGATTATTTCTGGACTTTTTTATGATATAGGCAGTAACACAAGTAGTATACCACCTCCGCTGGGTAGAGGCATTGTAGAGAAAAGTGCTGGCCCCCTTGGTGATGAGGCTGGTATGTACTACACTATTACTAAGTGAGGCACAACTAATATCTGGGGCACAATCTATTTGGCACTATTGGGTACACTAATCTAATTGGAACTAGTTTCCAGGGGTACTGTTTGTGTGGCACAATTTATTTTGGGGGGAGGGGGTATCTATAGTTATGACATTATTTCGGAAATAAAATTATTTGGTAGCATGTGCCACACTGCAATCACAGTAAGGGCTCGAGTGTTTTTTTTTAAAGCACCTATGTGCGCAAAAAGAAATGTGCTCCACAGATGTGCAAAATACGTGTGACGAAAGCTTTGTGCTTTTTTTTAACATGTGCCACGAAGGTCCCCTCATCATTGAACACTGTGACAGCACTGTCACAGTGTTCAGTGATGATGGAACTGCCCATGGGGATGAAAGAATCCCCTGCCACAGCTGTGGCAGAGGACCGCAATGCTATTCCATTGCTTTCAATGGGGCCGGTGCTGCTGCCCCATTGAAAGCAATGGGATGAAGGCAACCCCTGCAGAGATGATTTTTGGGGGGTGGCTTGAAATATAAGACCTACCCCGAAAATCATCCCTAGCTGTTAAAAAAAAAAAATTAACTCCCCTAGAAGCACTGTTCGACTCTTCTCCCCATCCCTGTCAGTCTTCATCTCCAGAAAGCGCTGCCTCTGATTGTCTGAGCGCTGTGACCAATCAGAGACAGCGCTCAGCCATTTATTGAATAACAAGTAGATTGGAGTTTCTGTAGGTAAGAAATATGTGTGGAAGTTGTAGGAAAATTTAGAAGACTCCAAACTCTGCAGACATAAGTGATAACTGTAAGATGTCTTGTTTCAATAGGTTTTTATTTGGACGGAGAGGCATATAACAATAATCAAACAAAAGGTGCATCTCATGTGTTAGTACAATCAATATGTATACATACTTTATGGTGCGACCACTTTCCCACTCCACTACCTCGCCTCCGTGGAGTTCGTTGCTGGCCCGCCTCCGCCCAACCCTTTTCTTTTAACTAACAAACATTCAATCCCACCTCCAGGTAGGGGTCCGTGAGGTGGAATAGATAGAAACAAAGAAAGAAACGAGAACAGAGTTATACGAGGAAAGGACTCCGAAGAGCTCCTGGGGGGGGGGGGGGGGGGGTTTGGTTAGGGAGGGGGGGGGGAGTGTGTGGGTGGTCTGGGGAGTGAGTTGTGTCCACTTTTTTTTTTTTTGGCCAGTTTGCGTGAGCCTTGTGGTCTGGTTTGGGATCTCCACGGGTGAGTGGGATCCAGTGTAATCCTATCTGATCTGATGTCCTCTGCACCAAGGGGAGGGCAATATTACCCATTTGACTCACGAGAAGCTATCCAGATACTGAGTGCCTCCTGGAAATCCACTCTCCCAGACTGGGTGACAACCTAAAGTCTAACCATGGCCTCCATGTTGCATAGAACTTCTCCACCGTGGCGTCCTCCTCTGCCCTCATCTCCTCGAATCTGGCCAGTGTGTTCACTGCCTCTACCCAATGGGTCTTAGTGGGGCCCGTGGTACTGTAAGATGTCTTCATGAGGGTCTGGGCCTGATGGAAAAGTGAACAGCTCTACTAAAAGACGTCAACTGTGTTATTGGATTTAACTGTACGGTATTGACTAATATCATCTGCAGACTGCCTGCGTAGAACTGGTATTCACCCTCTTTATGGTCACTGTATAGGGTTTATAGTGGTCTTTGTGTAGTGGTTTTTATTCAGCAACAGTATGGTTATATGATTCAATCACGATGCTGCGGTAATAAAGTAGTGAGCCAGAGCTGTTAGTGTCACTGTGCCTACTGTCTATAACTCCCACCCAGCCGCACTACAGTGAAAAAATGGGGGATTGTTGGTGTGCCCTCTGCTCCTGTGGTGTCGCATGGTGCAGGTCCCCAAGTGCCTTGGGGCTTATGCCCCTAATCTTTTAACCCCTTAATGCTCCATTATGTACAGTTTACATCATGGAGGTTCGCTCCATACAATGCGGGTACCGGCTGTCCCAAACAGCTCCCCATGAGATTGAGGGGTGAGCTACGGATCCCATGGCAGCCAGGGGCCTTCTGAAAGCCCCCATGGCTGCCATTACAAATTGTCTATCAAGTCATGCCTGTGGTTTGATAAATTGTATGTCAGATCGCGGTATGATGTAATATTGCAGGAGCGATCAAACCACTGCAAGTTCATGTCCCTATGGAGACTTAAAAAAATGTAAAAATCAGTTTTAAAAAGTTTTATTAATTACTACCAAAAAATAAAAAGTTAAAAAAGTTTTTTAAAAATCCTTTTGCCATATTTGTAATGAAAAAAACCCAAAACATGTATTGTATCGCTGTGTCCAGAAAAGTCTGATCTAACAAAGTAACGCATTATTTACCCAGCATGGAGAACACCGTCAGAAAAAAACCTGCAATGTTACAATTGTGCTTTTCTGGTCCTCCTGCCTCCAAGACAAAATGTAATAATAAGCTATCAAAAAGTCATTTGTACTTAAAAATGGCACAAATAGAAACTACGGGACGTCCTGCAAAAAATGAGCCCTCACACAACTATGTTGATTAAAAAAATTATGATTGTCAGAAGATGGAGACAGCAAAATATTTTATTTTTTTTTCAAAGATATAAACTATATTAATTTGGTATCGTAGCAATCATACTAATGCATATAATAAAGTTACCATGTCACCATAGAAAACAAGACCCCTCAAAGATGGTGAAATTGTGCTTTTTTTTTTTCCATTTCACTCCACTTAGACTTATATGGTACATTACATACTACTGAAAATACAGCTGCTCATCCCGAAAAAAAAACAAGCCCTCGGACAGCTATGTTGATGAATAAACAAGAGTTATAATTTTGAAAAGTGGAAAGGAAAAAATGAAAATGGAACAAAAAGAGCCGCATTCCTTAACCCTTTCCAATCCAATTTGTATCCTGGTTTTCCTAGGGGGCTTACTCTTTTTCTGCCGTTATACAACGGCGCTATAAGCTGGCTAAAGCCAGTACTGCATGAGGTGACACGTTGGATAGGCTCCAACAGCAGAGAGGCTTTCAATATACAGTAAGAGAACCCCGACGGACGTCTTCCAACATCGGAGCTGTACAGTGGATTGGAAGTGGTTAAAGGGGTTCTGTCATTAAAAAAATTCTATACTTACCTATTACTCCCCTGTCAGTCTCCTTACCAGATCTTCTCCTCACTGAGCTTCTAAAGTGCCACAGGGTCACCCTACCCCACGCTGGCCGGCTTGTTATGAAGGCTGCATTCCTCGCATTCTTCTTCCGGTCTGGTCAGGGAAGGTCACGTTGTTCACTGGCTACGAAGGAATGCTAATCTATTTCAGAGGCAGCTCGCATGAGCAGCCTCTGCAGTAAATCGGCACTCCCTCTGTTGGCCTGTTAGCTGTTTGATGTAACATACATTGGCTGTCAGGAAGGAGACTGCCGACAATATACGAAACCTCACAGGAAGTAAAGGAATCAGCCAGCTGAAGGTGAAGTGACCCCTCCAGACTGCAGGAGACAGGAGAAGATGGGTTAGGTGAAGATCTGCTAAGTAGACGGACAGGGGGAGGAATAAAGTATAGAAATGTTTTATTAATACCCCTAGCAACCCCCTTGGAAGTACTATTGATCAGTGTTGCATATCACATCATACCGTCTTGCAAATTGACTGCCTTTAACTGTGTTGTTGGTACAATATTTCACCTGAGGCCCCAGTTTTAATTTTGCCTAAGGACACACTATCTAAAACCAGCCTTGCACTGGGAGAGGTTTCAGTGTACCTACTGAGATGTGGTGTGAATTTACCCATATTAGGATATGACTTGTGTACAATGGAGAGCTACTGATGAGAACACACAAGTCTGTATATATACACATGCTTTAGTTGTAACTTTTGGGCATCCAGCTTCCCCACTGCCAGTTAGAACCCTCTATGCTTTATATCCTCCATACTTTACAGTGCTGGGGGATTATTAAGTGACCAGCCACAATTGTGGTATAAAACGTTAGAGTTGCACAATAATATGCAGCTTTTGCGCTTTTCTCAGCACTTGTAAATTAGCATGTAAACTAAGCCCAGCTTTGGTGGGGGATCAGAGCGGCGGCGCTGGAATCAGTGGGAATGAGCCAATGAGTAAAGCTGCTTATATTGTTTTTCACATTTCCTGCATTTAACTAATCTTTTTAATATCCCAGACAACCTGAAGGGGCTGTGCCAAGTTATAAAGTTGTTCCCTATCTACAGGATAGGGGATAACTTTATGATCTGTTGGGTCTGACTGCTGGGACCACAACCATTCCGGAATGGAGCGAAGATTGCGCAATTACATTGCCACTCCAATCACGTCAATAACAGCGCCAGCGATTAATGAGCTGAAGCGCTTTAGTAATCTCCGCTGCTGTCATTAAACTGAACGTAGGGGCTGCGTGCCTACACGACCTCCGCTCTAATCACTCAGGACCGAGCAGACCCTTGTTCTTGGGATCGTCAGTGTCCCAGCAGTCAGATCATAAAGTTATCCCCTATGCTGAGATCCCGCTCCGTGTAAACAGGCAGTTGTTCATTTGAATGACTGCCTGTTTGCAGTGAAAGGAGGCGGGAAGCTGAAAGAGATGTCTGGCGCACTTTACCTCCATTCATTGAATGGCTGTGATTGGTTCATTGAGCGCTGCAGTGACTGGCTGAGCCATAGCGCTTGAGAACCAATCAGAGCCAGCGCTTCCTGGAGGCGGGATTTTTGAATCCGCTCATCAGGAAGCTCTGGCTGAAGACCATAGACCAGTGCCACCGAACTGCTGGAGGAGAAGTGCGGCGGAGCGAGCAGTGCCCTTTAGGTAATGTATTGTTTTTTCTTTTTATGTAGCTAGGGCTTATTTTCAGGGTAGGGCTTATACCGTATATACCGGCGTATAAGGCGACGGGGCGTATAAGACGACCCCCCAACTTTCACCTTATACGCCGGTAATACAGTGGAGAAAAAAAAAATCATTACTCACCTCCCCCGGCTTTCTGTCGCGCTCCGGCAGGATGTCGCTCGCTCCTCGTCCCCGGCGCAGCATTGCTTTCTGAATGCGGGGCTTGAAATCCCCGCCTCCAGAAAGCTAATACACACGCCGTCAGCCAGTTACAGCCATTCAATGACATCATTGAATGGCTGTGATTGGCTAAAACACACGTGGCTTCAGCCAATCACACTATTCAATGACATCATTGAATGGGTGTGATTGCTAACACACGTGCGCCTTCAGCCAATCACAGCCATTCAATGCTGTCATTGAATGGCTGTAACTGGCTGACGGCGTGTGTATTAGCTTTCTGGAGGCGGGGATTTCAAGCCCCGCATTCAGAAAGCAATGCTGCGCCGGGGACGAGGAGCGAGCGACATCCTGCTGGAGCGCGACAGAACGCCGGGGGAGGTGAGTAATGATTTTTTTTTTTACACTTTTTTTTTTGTATTACCGGCGCATAAGACGACCCCCGACTTCAGAGCAGATTTTTCGGGGTTCAAAAGTCGTCTTATACGCCGGTATATACGGTATTTCAATCCCCCCACTGAAAATCCTGGCAAAAGAGCGCTATCCACACAAAATCGCAATATCGCCACAAGAAAACGCAGCAATATCACAAAGGACACAGCTGCAATATCACTGCAATTTTCTTGCGACGGTATCACTGTCGTCCGTGTGAAAGAGGCCTGATAGTCATGGGGACAACTCTCGGGTGCTTGTGCCTCATGAAGTGACACCCTCTCTGACTGACAAGTCAATTAGACTGAAGCAGTCATGTGTCAATACCGTGGTGGCTGCATTTATCTAACATCCATTATTACGCCTTACATGGGAGTTTTCTATAGGTGGACTCAATCACATTTTGGATAAATAAATGAAATCACAAATATTAGTCACGAGCGCCTTGGATGTTTTGTCTGGGATAGTACCGACTATTTTTGCTCCTCCACCATAATTATTTCAGACGGTGCGCAGAACTTAGATTTTGATTATGAATTTCAGTGGAGTATTCAGCAAAACTGCTAACAGCTGAATGTAGCGGCTGGGGAGCAGGACTACGGGTGCATTCACAGGGGCGAGAGCGATTCACGCCCAACATTCTCGGGCGCGACTCGCACAGCACATAGACCCCTCCGTCCGTGGGATTTCTCTCTAAAGTGCTCCACAACTCTGACTGTCAGCTGTAGTGTCCAACCAGATCAGTACCATGTTCATCGGGTGGTGTGAAAGCCCTTTAAATGAGTGTGAATCGGCGTGTTACAGTATATCATACATCGGTGGTGGTCATCAGTCTGTGTAAGGGCTCATGCCCACGAGCGTCGCAGATTTCCGCTGCGGGAGTACCACTTTAAAAACGCGAGTGATCGCGGAATTCCGCTGTGTATTTCCGCGGTCTCCATTAATACCATATTAATGGAGACCTCCCGCTGTGGAAATCCGCTGTGAAATAGAACATGCCGCGTTTTTTTCCCGACAGTGGAAATCCGCGGCAGAATTCCGCATGTGAGCCTTGGCAACAGGAAAGCTATTATGCCCCTGTCCACGGATGTGATTTCGCCAGCGCTAAATCGCGGCGAATCACGCTGACTGAAGCTTTCTATATCGTTGCTATGGAAAGCGCCGATCCCGTGTCCATGAGCAGAGAATCACTGCGATTCTCCGCTTGCGGATGGCAATTCACAGCATACTGCGAATTGTCACGATTCTCAGCGGTCAGCCTATCTGTCAGATAGGCTGATCGGCGGAGATTCGTCTGCCGGCTCCTGATCCCGGAGATTTGCCGGGGGACTTTGCAACGTCCGTGGACAGGTGGCCTTAGGCTCAATAGAACCTAATAGCTGCGGATTTCCACTGCGGGAAATGCAGCAGAAATCCGTCCGTGGCCATTAGCCCTAAAAGGGCCTTTATAATCTTTCAGGTGGACACCTCAGGAAAAGCCAGACAGCCTGGACACACTGATCACTATATTTATAGTGGCAGTGATGTATCTTGTTGTTGCTTTATCAAATGCCACACATGAAGACATATCATGCCATTTTCGCTACATATCTTGTTCTAGGATAATGGAGAACATCCCTGAAAACCTAAATAGCAGTTTATTTCCTAATACTTGGGGGAACACCGAGCAGTTTTATATATATATATATATATATATATATATATATATTAGAGATGAGCGAGTATACTCGCTAAGGCACTACTCGCTCGAGTAATGTGCCTTAGCCGAGTATCTCCCCGCTCGTCCCTAAAGATTCGGGGGCCGCGGCTGACAGGTGAGTTGCGGCGGGGAGCAGGGGGGAGAGCGCGGGGGGGGGAGAGAAAGTGAGAGATCTCCCCTCCGTTCCTCCCCGCTCTCCCTGCCCCCTGTCGGCCCCCGAATCTTTAGGGACGAGCGGGGAGATACTCGGCTAAGGCACATTACTCGAGCGAGTAGTGCCTTAGCGAGTATACTCGCTCATCTCTAATATATATATATATATACACACACACACTATTTGTAAAAAAAAATAAAACAAGCACCTAGAAGAAGTTGTCATTTTGCTGCAAAATTCGGCATGCAGTTCCATCATTTCCCGCTTGTGTAGAGCTGGTTGACCGCTAGACGCCTCTACGATGCCATCAAAGAGATTGCATCCAGTTAACAGAGTTTGAGAAGGGGGGTGGAGTAGGGGGCGCATTATTGGAATACAAAAACCTGGATGGTTATATCAACCCATTGTCCGACACCCGGGCTGTTCGGACCAGACTGTTAGGAGGTGTCAGGACCAGTGGATGTGTGAGGGCACACAAGGGGAATGGGCTCAGGACACCCGCGACAGACTGTCAGTAGAGAGGATTGTCTGACCGTCCAACAAGCATGAACAATGCCAACTGTTTTGTTCTCCGCCATTCAGATACAGGTGGCGCTATCATTACAATCGTGTCTGTTGGAACCGTATCCAGGCACTTGGCTGAAATACATTTGGTCTCACAGCGCCCATTACATGAACTGGCTTGGACACTCACCGTCTCCTCTATTTGCAGTGATGTCATGAATGGCGAAATTGGACGCTAAAGAGTGGAACCAGGATGTTTTCAGTGACGAATCCCGATTTTGGTGGGCATGGATGACAGCCGTGTTCCTGTCTGGGGAACTCGGTGTGAGCACCTCAATCATGCCTTTGCTGTGAAGCAGCACAGTGCCCCCTGCTGGTGTGATGGTCAGGGGGGGGGGGGGGGCATCGCATACAATAGTCTGGTCACCCTTAGTAGTTGTATGAGGGACAATGACAACTTATTGATATGTTCAGGACATCCTGCAGCCACATGTGTTCTTCTCATGGCGGCTTCCAAGAGGCAGCAGAGTAATGCTCGGCCGCACACACAACGGGGTCACAGGAATGTCTCCACAACACGGTCACACTTCCGTATCACATCTTGTATCCAAGCTAGAGGCGGTACAACAGGGTACTAGAGCCTCCATGCCCACCGGTATCAGATCTTGTATCCAAGCTAGAGGCAGTACAACAGGGTACTAGAGCCTCCATGCCCACCGGTATCAGATCTTGTATCCAAGCTAGAGGCGGTACAACAGGGTACTAGAGCCTCCATGACCACACGTATCACATCTCACATCCAAGCTAGAGGCGGTACAACAGGGTACTAGAGCCTCCATGCCCACCCGTATCACATCTTGTATCCAAGCTAGAGGCGGTACACAGGGTACTAGAGCCTCCATGCCCACCTGTATCACATCTTGTATCCAAGCTAGAGGCGGTACACAGGGTACTTGAGCCTCCATGCCCACCGTTATCAGATCTTGTATCCAAGCTAGAGGCGGTACACAGGGTACTAGAGTCTCCATGCCCGCTCATATCACATCTTACATCCAAGCTAGAGGCGGTACACAGGGTACTAGAGCCTCCATGCCCACCGTTATCAGATCTTGTATCCAAGCTAGAGGCGGTACACAGGGTACTAGAGCCTCCATGCCCACCGTTATCAGATCTTGTATCCAAGCTAGAGGCGGTACACAGGGTACTAGAGCCTCCATGCCCACCGGTATCAGATCTTGTATCCAAGCTAGAGGCGGTACACAGGGTACTAGAGCCTCCATGCCCACCGATATCAGATCTTGTATCCAAGCTAGAGGCGGTACAACAGGGTACTAGAGCCTCCATGACCACACGTATCACATCTTGTATCCAAGCTAGAGGCGGTACACAGGGTACTAGAGCCTCCATGCCCACCGGTATCAGATCTTGTATCCAAGCTAGAGGCGGTACACAGGGTACTAGAGCCTCCATGCCCACCGATATCAGATCTTGTATCCAAGCTAGAGGCGGTACAACAGGGTACTAGAGCCTCCATGACCACACGTATCACATCTTGTATCCAAGCTAGAGGCGGTACACAGGGTACTAGAGCCTCCATGCCCACCGGTATCAGATCTTGTATCCAAGCTAGAGGCGGTACACAGGGTACTAGAGCCTCCATGCCCACCTGTATCACATCTTGTATCCAAGCTAGAGGCGGTACAACAGGGTACTAGAGCCTCCATGCCCACCCGTATCACATCTAGTATCCAAGCTAGGGGCAGTACAACAGGGTACTAGAGCCTCTATGCCCGTTCGTATCACATCTTATATTCAAGCTAGTAGCGGTCCAACAGGGTACTAGAGCCTCCATGCCTGTCCGTATCACATCTTGTATCCAAGCTAGAGGTGCTATAACAGGGTACTAGAGCCTCCATGCCCGCCTGTATCACATCTTGTATCTAAGCTAGAGGTGGTACAATAGGGTACTAGAGCCTCCATGCCTGCCTGTATCACATCTTGTATCTAAGCTAGAGGTGGTACAATAGGTTCAGCTTTCTGAGATGAACCCTCCTTTTGCTCTGATATGTAATCACTTACATGAAGGTTACAATCACACAGAGAAAGTTTAATTCGATTCGGCAGACTCCTTCTAGGGAGGGCTTGGTGCTGACAATGAGCATATATGTATATAGGTATGCATGGGTATATATATATACACACAGTGTGAGCGCCCTCCCGTGATGCCGGCACCCCGCATCCACATTGCAGCCGGCTCCGGAGACATGAGTGTGCGAGGAATGCGCCCCCCCTGTAGCTGCTGGGAATGTGTGCGGCCGCTCTGGTCCCTCCCAGGCCCGAGCATGATTCATTTCCCTGTATCCCCCGGCCCCGGTGTCGTCTTACACTCCTTATATAGCCTGGGAGCCGGGAGCTGGCGGGGCCGCAGCCTGTCCTCCTCCTTCCGCCCGCTGCCCTGGGTGAGACCGGCGGAGACGCGGAGGTGCATGGAGTTCCCGTAGGCGCTGCTGGTGGGTGACCTTGTGCCCTGTGGCTGGGGGGCAGCATTGTCTGTGCCCTGTAGGGGGCTGCACGTTGTACCTGTGCGGCCAGAGGGTTAACCCCTCCCGTGCTGCAGGGATGTAGAGCTCTGCACTCATCTGTATTGTCTCTCCTGCAGATTGATGACATGGAGGATTACAAAGTGACTCTGGATGGACCGGCCCCTTGGGGCTTTCGCCTGCAGGGAGGCAAGGACTTTAACATGCCGCTGTCCATCTCCAGGGTGAGTGACCGCCTGCTCTTACCTTACTCCATACTTTGGCGCAACTTGGAAAAAGATTATTGCATTTTTTTCTGTTGCTTAGCAGCTTCTGCAAAAAATTAACCAGTGACATGCTGGGGGGTTTAAAGGTCACCTTGGAAAAAGTACTTTATATAATATATATATGTGTGTGTGTGTATAGATGGGTATGTGTGCCACAGAGATGGCACATTGGCACGTACTTGGTACCATCACTGTGCGTTGTATCACTGTTATCTCTTAAAAACGGTAAAAAAAAGTTTTACTAATAAAAATGTTGCAAGAAAGCTAGTATGTGTCCGGCTTCATGACGGGACTTCTTTGAAGCGAAGGCTCCTATTTCCATGACACATCAGAACGGCCTGCGCACAGGGCGGCAGATAAAGCCCAGCGTGATCTCTATACATGTTGGGATAAGACTTGCAGTCACGTTTTAGAAAAAGAAACTTCTGGCGGTTGGCGATGTGCAATAAATGTTTAAGTGTCTGAGAATAGATGAGGAATATGACACACAAGGGGCTGCGCTCTTGCCAAGGCCGTGGCGCCTGACGAGGCCCCAAGACCCCGAAGACCACATAAAAGGACTTTCCTACTATAAATGGTAACTGTTGGTGGAGCTCAGAATCTGCAAGCTGCTGCTTTGTATCAGCGGCGTTCCGGTTTCCGTTTTTTTTCCTGTCTTGTTATGGAACCAGAAAAAAATGGAAAACCGAATCTGTTGGAAATAAAAACGAATGGCGCCTGACGGACCGAATTTTAGTAATCGTTCACAATTGTTCAGTCTTTCACATTCGCTGTGTAAGGATTAATTCACACAACTGCGATGCGCGGCCGCGTGATACGCAGTACATGGCCTTTCATTGATTGTTTCTCATTAGCGTGTAAACCCTACATGTAGATACGTTCGTGAAAAAGATGGCAGCATGCTCAATGTCACCGCGCATTACGCTGCGTGAGCCCCGTTCTTTTCTATGGGTAGCGTATGCGGCGCTGTCCGTACGTCATACATTGTGTATGGGTGATATTGTGTATGCAACTCCTCTATAAAACAGAGCGAGAATTAAAAAAAAGACAAAAGTGGCACTGCACATGACCGCGTGCGTGAGAGAGATACACGGTCATGCACAGTACACTTGCTGCCATATGTAATCTCTGATGGCTTGCACAGACCGGTTGTGTGAATGAGCCCTAAGTGAATGAGGACGACTGAACGAGCGCTATTTAAACTGAATGATAAGTGAACGAGCCAATGCTAATTTTTATGTCTGCCTAAAGGCCCGTGTACACGCAACAATTATTGCTCAAAATTCCTTCAAAGTCTTTTGAGCGATAACCGTTGTGTGTAAACGCTACCATTGTTTGCTTTTCTGCCGAATGATGATTTTTAGTTCAGCATAAAAAACATCTTTTAGCTGGCCAGCTGATAGCAGGGACCGCACGCTGTGATTCTCCACAGGAGTGCTGATTGCACTGTTTTCAGCTGCTGTCCTGCTGTAGAACAAAGGCGCTGTATGCAGATAAAAGACCACCTGCTGTTATCTGCATACAGCAAAGGGAGGCTCATTTACAAACAAATGAAGCTAATAAGCTACTAATGGGTATTAGTGCCCATTAGTATACTATATAAAAGAAATATACTTCCTGCGGCGCAGGATCACACTTTTGGCAGTCCGACGCTTCGGGATCTGACAGGTGACGTCCTGTAAACCTGTCACGTGGGCTTCTGATATAGAAGTCCCAGGTCAGATTTACGGACTGTCCCTGATGACGTCCCTGCCAGCCTCCCATTGGCTGCAGCCATCACGTGGGGGAACAACTTTTCATTCTGGAACATTCATTCTGGTCCACTTATGGACAAAACTCGCACAGAAAATGAAACCAATCACATGAGCGATTTTTATTTTTTACACTCAGACCAAAAATCACTACAGATCCCATTTTCTTGCGAGTCTCACACATGCAAAAGAGTCCGTGTGCTGCGTGATATGAGTTGTGTCAGCTGCAACTCGCATCGCCTCTGTGAATATAGCAATAGGCCTCCTTCATATGAGCGTAATGGCATTTTTGGCGCACCTATCAGTTTATTTTACTGTACTTTTCCCCGCAAGGCATGTTCATGTGCGTGCAGCAAACAAACGCACCGACTGAAATGGCTTATTAGTTCCAGATGTGTCCTTTTTTCCAACACAATGAGGCTACGGACGAGCGCGATAATACTCTTGTCAACTTGCGTTTTTCACGCCGATACGAGGCGTTTTTCATACTTCTGTGAACTTCAGAGGATAGCAAGTTTTTCCCATTGATTTTCAATGGGACTCATCACATCTTACTCGCATGCACATCACGCGGTATGCGACCACCATGCGATGTTTTTTAAGTACCCATTGAAAACAATGGGTGAGGCGTTCCGAGGGAGCGCCCAAAGATACAACGTGCTGCGAGTTCCACCTGTTTCCTTGCAGGAAAAAAAAAGTCTTATGTGAATCAGTCTATTCACAAGAATGGAGTTCATATTTATGTGTCTCGCCACGCACAAAACTCGCACGAGATTCTCGCTCATGTAAATAAGTTCTTACGCATTGGTTCGCACATCTCCTTGCATATTGCACACCCCCTATTGACTTCTATGGGGACCTTTGGTGCGCAAATACGCAGAAAAGTAGCATCTATTATTTTTCGCGCATTAATACACCCGTGTGAAGTCGGCCTTAGAAAACATAAAAGTTAGTAGAAGTAAAAGTCCTGGGCGCTGGCACTGAAGGGGTGAATATCTCAGTCATGAGTGATACATATGTGGGCAGCTGGTAATGATGGATGGTGTAAGGTTTACAGTTTTTTTTTTTTTAGTTGAGGTGCTAGGGACCTGATGGGGGGCTGAGAAGTTTAATGTCTGAGGTTGGCCTGGCACCCTCCTCCCCGGGTGGGGCCGCTTTTGTTCCTCGCCGTGTTGATTTTGCGTCTGTGCCATGTGCAGACAATCCTTTCCCTTCACGCTAAGCACTGTAATGTTTGTATGAGGGGAGGTCCTGCCCGTACAAGAGCTGTATGAGGAGGGGTAGGCGTGCGAAATGGTGTCAGGAATATTTATTAAGGCCCCTTTACACGCAACGATTATCGCTCATAATTCATCCAAACTGCTGAAGTGAGTGATAATCGTCACGCGTGAAAGTGAAACTATCGCTCACTTGCCATTCGCGGTTGTTTGAGCTAACTTTCCTGTCAGCTTACACAACCTCGTTAGCATTCACTGGATCACTGGCTTCTCCTACGGTGTGACACCTGCTCGTACAGCGCATCCCATAGGAAGCGGGGAGAGGGAAGCAAGGAGCGAGGCACCAGCAGGACTGAACGAGCGCTGATGACCTTAGCAGTGACGTCAGTACCCGTGCAGTCGCTCAACAGACTGCCAGCCTGGGTAAAAGGGGCTTTAGTCTGTCCATATTGTCCTCCCTATGTATCACAGTAGTCGGTATTTATATTACGCTTCCTGTATACACTGACTGCTAAAGGCTGGAGTCGCACTCTCAACCAAGGCCAGGACTGGATCCTGAAGGAGTATTAAGGACTCATATTTGTCACTTTTTTTATACTACGCATATGTTTAGCTCAGAAACTGCATCAAAAACTGCACATGTGATTCCCGTAAAATAATGTCATTTATCGTTCCGCCCTATTTTTACTTTATCCTGGTTATTAAGGGATATCCTAGAGCATTTATCGAAAACCAGTATTTACGAAATGTTCACATTTTACAGCGTTGCTGCCGATTTTTCTGCAGTATCAAATTCACACTCAATGTAGATTTCACTCCTTCCCTCAGGCTATATTGACACGAGCGTGAATTTCGCAAGACTCACAAAACTCGCGCGAATACTAACTTGATCGCGTTTTTGCGCGATCGCGATTTTAACATTACAAGTCCCATAGACCCCTGCAGAAAAAAAAACGCTGCGAATTTCGCAGTGAAAAAAACTGTAGTGGGTAGTCACCCTTACATGCTATGTTAGGCCCCCTGTCCACGTCCGTGATGGAATATATTCCGCCGCGGGGGAGCAGGGGGGAGAGTTGACAGGTCTCTATGCTGAGTCTATCTGAGAAATAGGCTCACCATGGAGAATCGCGGCATGCCGCGATTTGTATCGCGTGAGCGGAGAATCGCTATAATTCTCCGTGCGTGGACAGCGGGGCTACACTTTTCATAGCAACGCTATGGAAAGCGTTCACTGCGTTACCCGCGTCCGGATTATAGCTGCGGGTATCGCAATGAACTATCGCCCGTGGACAGGAGCCCTTACTATGCTACCATCTTGCAGCAACTTTCTTGCAGCCGGATTACTTTCACACAAGCGTATTTTTCATTAGTATTCCATCTGTAATTGTGCTGGCCCGGCACTACTGACATTTCTGTGTGGGCCTCTGCGAGACCCGCACAGAAATAGTACATGCCGCGATATGTTTTCCGCGTGTATTTTTGTGCGGACAAATTGCGTCCGTCTGCATAGGATTGTGTTTTGTAATGCAATCCTATGCAGGCGGGCAGGGGCAGAAATTCTGCAGGAAATCCCGCCGAGGAATTTCCGCCCGTGTGCAGAGGGCCTTAATCTATGAGAATCTACTAGTCTTATTCATGTGAGCATATAGAATATATTTAATATATTAAAAACATAGCACGCACTAGTTTTATCCAGTTTGCAGATCGAAAATACCCATGGAAATCTATGGAGGGTGTGTAATATACGGATGCCCCTGTATTCCCTTGGTATTTGCATTCATTGGTAAATTATATTCTATTGGGTAAAACCGGATACAGTTGCATGAAATAGGTTTAATATTGCATACGAAGACAAAGGCTCCTCTCAAGATTCTGGTAAGCTTTGTGATAAATAATCCTCATGAGAGCGTTAATAGCGGCCATGATAAATTTGTTGTCAAAGGTAAAAAAAAAAGTTTTTTTTTCTTAAGGGGTCCCTCAATGTGTAAGCATAATAAAGATCTCATACTCCCCTCTTCCCTGCCAGCAGTTTTGGTCTGCTGACGTCATCGTGAGCCGTCTCCAAACAAGCTGCTGCAGCCAATGACAAGAGTTCAGCGATCACCGCTGTGTTATTGGCTGCAGCAGCAAGTTACTGGGATGTCACAGGTGGACAAAGAACACAACGGAGACCAGAGCTGCCAGCGGGGAACGGTGAATATTATGTTTACACACTGGAGGACTTTTTTGGGAAAAAACTTTTATTTCAGACAACTCATTTAATAATCACCAGAAACAGTAATTAACAAATGACTGAAAAGCAGTTTTTATTTTTAGCTAGTTGGCAGAAGATAAACTGTTCTTCATTTACGGCGGGTCCTCCGTATTGGGTTCAGTGCCAATGCTAAAACCAAATTACAGTATACAGTTGGGATTTGCAGACCTGTATGTACAGTGTCACCGGGGAGTAGGAGAAGCAGTGACAGCTGGGCCTATAGACACCCACTGAGGTCATGGAATAGGTCGGAGCACTCTGCCAGCATTTATTACCTTCTTGGGAAGCGATGAGAGGAGAGACCGTGTTGTACATAAAATAGTCTTATAGAGGCTCTTAGGCTTCACCTGGACTTGCCATTGCTTCAAGTCCATGGCTGCTGATGCTTGTGCACTGGCATCCACGGGGACCTTTTTGTTCCACCCTGATGCAGCTCAAACTGCTGCTGCAGGACTCCGCACCAGAATCCACAAGGCTACCTGCAGGTTTTTGATGCGGATTTGCAGGCAGATTTAAGACCTTTCCAATTCCACTGCACAATCGGCAGGTAGCCCTGTGGATTTCGGTGCGGAATTTACTGCATGTTTCTGTACTGATGGTGGGCTAATTTTGCCTGTGTGAAAGCACCCTAATGCTGCTATAGGGCTTCTACCCACTAGCGTCTTTTTTAACGCTGCGATATCACTGCGTTTTTTTCAATGGGACTTTCTAATGTTAAAATTGCATCGCACAAAAATCGTAAGTTTGTGTTTTCGTGATTTTTGTAAGATGTGATTTTAACTTTGGAAAGTCCCATTGAAAAAAATGCAGCGATATCGCAGCGTTAAAAAGAAAAAACAAAATCAATGATTTACAGGGGTTTCATTCCCATCTGCCGTTTTCTTTACTGATGCGATGTTGAGAGGATAAAAAATCGTGGCATGCATCTTTCTGTGATGTCATTATTTTTTTTTTTATTATCGCGGGACGGCAGCGATGTGATGCAAGATTATTCTCATAGATTGCAGTGAATAAAGATGCGATTTTTATTTTTATTTCTTTGCCATGATTTTCTCGCAGCAAAATTGCGATCACCCATGTGGAATTAGCCTAAGGGCCCTTTCACAGGGGCAAAATATTTCTGCCAGGACCCTGTGGAATTTGCCGCAGTATAATTCTGCATCAGAATCCGCAGGACTAACTGCAGATTTTTTTACTGAATTGCAGGCTGATTTAAGCTATTTTCATTCTGCATCAAAATCTGCATGTAGCCGTGTGTAATTTACTGCGACTTACAGTGCGCATTGCAAAAAACTCTACCCTTGTGAACGGGCCATGAGTATTTTTGCTGGATGCATCTGAGGGTGGAGAAAATTCTGCACTGAAATGCGTATGCAAACATGGGGCGTGGGACAGAAATCCACAGCAGCAGATTAAGCTGTGTCTTGTGGAAGTGCTCCGCATGTGTAAGGCCCCCTGTCCACGGGCGTTGCGGTATCCCGCGGCGGAGCTGCCGCCCGGAAGCAGGAGCCAGCAGACGGATCTCCACAGGTCAGCCTATTCTGACAGATAGGCTGGTCGTGGAGAATCGCGGCAATTCTCAGCATGCTGCGGATTGCCTGCCACGAGCGGAGAATTGCAATGATTCTCCGCTCGTGGACAGGGGGACAGCAATGCTATGGAAAGCTTCAGACAGCGTGATTCGCCAACAATTTACCGCCAGGGAAACCACGCCCGTGGACAGGGGGCCTTAAAGGTCCCTCAGGTTGTCTTCACACAAGGCGTAAATGCTGCAGAATTTCCATAGCAGATTTTTATTGCATAAACATCTACAGTATAAGCCGTGCGAATCGGATCTCAAAAAACATGGGTGACAAGCTAGTTTGATGTATGCTGCAGATTCTAAATCCACATCATGCCTAAGTATGCTGTGGATTCCAGCCCTTGGAATTAAAATCTGGCAAGTCTGCAAAATCCATAGCAAATCAGGTCACTGCCGATTTGTGGCGTATTTGCTTGAGGTTTTCTGCAGAAATCCTGTAGCATATCCGCAATGTATGACGTCTCCGTAGGCCGCCCTGACCATGGGGCAGAGTATTCCGCAGGAAGTTGTAAAGTATTCTGCCGTATGGAAAATTCAGCACTAAAATCCACTTGTCTAACATGCAGATTTTGGTAGAAATCCTCTGTAATTGCACATTTAGGCCTGCAGATTTTGACAATGCAATATTCCACAATGTCCGTCTGGAGGCATCCTTGCCGGAATTAGAGAACAGTTACCTTGTAGAGCTCCTTTCATATAACTTTCAGTTGTGGCCTCCCGACTGACATACAGCCGTGTTTGTCTTTCTTATTTTACAACTGTGTATTCAGTTTATGGCCTAGGTCATTAAAGCCTTTAAGGCCAGGAGCAGAAAAAAATAAGACTCTTTTACCCTGAACGATTATTGATCAGATGATCGCTGGAATCCGAACGGAATCATTTGGATCTTGCAGGCATGATGATCAAATGATCATCTGCCTGTTTACTGTGAATAGTGGCGGGTGGAGCGGAATGATCCCTGGCTTGCTCAGTCTCCGAGCGATTCACTGAGCGATGATCGCCCTTGTGGAAGAGCACTGGTGCAATCATCATTGGGAAGGCTCTTGGGTACATCTGCAACTGACAGTCGTCCTATATAAAAGGGCCCTAAAGAGCAATTAAAGGGGGCGTCTGGGACTAAAGAATTATCAGGGCAGGGGATGGTGTGAAATTTAAAGAGAAAAGCCATATTCTTCACTGTAAGTGGCTTCTGGTCTAGTGCAGAAGTCCCAGTCGCAGAAGAAGTAGCAACAGTTCTATGCTGTTAATTGTGCATGTGGCCGCTCTGCCAATCGGACTTCACCAGCCATGTGCCATTCATTGAAAGACAAACAAAGTGATCTTGTACATATGATACTTTTTAATAGCTATCAAAAAGAAAGGATGTCACAGGACGCTTTCAAAACTACTTAAGTTTCTTCATCAGGCTTCTGAAGAACGTATCTGTTATGCCATGCCTGATGAAGAAACCTAAGTACTTTTGAAAGCTTCCTGTAACATCATTGCTTTTTGAAAGCCATTAAAAAGTATCATATGTACCAAATTACTATGTTTCTCTTACTGAGAACACTCCCATTTTGTTCTATTGGCTAACCTTCTTCTTTTTACCATTCATGCTATTATCACTGCTGAAGCCTGTGATTAGCTGAATGGTCACGTGTGTAATGAATGGCATCTGACCACCAGTTTATTCTGCGATCAAAGCGGCAGGAAGCAAGACTTCCACACTGGACCAGTGGCCACTTAAAGGGGTTGTACTAGAATTACAAGTTATCCCGTTGCTCCATTCAATCTCCCCCGCACTCCAGGGGTGACAGTAAGCTCTCCATGAAGATGGCTGGGGAAATGGGAACCCTGTGCTCCGGATCGGTGCATGTCTCAGCAATGGGACCCAACTAATCAGCAAGTTATCTCTTATTTTGTGGATGGAGAATAACTTGTAATTCTAATGTAACTCCTTTAAGGAGGAGAGTATGACTTGTTCTTTAATTAGGCATCTTTTTCTGTTTAAATAACTTTTTAAATTAGTTTCAGTTTCAGAAAACCCCTGTAACACAATCCTGACCTATCTTTTGACGAAAACCATTGGAGGCTCCCATAGACTATTATGGGAGCTGAGAAAAAAAGGGAGAGGGAGGGAGTTTATCTGCATCTGGCACTCGAAAGAAGAAGACAGCTGCTGATGTTTAAGCTAATAGAGGCATCTCTGCCAACCAACAGAATTCCGCGCTGCAGCGTATTTTTCCAGTAATACACCCATGTGAATGGATGAGAGAGCGCTAATCAAGCCCGGGACTCAATCGCAGCTATTCTTCATTAATGAAATTTTATGGTGTGTGTGTGCAGCCATAAAAACGCATACGCTCGTGTGAATGAGGCCTAACAGTGAGAGCGTGGGCATTTAACTCCTTAGATGCTGCAGTCAGAAGCTACAGCAACATCTAAAGTTAAAGATAGAGGGATGGGGCTCCCTCTGTCAACCGATCCATGACTTGATGGTTGAGCAGACCTGGGGGCAATTGTTGGGGGCCTAACAATTGCCCCTAGGCCTGCCATCAGTATCTGTCTATTTGGCCATGGCAGAGGTATGGTGGGCAATGTCTGTTGAATAAAGGTAATATATTATTTATACTACATTTTATCGCTGATGGGAAATGCTCCCTTCTCAGCACTTCACATAGAAGTTGAAGTGCTGAGCAAAAAGCCCGCGATCCAGTGGTGATCTACCTGTCTAAACGCTCTTCACAGGCGCTAACACCCTCAGCACTCATGCACAGACAGGCAGATTTTGGCTGCAAAATCCAAAGTGGGTGTCCACCTCCAGATCCCGCAGCAATAACCCACCATAGCATGCTATGGAAAAATTCTTCTTCTTGCACAGGAGTGGAAACCAATTGCGGTTTCCGCTCGTGGATAAAAAAAATCGCAGCATGCTTTATTTTACAGTGGTTCCCGAACGGACAGCTTCCATTGAAGTTAATGGAAGCCGCTTGTCCACAATTGACATTGCGGACGGGTCGCGGATTCCGCGGGAAAAGCAGGAGTTTAAAAAGGAAAAAATCTTGTACTGCGCTTGAGCTGTGCGGACCATCCGCAGAACAGAGAAGCGGGAAGAAGACTGCTCTATTAGCTATGATTTTTGGCGCGGGTGATCTGGCATGCGTTTCACACTCATATGAATGAGGCCTGAATGAGGCTTTACATTAGCGGGATGCGGCCCAATCCAGAATAACGGCTTTCTATCTACCAATCTAATATAAAGCCCGCTGGGGAGTGCGAGCGGCAGTCCCAGCAGCTCCACATTTAATAGACCAGCGTGAAAAGCTCAGACGTGGATTCCTGAGGGATTAAATCTGGCCATCTTCTGCATAAATGGACGGCTTTGTCGTGTCCCTCAGGCTCGTATATTCTTCAGCTGGAAACTAGGACATCCATGTGATCTAAAGTTTGCTTAGATAAAATAATAATGCCCAAGGGTCCATAGAAAGGACCTGTTGGCTCCTAAAAGGTCCCCGCACGGGGTTTAACTCTATTCTGTCCTGTGCTGACGCCTGGAAACAGCTCCCATCTATGTCCATTATCATTACAGTGATATCTATTAGGCCTCATTCACACAAGCGTATTCGACTTTACGGTGGCCGCACGTGGTCGAAAAACGCAATAGAGAAGAATAGCTGCAATTTAATCCCAAACTTAAAGGGGTTGTCTCGCGGCAGCAAGTGGGGTCATACACTTCTGTATGGCCATATTAATGCACTTTGTAATATACATCGTGCATTAAATATGAGCCATACAGAAGTTATTCACTTACCTGCTCCGTTGCTAGCGTCCCCGTCTCCATGGCTCCGTCTAATTTCGCTGTCTTCTTGCTTTTTTAGACGCGCTTGCGCAGTCCGGTCTTCTCCCTGGTGAATGGGGCCGCTCGTGCCGGAGAGCTGCTCACCGCGTCGTCAGCGTAGCTCCGCCCTGTCACGTGTGCCGATTCCAGCCAATCAGGAGGCTGGAATCGGCAATGGAACGCACAGAGCCCATGGTGCACCATGGGAGAAGACCCGCGGTGCACCATGGGAGAAAACCGCAGTGCATCCCTGGGAAAGGACCGGCGGCCATCTTAGGGAGAAGATTTTTTAAAGTCCTTATTTCATCGGATCGGTGAGTAGCAAGCGGTTTAAAAACCGCTTTAATTTGCTATTTTATGCCAGGGGGGTGACAGGGGGAATGGGGTAAGGTAAAATTTTGAGGTTTGCCGCGAGACAACCCCTTTAATTATTGTTGTCTCATCCATTCACACGTCCATCCCATTGTTGTGTGTCACCGAAATGCGTGCACAAAATATGGAAATGTGAACCCATTGAAATCAACGGGTTCTATTCTCTACGTATTGCGCGTGCAAATATGTCCGTGTGAAGCACTTGTACATGAGCAGGCCCAGAGGTCACACTGCAGATGGTATTTGATGGTTACATAGCTCTGCTCCCCATCTTGTTACACATTTGGGCCTGGGAGTTTGAAGAGATTTTTGTCTTGCGCAAATAAAAACAAATTGTAGTAAAATGTGGCACTGCTCCATTATTTTCAATGGAACTGGCGGATATAGCTGAGCATAGCACTATTTGCTGCTCCATTGCAATGAATAGAGCCGCACTTGTGTTTCCAGCAGCTCATTTGCTGCTACGTCATTCTGAATAGTGGCTGTTATTACAAGTTTTCACCCCTCCTTTGGGACCCCTACCGATTTCTGAGAATGGGGGACCCGTATCTCCCCTACTTCTCAATACAGGTTTGCTTCTACCTATCACTGAATGTCACAGTGAATGGACTCCCGCATGCCGGCCTTGGCTCCATTCATTTTAGCGCTTGGCTATCTGTCTGCCGCATTGAAATAAATGGAACTGCGTCCGTGCTTCCAGCGGCCCGTTCGCTGCGATGTCAGGGAAACGGGCAGAATCATCCTGGGTTGCAGATTGCAGGGTGTGGAGTTCATGGGCCTCCTGGTCTTGACCCCCAGTGGTTGGACCCATGACGATCTATGTTCACCCATTCACTGGATAAGTGAAAACGTGTCATTTCATCCACTAGCCGGACAACACTTTTAACTGTATGGCCATGTAAAGGGAACTCCCTCTCATCATGGGGACCACAGCAGTGACGTAGGACATGGTTCTTTAACCCATTAAGGACCAAGTGCTGTAAATTTACGGTTCTTGGTCCTGGGCTTTAATCCTAGACAGCTGGAATTAAACATTCGAAATATAATATGGAACCCATTCCTATTCTTTATTTTAGCCTAAATTTACTAATAAAAAAGAAAACTATAAATGTTTAAAAAATATCTTTTTTTTTTTTTAAAGCAAATTCTGCTGCATCCTGCGGAAATATTGATGTCCATGGAAAAACACCCCAAGGGGTCTTTCACACGAACATAGGTGTTTTTAGATTTTTACGTCCACGCCGTATATTGGCATGAATGGACATTTTTCCACGATCACAGACAGCGTTTTCTTGCCCATTCACATGACTGTGCACAACGTTTTTAGTGAAAAAATACGTTGCACCACGGAAAACCCTCGCTCTACAAAAATCCTCGTGATGCCTTCCATTACCTATATAGAGGCACCTGTAAGCTTTTCATAGTGTTGGACATTGCTAAAATGCCTCCCCCTCCCTTTCTTTGTTCTGCTCCCATAGAAGTCTATGGGAGCCGCCACCGTATATCGGACAAAAGTTCCAGAACTATCTTTTTGCCCACCGTATATGCGTATTTCGTTTGCGTATGTTCCATTTTTCACGGCTCAACGTTTTTATGTGCCGAATATTCGCCTATGTGAACGGATGCTTTGGAAACCAATAGTTCAGACGGTTGCGTATATCAGTCGGGCGTAGAAAACGTCGCTGTTCATGCGCTTGTGTGAAGAAAGCCTAAGGCCTCGGTCAGACGGGCGTTTTTTCGCGCGATTTGTGGATCGCATGACTGATGCGCATCCGCAAATCGCGTGACCGGGGCCGACGATTCGCCGAAAAATCTGAAGCTAGCAGCGTTTTCGGCGAAACGGGCCCGATCAAAGGAGCGCTGTTCGCCCATTGAATTCAATGGAGCCGGCAATACAGCTGCCGGCGAGCGCTGGATGAATTTTCGGGAAGGGCTTAAAAATATAAGCCCTTCCCTGAAAAGCATCCTGAAATGTGTAAAAAAAAAACAAAAAAAAAACATTTATACTCACCTTTTCCCTGCAGCCAGAGTTCAGCTGCGGCCGGCCGGCAGTTCTCCTGAACTGCTTTGTGTAGTATTCAGTATCCCCGCCTGCTGAATGGGCTGCCTCTGATTGGTCACTGCCTTCATTGAATGACAGCTGAGAGCTGCCCCTGATTGGTCCTTGCGCTCAGCCAATCAGAGGCAGCACTCACTCACCCATTCATGAATTCATGAATGGGTGAGTGAGAGCTGCCTCTGATTGGTGAGGGCTGTGACCAATCAGAGGCAGCCCATTCAGCAGGCGGGGATTTTAAATCCCCGGCTGCTGAATACTACACAGAGCAGTTCAGGAGAACTGCCGGCCAGACGTGGCTGAACTTTTTTTTTTACATATTTCAGGATGCTTTTCAGGGAAGGGCTTATATTTGTAAGCCCTTCACGACAATTCATCCTGCGCTCGCCGGCAGCCCATTGCTTTCAGTGGAACCTGCTGTATTGCCGGCTCCATTGAATTTAATGGGCGAACATCATCCTTTGCCACAGCTGTTACAGCTGTGGCAGAGGAGAAGGATCTTTATAGTATATGTTCTCAATGGGGTTGGTGCTGCTGCCGCCGGCCCCATTGAGAGCATATATAGAACACAAGGAATCGCAGAACGCAGATAGGCGCGTTCTGCGAATCGTTGTGTCCTATAATTTATCGCATATCCGCATAAAAAGTGGACATGTGATCGATCCCATTGCGAAGCAATGGTTCTATCTATGCGCAGATCGCATGCGCATATCACGCGAAAAAACGCCCGTCTGACCGAGGCCTAAGGGTGCCCACCCACTAGCGTTTTTTTACTGCGAAATTCGCAGCGTTTTTTTTTTTCTGCAGGGGTCTTTGGGCTATGGGACATGCAAAGCTAAAATCGCGATCGCGGTAAATCGCGATTTTGCGCGATCGCGATTTTTACATTACAAGTCCCATAGACCCCCTGCAGAAAAAAAAAACCTGTGAATTTCGCAGTGAAAAAAAACACCAGTGGGTGGACGCCCTAAGAGTGGGGTTTACAAGGTTTTCCCTCCTTAAAACCCTTTGTGAGATAGCAGAGCAGCGGTCCGTATTAAGGTGTATGATGACATTTTTTCAGTGACTTTTGGCCTTAAAGAGGCGCTGTCCCCGCTGCTGACATGTCTCTTGTAGTAAATACTTGTGTTCTCTATGAAATAACTCTGAAGCATCTGTTAGTCCGCTTTCAGAAGAGTATATAGTAATGTACATCTATGTGTCTATTCAGTAGGCCGTATTTTTCACAGCTTTTTTTTTTGAAAATGCAGCATGATCTATTTTTTTTCATGTTTTTTGCCTCCGTAGTGCTATTCTTTTCTATTGGGTAAATATGGATCAGGTCTAGTAGACAATAAACCAACTGATGACGTACAATGGTAATGTCCCCTGTAATACGGATCCATATTGCGCTCGTCTGAAGCGGCCTTGACCTTGCAGTACTCCCCTATAACTCTTGTATGTCCCTGTAAGACGTTGTTTGTAATGTTATAACTTCGCTCGGGGTTCTCAGCATTCTTGCCTTGCAATCTATGGAATGACACCTACATTTGGCAGCAGTCTGGATGGCAAGCGGTGATCTCATACAAGGGATTATTATGGCATGAAAGTGGAAATACGCCCAGCTATTACTCAGGTTTGATTACCATTTAGAAGCAGGGTTTCAGCTACCTCTGCTTTTGATATGCCTTACATTCCGAGCTACCAAGTAAAGGCATTTTGCTTGTCTGCAGACATTAACCCTTAGGACTCTTTCACATGACCTATGCAGTTTTACGTTCACCTGTACTCGCCGTAAATGAAGAATAGCTGTGATTAATTACTGATCTTAATTAACGTATTCTCGGCCATTCACACGGGCGGCTGCCGCGTATCGACAAAATAATACGCTGCAGCGCAGAAATCCCTCAATCGGCAGAAATCCTCGGAATGACTATTAATGCTTTAATAGAGCTGGATGCAGCTAAGCTCCCTCCCCCTCCTTTATTTTCAGCTCCCATAGATGTCTATGAGAGCTCCCAGCGTATCTCGGCAAAAGATAAGGAAAGACCTATCTTTGGACACAGCGTATAAAATGGGCCATTGCTTATGGTCGCTGATGTGCTATTTCTTTATGTGTCCAAAAATCTTTCATCTGAATTAATACATTAGAATTCGGTGCTTCATATGGTGGCGACTTTTTTTTTGACACGGCTAAAGAGCTGCGTACAAGCGATCATGTGACAAAGAGGCCTAAAGATATATCTGTTTCAATGGAGCTTGATAGGTTAATCAGTTTTCAGTTTTCCTAATAAGATTATTGTTACAAAAAGCCAAATGTTGTTAAACGATTCGATTTATATGACGGTTGCAGTACGGCCTGACACATCTTGGTTGCAGCAGCGATGTGCTGCTATATAAGTCTGCGTGACTTGCTTATGAATTAAGCGTACACTTGCTGTTCATTGTTAATGGTCATGTGGCCTGTTTTGATTCCTCATGGAATATAATTTAATACCATAGTATTGCACTACACCGCAATTCTGCCAAGCTACCATGGCAACTAAATTGCGTGGGGGAGAGGGTTAACAGACGCAATCAGGCTGATCGCAACTGTTACAGGTGGGTATCAGGTGCTAAAGCCACAGACAGCAACCATGTGTGGAGCCGGATTGGCTCTTGATCCTGCTTCATACAAACCTCGCACCCCGTGACGTAAATGTAGGCGTTAAGTGTTTTTAAACACACCTGGGATAAGCATAGTACCTGCATAATATCCCACCATTTGACAGGTGCCCTTGTCATGAAATAGTCAATGTTATCCACTTCAGCTATCCACAGTGGTAATTGTTGTATGGCTGATGGGTGTATATATCAACTGCAATACATAGATCTAGCTAAGGATTGCAGATCATTCATCAGTTTCTTACTGCTCCATCACTTATCACTTGATGCACCTTTTATGATATGGCAGACTGAGAAGTCAGACAAGTATAAAAAAAAAGTGGTTGCTGCGTGACAATTCATTTTAATGGCTGTTATTAGGGTAGTCTTAAATGCCGATATATTTTGGGTGGACTTGACCTAGTTGTATGTTCTTCACCTATTCTGCTATGTTCGGTGATAGCTGATGTTGCCCTTGTGCATACATCTTTGTACTTGCAATTCCTCCTACTTTTGTGTACTGAATACTCCCAGTATTCTTAGTCTGAGCGGTGCAGCAGTTATGGAGGAAGGAAATACAATATGGCTAAAGATAAGGTTCTTCCATCAGACCAGGAAAGTATAAAAGGATACACATACTTAGCAAATAGTGTAGAGCAGTCACAGTGAAAGGGTTTTACAGTTTCTGTAGTGGGGCTGCTATAATGATTAGCGCATTTATTTGGTCATATTAACCCTTTAAGAACCAGGCTGTTTTTGTCTTAAAGGATCGGACACTTAGGGATTTTACCCATGTGGTGGTGTTTTCTTTTATATATATTTTTTCCACTGACTTTTTTCTGTTTTCTGGTTTTATTGGGGGTAAAAAGCTAAAAAAAAATACATTCTTTTAAAATGTATAGATTTTTTTTTCTAAATTAGTATATTTATGCTAAAATACAGTATGGAATGGGTCCCTCATTTTGTTTTAGACATTTTGATATGTAATATTAATAGTTTTGGATTACAGGGCGCACACAGCGATTTTGTTTTAGTTGGCGTCTGCTTACGTCATTTTCTTTTTTATGTATATATCTTTATTTATTTTTTTTTTTTCAACTTATTTTTGTATCTATCTGTTTTACCCTCTGTGTTCTCTATGACGTCATGTAAAACCTCTGGGGGTTATTCACATGCTGTGTTTTTTTTTTGTTTTTTTTTTTATATACACACGTTTCTACTGTAGCTGGGGCATCCATGGGAGCCCCATTTGCATGATCAAACATCTCCCTGAAGTGACATCAGTCACTAGCACAGCTGATCAGGGTCTGTTCGGACCCTGCAGCTCTGCTATAATAGGGAACATCCGGTAGGCACATGATCGCCAGGTCGCATTGTGGAAGTAATACTTCCACTTTGACTTTTTAGTACGTAGCGCTCATTGAGCGCTATTCTAGACTAGTACAGTTGGAAGGGACCTCCAGGGTCACCGGGTCCAACCCCCCTGCTCAATGCAGGATCACTAAATCATCTCAGACAGATGACTGTTCAGCCTTTGTTTGAAGACTTTCATTGAAGAAAAACTCACCACCTCCTGTGGCAACCTGTTTTGCTGAGCATCTTGCTGTGGAACTGCATGTAAATTTAGCTTTGTTAATGGGCAAAATCTGCTTGCAGAATACTGCCATGCTGCAGCGCAGATTGCGTTCAAGAAGAGTCTTGTCACTTATTCACATGGCAGAGAGAGAGAGAGAGCAGCAGTAACAACGAGAGCCAAACAAGCAGGAGCTAGAGAAAGAGAGAAACGAGAAAAATCAGAGAAACAGTGAGTAACAGAGAAGCAGAGGCAGCTTTGACAAATAAAATTAGCGCTCACCATAGCGCTTTGTGGCGTCACGAACAGGATTAAATCCTCAGTGATCTTACAACTGCCATCGCAAGTGATCGCATTGTATAATTATTTACAACTGCTATTACAAGTGGGTCATTCCATGCCAAGTGGACCAGTGGTCCCCACTCGGCCATCTCCGATTTTGCTGAAAATTTATAAGGATGTACATGTATGTTTGAAACGAGGTTCTGTAAAGTTCTAGGGCCAGATATCAAATACCTGGGACACTGTTGCCCTTTCACTGGAGGTCCCAATGAGCGCGCGGCTTCAGCTACGAGGATTTTGCAAACTTAAGCCATACTTTGGTTAAATATATCTCAAAACCAAAAACCATTGGTAATTTGTGCTTTGACCAGTACACCAAACAGCTATATGGCTTTGCACTGCTGCAATATCACGGTCAAAGCATATGTATTTGTGAAGATATTCACACCCACATATGATGAAAAATGTTAAATGATCAAATCTGACCTATTTTTAAGGTCAAATATCTAAAAAAGGGTACCCCTCAAATCTATTTATTTTGATATCAGTCGAAAGAGCAAATTTTTCTCTACAAGGATCATCATTTTATTTTTTGGAGTCTTTCAGTTTAAGAAAAGAAAAATGCCACTGAACATGGCGTTTTTAAACATACGCAATGAATGATAAATGCACTATTCAAACCCTTGCGTTGGTCCATGGTGGTTATACCACTACCAATTCCCTAAGAATTGGTATTATAATCCTATTAAGAATTGTAATAATGCCAAATCTTTTGAGAATTGGCAGCCCCATCGCCTAGGGGCCACGCCCGATAGCCGTGCAAGGCCAGCCACGGGCGGTCTCTTTATCACAGGTTCCGAAGCCTGAGGGTGGGTGTCTTAGCCTAGGATCCCAAGCCTAATATTGGGTCTCTTTTGTTGGTTCCCAAGCCATAATGTTCAGTCTAAGTGGTCTGGAACTGTTGCTGAATTTGCAACATAATTGGCTCCAAGAAGCTGTATTGTCGTCCCATTGCTGTTGCAGCTGGTGCTGGCAGTATTGCAATGATTGACTGCTCAGGAATCCAGCAGGTATCATTTCTCACAGGCCAGTGAAAGAAGCTAGCTGGTCCATGAGGATGCATGAAATTTATTAATGCATCATGGTCGTCGACTGAAATTTCAGAAATATTTCCAATCCACCAGTTGTTATCGTAAATAGACATTATTAGCAACAATATGACTCTGTAATCAAGCTAAGAATGTGATAAGAATCTGAAAATCAAATGCAAAAACAATGCATTACGCGCGTAAATAGCACCATGTTTAAAGTCATTTTTCTTACCTTAGCCTAAAAGACTCCAAAAAGAAAAGAAATGATTCCAGTAGAAAAAAATTTGCTCTTTCAACTAATATTAGAATAAACAGATTTCAGGGGTACCCTTTTTTAGATATTTGACCTTAAAAATAGGTCAGATTTGATAATTTAACATTTTTCATCATATGTGGGTGTGAATATCTTCACAAATACATATGCTTTGACCGTGATATTGCAGCAGTGCAAAGCCATGTAGCTGTTTGGTGTACAGAGCAAAGCACCGGTTACAAGTGGTTTTTGGTCTTGAGCTATACTTGGCCAAAGTTTGGTGTAAATGTCATGCGGCGTGATTTTCAAGCTACTTTGACACAAAATTGTGGCCGATATATTCTTTTGTGATAGCCGGTACTAATTTTTTTGTGTTCACCAGCAAAAGTTGAGCTAGTATGTCCAATTTCAGCATCATAGCCAGTATATTTCTATAATGCCTATGTGCCAAAGTTTGCAAAATCCTTGTAGCTGAAGCCGCGAGCTCAGTGGGACCTCCAGTGTAAAGGCGACAGTGCCACAGGTATTTAAGATCTGGAGCTAAAACTTCACAGAACCTCGTTTCAAACATGTACATATATCTGAGTAAATTTTCAGCAAAATCGGAGACGGTCGAGTGGGGACGATTTTGAAAATTGGTCCAATTGATGTGGAATGACCCAAGTGCTCACTGATCGTATCATATAATTATTTACAACTGTCATTGCAAGTGATCCCCAGCACTATGGTGAGCGCTAATTTTATTTGCGAGCGATTTAATTGTGATTTTGTTTTCTCTTTTTAGTTCGGACGCCAGTGCACTTGGGCACAATTCGTAGTAGTGAGTAGTGAAGGTGCTGAATAAAACACTGAGGCTTGCAGACGGCGAGAATTCTCGCTGCGGGACCCGACCCGAGCGCCGGCAGAAAGCAGTGCGTACTCACCCGCGCCCCGCTGCTCCGGATGTTTATGTGCCGGCTGCCGGGCAACCGGCGCATGCACAGACCGGAGCCGGTGGCGGGTGAGTGACGTTTCTGCGAGCCCCGCACAGAAATAGAACATGCCACGGTTTGTTTGCCGCGCGAGATTTCTTGCTGCCAAACCACGGCCGTCTGTATAGGATTGCGTTGTTAACGCAATCCTATGCAGGCTTCCAGCGGCGGAAATCCCGCTGCGGAATTTCCGCCCGTCTACAGGCAGCCTGAGTCAGATATTTTGCTTAACTTGTTGTAAACACAATGTTATTCAATAAGGCAGGGAAATGAGATAATTTTCTTCAACACATATAGTGAATAATAAATGATTTACAATTTGCAATATTAAAGCTACTCGTGTCTAACACATTCATATCCTGAGAGCTTACTCTGCATTTCTTTTCTCCATACCTCTTCATATTTACATCTCTTTATTCCTTTATCTCCCTCTCTTGATATTTACATCTCTTTTATTGTTCCTCCACTTACTGTCAAAGCTGACTCTCCTTCTCTGTTACTCACTGTTTCTCTGATTTTTCTCTTGTTTCTCTCGCTCCTGTTTGTTTGGCTCTCTCTGTCACTTCACTCTCCTGCCTGGCAGTTTCTTTTCTCTTATACTCTTCTCTTTCTGGCGCATTACTTTCTCATCTGTGTAAAATGACTCAGATTAAACTCCTAGGGCCGGTTATTATATTACCGGTCCCCACAGCTAAACAGCACTATGTAGTGCCTTTTTTCAGGCCACTACATCAGCCTAAGGTCTGTGTGTATCTCCTTAAAGGGGTTGTCCCGCGGCAGCAAGTGGGTCTATACACTTCTGTATGGCCATATTAATGCACTTTGTAATATACATTGTGCATTAATTATGAGCCATACAGAAGTTATAAAAAGTTTTATACTTACCTGCTCCGTTGCTAGCGTCCTCGTCTCCATGGTGCCAACTAATTTTCGGCCTCTGATGGCCAAATTAGCCGCGCTTGCGCAGTCCGGGTCTTCTGCTTTCTTCTATGGAGCCTCTCGTGCAGGATGCCGGCTCCGTGTAGCTCCGCCCCGTCACGTGCCGATTCCAGCCAATCAGGAGGCTGGAATCGGCAATGGACCGCACAGAAGAGCTGCGGTCCACGGAGGAAGAGGATCCCGGCGGCCATCTTCACCGGTAAGTATAGAAGTCACCGGAGCGCGGGGATTAAGGTAAGCGCTCCGGTAAGCTTTCTTTAGGTCCCTGCATCGGGGTTGTCTCGCTCCGAACGTGGGGGGGGGGGGGGTTGGAAAAAAAAAAACCCGTTTCGGCGCGGGACAACCCCTTTAAAACGTACGTACCTGCACTTTCAGAAGACTTTTCAGGATAAGAAGTTGTATGTGTGTGTGTATATGAGTAATAGCACTATTTGTGATCACTAAATGACTAAATGACTGTATTTATCACCAGGCTGCATATCTGGTTTTCAGCTCTCTCTGAAGTGAGTGTAGCTATAAGGCCTAATGTCCACAGGTGGGTTTGCTGCGTGGAAGATCCACAAATCAAGCCACTCATAGGGAAACATGGGTGTCCGCAAATGAAATAAAGCATGCAGATTTGATTTGCGGACTGTTTGGTCTAGAAAAAAATCGCAACGTGCTCCATTTCAGTGTGGATTCTGCACGGACGGCTTCCATTGAAGTCAATGGAAGCCGTTTTATCCACGGCCCGTCCGCAATTTAATTGCGGATGGGCTGTGGATTCCGTGGGAAAGCAGGCGTTTAAAAAAACACAAAAAACTCCACTGTGCATGTGTGGTGGTGGGCTGGCCGGCGAGTCTGCACACATCCACAGTGAAGAAAATGAAGACCCAGACGGGTAAGTAGAAGACCCACAGTGTCCTCGCATGCGGAATGTGATCCACCCATGGACATAAGGCCCTAATGTCTGCTGTACACAGAGACAAGAAACCTTATATAGCAAGACTGAGCAGTGTACATATGGTTTTAGTAGTCCTAAATCACTCACCAGTTAAATAAAAAAATCTTTGTGAGGCTAATTTCACAAGGGGGATTGTGATATCAGGACGATATCACGCTCGGGAATGTGCAGTGTCCTCATGGTTACAAGGCGTTTTTGTGTCAAAAACACCTCGCTATTTCCCTTAAGAGAAGTGATCTTCCAGCACCGCTGAAAAGATCAGCAAGTGTTTCCCATTGTTTTCAATGGGAAACCTTGCATCACACTCGTGTGCACTTTGCAATATTTTTTCTGGCCGCATTGAAAACGATAACATAATTGGCCACCACAGATGGCTTGTAAGAATAAGGAAGGAGAAAGTTCTTCACCTGCAGACCTTCATAAATTAGTGGTGAGACGGATGTAATTGGAACCGCTCACCTTGTGTGGCGGTGAGATTACACAGCACTATACGCACGTAAGATATCAGACTATGGCGCTGCCGCCAACTCCACTGATGCCAGCCATTTGATTAGCAAGCGGGAATGGAACTGTCAAGATGGGAGCCTTCCACAGGAGATTTGCTTAATGATTTATTTGGTGACAGATGAGCAGCACGTTTCAGGTCTACAGCAAAACAATAGGTCAGGTGGTAAGTACCGCTGTACACCTGTCACCAGGTAAATCATTAAACACTTCTGTGGAAAAGCCGTGAAATATCTAGCAGACTTGTAGGGCATTGTTAGGCATGTTCACACCACAGAATCTCCTGCATGCACTCTGCCTGTAAAAACGTGGCAGAAATCCATGGCTATTCCGCCGCGAATCCGCATGCAGACTTAGTTCTGTCATTAGGCAAAAACCGTGTGCAGAATCCTGCCACATTTCTGTGCAGGTTACTATCAAAAAGGGAAATGTCACCTCTTCATGTGGAAACGCTGTAGAACTCCGCACAAGGGGATTTTTCCCCTCGACAGGGTAAATCCACATGCGTATCCACCCAAAAAAACATTCCAAAATAACCGTTTTACAGGTAGAATGTGCAAGGAAAACACCACCATGTGAACATGCTTTGGCTTAGCGTGCCAAACCCCTCCTTTTGTCAGTTTCTTAGATGCCAAGGTCAGGATTGAGAGCAGCATCTAAGGGGTTAAATGGCTGGGATGACAGCTCTACCTGGCTGTCATGAGACAGCTGAGCTCCCGCTTCTCCCTGCACAGATATCTGATGCAGTGCCGTAAAAAGGTTGTATTGGGGGTGATTAAGGCCGCTTTCAGACGGGCTACAAATTCGCGTGATTTTCTTGCGATGCTTCAGTGCGACAAATCGCATGTATGTGAAGCCCATGCTTTCCGATGGGTTCCTTCACATTAGCGATGTTTTGGAGGCTGCTACATTGAAATCAATGGTAGCGTTGTACCACGATTTTCCGGTTTAAAACGTGCGGTTTGCATCACTGTGTAGGTTTTTCACTTGTTCAGAAAAAAATAATTGTTCCAGTATTTGAAATGGGGAAAAAAAATACAACAGTGCTTCATGAGACCACGTATAGCTGCGTATGGAATCGGGAGATTGCAGTGCGCGGAGATGCATATGGAAATGCTGCCGATACGCAATGTATTACCTATGGACAGTGTTTCATACGCAGCCCATACAAGTGTATAGGGTCACGCTGCTTGGTACGCAAAGGAATATAGCATGCTGCAATTTATTTCTTCTTCGTATCGATACGCAGTGTCTACACGCCGGTGTGCATGGGTCCATGAAAGTGCATTAACATTCATGGAGTCCATTCACCACGTATCAAGTACCCGTGATACGCTGGGAACACACTGCTGTGGGCATGAGCCCTTAGGGCTGCTTCAGACGAGCATATTCCAAAATAGCAGGCACTGCTAGTTCACATGGGGGAGGGAATCGTCCCACCCTAATTCAAATGGCTATTAAGACACACAAGGCTCCGGTACGCACGGATTTGGTAATACCAATGTACATATTTGCACACACCCCCGTAGACGTCTATGGGACTCTTTGGTGCACAAATCTACATAAAATAGAGCAGTCCTTTTTTTTGTGACCACAAGAACCGCATGCGACAAAAAAATAAGTGAAAATGAACCCATTGAAAACGCGCTAAAACACGGCCGTCTGAAGGAGCCTTAACATTCACTTGCAAAGCTAATGGCATGCAAGCGCAATTTATTTTATTTATCTTTCACGTTCCCATGGGCAATTCTCGCAGTGAAATTACCCAAAAATAGGATATGGTGTGATTTTTTTTTTTTTTTTTTTTTTTTTTGAAACTTTTTGAATTTATTTATTTATTTTTTAATCCTGATATACTCATGTAATTTAACCCATTGCAAATAACGGTTGTGTGCGCATGTGAGGTGTGTGAGTCTAGTTTAGAACTCGTGCGGGAATATTGCCCGTGTAATGCAGCCCTGCTGGTCGTACGCCTGTGGTGCAGAGCCGGTTGTGGTGACGGCTCTTCTTACATCTGGCTGTCTGATCCGTATAATCATCCTCTGCTCATATTTGTGGACTGAGAACTGAAAGGAGTTAATCTGCCTTCTGGAAAGAAGACAGCGACATCTTGTGACCTCGTTCCTCCCGGCAGGCATGAAGTGCTTTCTGCTGTAGCCGGTATATACTGCAGCGGGTGATAAGCCTGCTTGACTCCTGATACAAGTTAGAATAATTCCATGTATCTCTCATTAACAAGCCACATTAGGCAACGGAAGGGACCACTTTAACTTTTCTGCTTTTTGTGTAAGCTTTAACAAAGGGAACTTTATCATTTCCATTATGTACAAGGATAAAGCTATGTATTTTGACAGTCTTTCTCGCCAGATAAAGGAAAGCTTGGGTACAATTATGACTTTATCGCGGAAATTATTTAAGGAAAAATGTGTATTTTTAATATTGAATGAATTCTATCAAGTGATTAAGAAAAAAAAAAGTTATGGAAGTGAAAGGGAATTTCTGGTTACAACATTTCCTCTGAGTCAGGCTGCGCTTGTCTTCAACCCCTGTAATCCAGCGCTGCAGCCCCGCCGTCCTCCCCGTGTTTGTTGTGGAAGATGACGTCATCGGGTATCACCTGACTGACCGCTGCAGCCAATCGGCAGCTCTAGTGTCATCATTCTGAACAAGAGAATGTTAGCACTTAGTGTATGGAGGCGGAGCTTGCCAAAGATTGCTCGGCCCGCCTGACTGCCTTCACTGTAAACAGGCAGTCCTTCATAGATGAATGACTGCCTGTTTACACAAGCTGATTGTTTAAGTCTTATGCCTGCAGAAACGGAATAACAAACAAATTTATCCTTTGTATGTCAGTACAAGAGTAATTGTGAATGGTCTCAGAATATCGCAGGTACGACCATTTTTCCTCACGGATGCACGTGTATGTACAGCGTATTGTCTGCATGGAAGAAAGATCTCTTGCTCCTCTCTAGCCGGATTTTCTATCTATTTTCCTATGAAGTAGCAAGCGCTTCCCTGCTCGTACGCAATGTTAATATGGGCAACAGAACACTAGCATCCATGGACTTCTATGGAGGCCCCTTGCATGGAATACACGCTAAGAGAGAGCATGATGCGATTTTTCTTATGCTCGCAGAATATGCAATTCATGCCCGCGAGTGTAAAGGAAAATTCAAAAATATATGCCCTTCAATACTTGCGTTTTGCCGCGTGGATGGTGATTGCGGAATCCTCAATTAAAATCCACTATGGCTGCCTTCAAAGGGCTGATTAATTATAAGAGTGTATAGTAAAAGTGACTTCCACCCCCGTCCTTAATGGCTGCAGTAGCATTAGTGACCCTCGGGGTGGGCCCCTGCAGTAATAGGGACCCTCACGGTTCCCCCTGTAGTAATGGGGATCCTGTGGTGGCCCTTGTAGTAATAGGCACCCCTGTGGTGGCACCCGTAGTAATGGGGGCCCTTGCAGTAATGGGGACCCCCATAGTGGCCCCAGTAAAAATGGAGACCCCGTAGTGGCCCCGGAAGTAATTGTCTCCTATATTGAAGGCCCCAGTCGTAATAGCGACTCCCTCCCCCTGCACTCACCCGGCCTGCAGCTCTGACTCAGTGGCAGCACCTGCTAAGTCTGTGACCGCTGGCCTCTCTCCTTGGCGTCTGCGCTGTATACAGGACGGTGCCTTCAGACCCCAAGGGGAAAGAGGTCCGCAGTCATAGACTCTGCAATACTGTGCTGGCCCAGAGCTGCAGGCTGGGTGAGTGGAACGCCTGTCAGGTTGCTACACGGCCGGCAAGCCACATAAAATGAGATGGCTGGCCGGACTCGCCCCATGGACCTTGTGTTTGACATGTGTGCTGTATAGGATATGGGTTGGTCTGCTGTTTTATACTATGATGGGAGCAGATATTTTCAGGTCCTGTCACTTGTTCATATCCCCTGGCAGTCCGCTGCTGTTCTACATGGGGAAACCTCTATGATCCTCCCAACATCAGCAGGCATTACATACAGTTTGCAGAAGCCATAGAGTCCATGCACCGAGAGTTCCCTTTCCTGCCATCTACCTTGATGATGACATCTCTCTCTGCTGGGCTACAGAACAAATGTGGGGCTCCTGGAATGGTCTAAACTTTAGACTTTAGACCTGTGTTAAAGCTTCTCGTCTTTAGTTCGCAGTAGTATTTGCTTACTATTTTTCAGGCCATTTCCAGCAACCGTCGGCGTCATGCCAGTGAGGGGTTAACCGCCCTTTGAGACACAATGAAAGAGCCTTTTTTGTTCTTGCCTATAGAATCTTCACATATTTGAACTTGCAAGTATGGGAGAGTTTTTTCCCATGAAGGTTGGGCTGAGTGCTTTCGTGTAATTACAACCCCCCTCCGCCAACAGTTTTGCATCCCTGCGGGCCTTTCTTGAAAATAGATTTGGCTGCACAAGGCACAACAGGTTGCTGTTTTGAGCAGAGCTATTTCGAGACGAGCCATGCTAGAGGCCGGGGGACAAGGGCACAGCATTAGGGAAATAGGTGACTGTTGCCAGGCGACCTGTGAAAAGGGCTCGAGCCCTCCACCCCCGCTCACATTTTAATGCGTTGGCCTGGGAAGTAGGTGGTCCTTGTTGTAGATCAGCGTCTGCTGATGTGACTTGCGTCACCAATATCACAAATTAGATGGTAGGCACTTGATCTTTTGTAGTTGATTATAAGTGTGAAATGGAGCATATCATGGGGTCAGTGACACATCTAACGGGTGCCGACGTATATAACGTGGCTATAAAAAGCTATGCCATGGAAGTTATTGCTGAGCTCTACGGTGGTATCAACTGTATTCCTCTAATAGCCTCACACCCCATATTTATACTCACTCCACATCTGGCCAATAGACGTAAGCAAATAAGTGCTATAATTAAGGCAGCTTGTCCTTTTCACACGGGCTTCGAGACACAGTTGTGGCCTGTATGTACTGTAGTGGGCAGAGATATTCTCAAGTTGGTCAAAGGCTTGAGATTAGCGATGGCAATCCTACTGATTTTGATGGGATCCAGCAATAGTCTTTTCTCTATGGGCACAGTCCAGTTCTACCTTTTTGTTGGGCACTGCCAAAGATATAACTGGTATGGATAATGGCTATAGTACAGATATGATTACCCGATTATGCATTGATACTTTTCTGGCACTTTCATTGCTACATTATTGAATAGAGTTGCCATTCCGAAGGCTCAAAAAAGAACTATAATTGTATCCGTTCCCAGTGTTCGCTTTTTGAAAAGTAAGGAAAAACAGCATTTCTAAAAATGTGCCAGACTTCTGTATTTCTTGGCTGCTCCACCAATGTTGTTAAAGGGAATCTATCATGTATACTGCAGCGAGCTGCCTGGGTAATCTAACTCTTACCCGTTACTCCCCTACCTCTCCCCTCTGCCAATCCCATCACTGGTTACCCATCGTCCAGAGAATCCCGTTCAAGATCTTATCAGTGACATACAAGGCTGTCCACAATCTGTCCCCTCCATCACATACCTAATATCCCGATGCCTCCTAACATATAATCATTGGTCCACACAAGACCTCTTTCTCCACTCTTCTCTAATAATCGTCTCCAGAATTTCATCTGTGTATCACTTAAACTCTAAGGCCGCCTGCACACGGCATGCATGGAATCTGCCCGCTGACGGCGACTCTACTTACCTGTCATCTCTTCCTTGCTTCTGTACTGCGGCTGTGCTGCCGGCACACGTGTGGTCAATAGGCGATGACGCAGATCCTGTGACCCTTCTGCATTGCTCATTGCATTGCTCATTGCAGAAGGGCCGCGGGACGGACAGCTTTCATTGACTTCAATGGAAGCCGCCCATGCATAGCCTAAAATAGAGCAAATAAAATCTGAAACTCCACGCACATCTATGGGCAAATTGAGCAGCGGATCACCCCCGCTGGTGACAAGCATGGGATCCGCAATTCAGTATGCCACGTGTGCATGAGGCCTAAATGTGATTTTTCTCAATAAGAGAAACCAAGTGTATCATTTCGATATGATACCTTTTAATGGCTAACAAAAAGAGATGATGTTATAGCGAGCTTTTGAACCTACTTGGGGTTCTTCCTCAGGCTTAATGGAATCGATCTGAAGAAGCATGCATATATATTCATACATGTCTGTGCCTTTTCATATGTATGGCTGTGCACAGAATGGCCCACAGGGGGTTGTAAACAGGCCGTCTGTGTACTAAAGGTGTGCTAATAGACAGGGACAGCTGTGTGGGTGTATCTGGGGGAGCTAATATCTCCAGATACATTCAATTCCTTGATGCAGGGTGAGGCAGGAAAGCTGGAAGCCAGAGCATCTGCTGAGAGAGAAGAACTCAATGCCAGAGCAGTGCTGCTGCTAGAAGCCAGAACTAGGCCTTGCTCTGAGAGAGGCTGAAAGCCTGACGTTTGTGGGAGACCAGGCTGGGGTATGGCCACGAGTCTGACAGGGAAGGACGCCTCCAGACTGACACCCTGTTGGGTATGTGTAGTAGTAAGGAAACTACTGTTTAGTTAGCGCCTTGACGGGCAAGCATTTCTTTTCACAGCGCTAAGTGTATGTGCTGCCAGTGGCCACTGTGTTTGCACTGGGTTTCCTTACTACCGCTGGATATTGGGGAAAATAAAAGTAATTTAGACTTCAAAAAGAATCTGAAAACCTACCTCTCCAGAAAATCCTACAACCTACAGTAACTCTGCTGCCACCACAAAATAAAGGCAGCCTCTACTTTCACCTATTGTCTCCTTCCCTTTGCCTTGTAGACTGTAAACCCTCGTGGCAGGGTTTCACCAAAATGTACAGATTTACTCACTTGTCCCCAATCTGGCTGCACGATAACCTCAGTGGAGGTCATAATGGACACATTCTGCAACGAGCTGCGTTCCACTGTATTCAATAGAAACCTGCCCTTGTTGCCTTATTTCCTCAAATCCCTCTCTCCATTTCTGTATATCCTCTTATTGGTATCCTTAGGTCTCAGGGACCTGGCGGACTAATCTCTAAGATTTACACGCATTTGCTTTCGTGACAAACTGCGAAATCTGAACTCCCCGTATTAACTAAATTAAGCGAGCTAATCCCTTCTCTGACTGGTGTGAAGTGATGGGATCTCATTTATTTGTATCTCCCGCTGTCAATAATACATTCACTTATATATGATTTATCAATGCTACATCACCCTTTATGATTGGTCCATATGGGAAGAGCCTAGACCCCTTAGTGCCATGTGACATTAACTACATATCACCTCATTTTGTTGGGTGATAGTAGATTTCCTTTCTATCTATATAGTGGGGAAGCAAATCTCCTGTAATCTTGCGTTTACTTGGCCTACCTGAGGACGGGACTCGGTCTCAATTTAGGAACATTTTTCTTGGAGAAACAATCTTCCTAGCCCGAAAAGCGATAACTATTCAGTGGTTGGCAGACAGTTTGCTGTCACAGTAGGAGTAGTTAGTTAATGATACTCTTCTATGAAAGCACAAGGGATATTCCTTTTCACATTGTTGGATTGCTCCCAGAGTACTCCATGACATCATAGAGTGAACTATATGACATGCTGGAGTGCACAGTGATCATGATCCAGCTGAGGCAATCATGAACAGCCTGTAGTGGGGAAGATCTCCACACCATAAATAAAATGATCACACTGAAAACTGGCCTTGTGCATATTTGGCAGGTTCCTCCTTCAGTTCCATTTCTGCGCTATACTACTTTCTGTCCAGGATAAACTGCACATAAGTTTTTGCAATGGGCGCTGCCATCTTGATTCTCTGCTTTCAAGGCTGCTTTTGGATGGAACACAGCCAGCACAATCAAAGTATGCTCCGTGGGGTGTGCTCCAGTAATAATGAATCATCGATTGGTAGAGTTGGAAGGGACCTCCAGAGTCATCGGGTACAACCCCCTGCTCAGTGCAGGATTTACTAAATCATCCCAGACAGATATTTGTCCAGCCTTTTTTTGAACACTTCCATTGAAGAAGAACTCACCACCTCCCATGGTAACCTGTTCCACTCATTGATCACCCTCACTGTCAGAAAGTTTTTTTCTAATATCTAATTTGTGTCTCCTCCCAGTTTCATCCCATTGCTTCTAGTCTTTCCTTAGCTGGAAAGGATGTCAATGATGAACAGCCAGAGCATGTGTTCTGCACTCTGAGCATGCTCAAAAAGGAAAAAGTAATAAGCTTTTGGTGTATTAGAACAGGGGTTGGCCAAATAAACTCATTCAGGTACAGGGCAGTTGGTGCTCATCCCTCTTTAAAAGAGTATTCCAGATACTGGCTGTAAGTTCACGTTTTCACTGGATGAATGAAAACTTGAAATTATAGCAACTATCCAGAATACCCCTTTAATTCTCTTTAATGTACACTACCGTTCAAAAGTTTGGGGTCACATTGAAATGTCCTTATTTTTGAAGGAAAAGCACTGTACTTTTCAATGAAGATAACTTTAAACTAGTCCTAACTTTAAACAAATGCACTCTATACATTGCTAATGTGGTAAATGACTATTCTAGCTGCAAATGCCTGGTTTTTTGTGCAATATCTACAAAGGTGTATAGAGGCCCATTTCCAGCAACTATCACTCCAGTGTTCTAATGGTACAATGTGTTTGCTCATTGGCTCAGAAGGCTAATTGATGATTAGAAAACTCTTGTGCAATCATGTTCACACATCTGAAAACAGTCTAGCTCGTTACAGAAGCTACAAAACTGACCTTCCTGTGAGCAGATTGAGTTTCTGGAGCATCACATTTGTGGGGTCAATTAAACGCTCAAAATGGCCAGAAAAAGAGAACTTTCATCTGAAACTCGACAGTCTATTCTTGTTCTTAGAAATGAAGGCTATTCCATGCGAGAAATTGCTAAGAAATTGAAGATTTCCTACAACGGTGTGTACTACTCCCTTCAGAGGACAGCACAAACAGGCTCTAACCAGAGTAGAAAAAGAAGTGGGAGGCCGCGTTGCACAACTAAGCAAAAAGATAAGCACATTAGAGTCTCTAGTTTGAGAAACAGACGCCTTACAGGTACCTAACTGGCATCTTCATTAAATAGTACCCGCAAAACACCAGTGTCAACATCTACAGTGAAGAGGCGGCTGCGGGATTTTGGGCTTCAGGGCAAAGTGGCAAAGAAAAAGCCATATCTGAGACTGGCCAATAAAAGAAAAAGATTAAGATGGGCAAAAGAACACAGACATTGGACAGAGGAAGACTGGAAAAAAGTGTTGTGGACGGATGAATCCAAGTTTGAGGTGTTTGGATCACAAAGAAGAACGTTTGTGAGACGCAGAACAAATGAAAAGATGCTGGAAGAATGCCTGACGCCATCTGTTAAGCATGGTGGAGGTAATGTGATGGTCTGGGGTTGCTTTGGTGCTGGTAAGGTGGGAGATTTGTACAGGGTAAAAGGGATTCTGAATAAGGAAGGCTATCACTCCATTTTGCAACGCCATGCCATTTTCATCCTACAACAGGACAATGACCCTAAACACACCTCCAAATTGTGCAAGAACTATTTACAGCAGAAGCAGGCAGCTGGTATTCTATCGGTAATGGAGTGGCCAGCGCAGTCACCAGATCTGAACCCCATTGAGCTGTTATGGGAGCAGCTTGACAGTATGGTACGCCAGAAGTGCCCATCCAACCAATTCAACTTGTGGGAGATGCTTCTAGAAGCGTGGGGTGCAATTTCACAAGCTTACCTCAACAAATTAACAGCTAGAATGTCAAAGGTGTGCAATGCTGTAATTGCTGCAAAAGGAGAATTCTTTGACGAAAGCAAAGTTTGATGTAAAAACAATGTTATTTCAAATACAAATCATTATTTCTAACCTTGTCAATGTCTTGACTCTATTTTCTATTCATTTCACAACGCATGGTGGTGAATAAGTGTGACTTTTCATGGAAAACACAAAATTGTTTGGGTGACCCCAAACTTTTGAACGGTAGTGTATGTGACTATTAGAATCTGATGTCGTGTCTCTAGCACCAATGTATAGAACAGCCTGCCTTGATATACTTGCTGTTCTGCATATACGGAATCCAAACCTCACAGCGGAATCCAACCCTGTCCCTGGTCAGTGACCCCAGCGTACCTGTCCGCAATTGTCTTTTCTGTATTGCGGATGTGCCCGGCTGGCACACATGCGCAGTGAAGAGAATACCGCGCCGTGGCTAGGCTATGATGCAAAATCTGCAACCATTCCGCAATGTCATTGCGGAAGGGTTGCGAATTGGTCAGCTTCTGTTGACTTCAATCGAAGCCGTCCATGCGGAAACTGCCCTGGAATAGGACACGCTGCGACTTTCTAATCCGCAAGCGAAAAAATTGCAATTGTTTTCCGCTCGTGGACATAAAAAAGCATTTTCCCATAGCATGTCTATAGGCAGTATTTTCTGCGCAATCCAGAGGTGGACGCCTGCTCCGGATTCCGCAATGCAAATACGCCCGTGTGTATTGGGCCTTAGACAGGATAAGAATCTCACGATTCTTGTTTGCCCTGAGCGAATGAGTTGGTGATGTCATCACCAGCTCGTTGACGCTCGGGCAGACTGTTTAGACTGCACGAGAATTGCACGAGCCGTCACTAATTGTCATTTTCCTTCCCCAATACAAAAATAAAGAAAGTGACAAAAGCTCACGTAACCTGGACAAAACACAGACTAGAAAGCATATCAAAAACTGCGCCAGTGCTAGACCCGTCATATAACGGACACTGATGTATGATTGGTCGGTCGAGTTCGGCGTCTGCCATTTTTGACAGGAAGAATGGCGCTGTACGATCAGCGCTTACTTGATGGGGAAATGTTCCTCATGATACTATATAAAAACAAAAGCACTACATTAAAAATCCCTGAAATCACAAAGTCACTGGAGAAGATGAGTGGAAAGGGAGGGTAGGGGTTTATGGTTAGAAAGAAGCCCCGGTGACTTGATGGCTTAATTATTTCTGGACCCGACTAGAGGAAGAATAAGTCCTGAATGGCTGATGTAGGAAGGAGACGGCACAATGACAGAACAAGCAGAGTATGTAACACATCAGAGCTTTGAATGCTGAATGGAGAGGGCCTTGAATGGTTCAGCATGTGGACAGGAATGTGCTTCTATTGTGCTGCGAGGACAGAGAGGATTTCCATGAAGAAATGAATCTATTTGATGATTTAATTTTACAGTTGAAGCACCTCAATATGATTCCTATTAATATATCCTCCTCTGGGAGCTGCAGTTTGTACAGCTTGTTCCTTTCTTCATCGCCCACTCATGGCAGGCTTTACAATCACACATTAAAGTCACACTACATCTGTCCTCTTGCGTCTTTAATTAACACACTGTTGCTAGACATGGCGGACAGGCTCCTTTGCTGAGATCTTTTCCGTCATCAGATATCACTTACTGTGGAAGCATTTGGCTTTATTCCTGTCCAGTGAGGGCAATGCAGCACAGCCATTCTGCCAGGCAGCCCTTGGAATGACCTTGAATTCTGCGTTGATTACCAATAAAATTATGGTCGGATTGTTATCTAAATTGCAACACACATTCTGACTGAACTAATAATTACCCTTCATATCTTTTATTGAGGACATTGCATAAACATCCACAGTGTGGAGAGAAAGAGTAAGTGAAACTCTGACTTCTCCAAGCACAAATTGACAAAAGAAGCTTCGATTAAGGAAGCGAGGTTGGAAGAGTGGGTTTGCCCATAAAATAAATACACACAAAGCCTGGTTATTGACAAATCTGATCTTCTCAAGAAAGATTGGTTAATGTGAACCATGATCCATGCTTTGATGCACACAACTTTCAGAAGACTTGTTATGGAGATGCATAAGGCCTCATGCCCACAGCCGGGTCGGATTCCGCCTGCGAAATATCGTAGCGGAATTAGACCTGGCGCCTCCCAGAGACCCCAAACTCACCTCCTCGGATCCGCCACAAGTGTCTCATCCGGCGCGCGTGCACAAGGCAGCGCCGGCACTGGCTGTGACGCAGATTCCTGCAATACTTGCGCTGTGCTCACAGCGGAAGTATCGCTGGACAGACAGCTTCCATTGACTACAATGGATGCCATAGGTGCGTTTTTCCGCACAGAATAGAACATGCTGCCATTCTCCACCGCGAGAGAAAAAATACAGTTGATTTCCGCTAATGGGCAGGGAAGAATCATTTAACACAGCATGTCTATGAACGGACATTGTTGCAGAATTTGCGGCGGCGTCTGGTCCAGATTTCTGCAGCTATAATCTGTCTGTGGGCATTGGGCCTAAAGTTGGAATGGGCTACAGAAACAATGCCAAATACCAGGCGTGAGATACTGAGGGGGATTATAATGAGTGGACATGTTCCACCTCGGGTCAGATGTTTTGCCCAGTGGGCGTGAAGGGAGTTCGTGTCATGGGAGAAACCAGGGGTACGTGATCTTCAGCAAAGTTAGTTGCTGGAGATGTTTGTGTAAAACATGTTTGGGCCTGTTTTTTTTTTTTTTGGAATGGATGGCAGGCTTGGTAGTGGGGCTGTGCATTCCACTCCCTCCACTCCAGGTCTTATTAGGGGGAGGCAAGCTCCCCAGTCCATAAAGTCTGCAGCTATGCAGACATGGAGGAGGCTAGGTGCAGCTAGATGCTGGAAGCTGCTGGTCTCATGAGACGCCTTATCCCTTACCCAGAAAAAAACTGGACTGTGTGGTTTTTCGTGCGGATGCAGCAAGCCATATGTATAGACAGGGAAGAACTCTGTATAGTAAGTGCTGGATAAGCAGGATTTGGTTTATGCCTGAAGTTAAAGGGGTTGTCCCGCGAAAGCAAGTGGGGTTATACACTTCTGTATGGCCATATTAATGCACTTTGTAATATACATCGTGCATTAAATATTGGCCATACAGAAGTTATACACTTACCCCCTCCGGTGTTGGCGCCCCCGTCTCCATGGCTCCGACCGAAGCCTTCTTAGACGCCTGGATTAGACGCGCTTGCGCTGAAGGGGCCGCTCCGGCGTGCTCGCGCCGCACAGAAGACCTCTGTAGCGCGAGCACGCCGGAGCCGGACAGAAGAGGGCAGACTGCGCAAGCGCGTCTAATCGAGGGAGAAGAAGGCTTCGGTCTGCGCCATGGAGACGGGGACGCCAACACCGGAGGGGGTAAGTGTATAACTTCTGTATGGCCAATATTTAATGCACGATGTATATTACAAAGTGCATTAATATGGCCATACAGAAGTGCTTAACCCCACTTGATTTCGCGGGACAACCCCTTTAAGGCTGTATTTTGTTTATTTTATGCTTTCTAATAAACACAGGCCAAGCCTGTATGAACTTCAATTACTGTTGTGGTCTCTGACTGCTGCTCACACTGCAACCCCGTGCTCTACCTTAGCTAACTCTCCCACACAGGTTATCCATCAATCCAGTTAGACAAGTGATGTACAAATGGAGAAAATTCAGGTTTGCTGTTAAAGCCCATTAAGGCCGCCTGCAGACTTCCGGGTCGGATCCGCCAGCAAGAATTCTCGCCGTGGGACCCGACCCGAGCGCCTGCAGAGAGCAGCGCGTACTCCCCCGCGCCCCGCAGCTCCGGATCTTACATGTGCTGGCAGCCGGTGCAGACCGGCCCCGCACAGAAATAGAACTTGCAGCGGTTTGTTTGCCGCGCGAGATTTCGTGCGGCCAAACAGCAGCCCTTGGGAGCTGCAATCTTGTGGCAGCTTCCAAGGGCGGAAATTCCGCGGAAAATCCCGCTGCGGAATTTCCGCCTGTCTGCAGGCGGCCTTACACGTAGCAACTGTCGATAATCGTTATGTCTAAACATAAAGCCATCATACACTTTTTGTTTGTCTCTCAGTTTCAACCTGCATAAAAAAATCATAGAATGGGAAGCACTGTTTGTCTGTCTTTCTCTCTGTCTGCCTCTCTCTCCCTGTCTCTGTCTATCTCTTTGTGTCTCTCTCTCTTTCTATCTCGGTATCGCTGTCTGTCTGTTTATTTTGTTCTCTTTCTGTCTCTGTCTGGCCCTCTCTGTCTGTCTCTCAACCTATCGCTCTCTCTTTCTGTCTCTCTCTCGGTCTGTCTGTTTCTCTCTGTCTGCTGTCTCTGTATCGTTTTCTTTCTGTCTGTCTCGCTATCTCTTTCTGTCTCTGTCTCTCTATCGCTTTCTATCTCTGTCTCTATCACTCTGTCTCTCTATTGCTCTCTCTGTCTCTATCGTGTGTCTATCGCTCTCTCACTTTGTCGCTCTATTGCTCTCTCTGTGTCTGTCTCTCTATCTTTGTCGCTCTATTGCTCTCTCTGTGTCTGTCTCTCTATCTTTGTCGCTCTATTGCTCTCTCTGTGTCTGTCTCTCTATCTTTGTCGCTCTATTGCTCTCTCTGTCTGTCTCTCTCTATCTTTGTCTCTCTATTGCTCTTTCTCTGTGTCTCTCTTTATCGTTGTCTCTATTGCTTTCTCTCACTGTCTCTCTCTCTATCGCGCTCTCTCTCTCTGTCTATTGCTGTCTGTCTCTTTCTCTCTGTCTCCCTATCGCTCTTGGTTGGGCAGTGTATGGTGCAGCTTAGCAGTGTATGCCGTGTTTCTTAGTAATACTTCACTCATTACAGTGCATGCCTGAAGCACAGCAGCGCCACCCATAGACTTAACATTCTAACTTTCACCCCGCCTGACAGGTCCCTGAATATATTAACCCTTTCCAATCCGTTGTCTGACGTCTTCCAACATTCTGATTAAAGCCTGTGCAGCTCCGATGTCGGAAGATGTCCAGCAGGATATTCTTACTGTATATTGCCGGCCCCTCTGTTGTCGGGGGGCCTGTCCGGCATGTCACATACAGCAGTACTGGCTCTAGACAGCAGATGGCGGCAATGTAAAGAGGCAGGAAGAGAAAAAAACCCTAGGAAACCCTGAACCCAAAATCGGATTGCAAAGGGTTAAACTCATATTTGATGATTTTACAGCACCCGTGAGCATGTGTGTCATCTAATGACACTAACATCATACACCAAAGTTACAGAAAAGGGGTCAAAGTGTGGTGCAAGAAAAAGCGTGGAGGCTTATTTATATTCGATGTGAGAAAGAACAAAAAAGTAAGGGCAAAAAACCTACAGAAGACCCTACAAACCACAAAGACCTCTATTCATGTCTCCACTATCAGAAAAACCGGGGAAGAAAATGGTGTTCATGGAAGGACAACACAAAGGATGCTGCTGCTGTCCCCCCAAAAACTTATGGTCCATCTCAAGTTTGGCTGAGACGACCTAGATGATCCACTCAGACAGAAGAGACATATGTCCAAGTTTTTAGCAAGTTATCTGTGTTTGAAGGAAAAAGCACACTGCACACCAAAACTTTATCCCAACTGTGAATCCTACTGTAGGGAGCATCATGGTTTTGCAATACTTTGCTACCACAGTCTAGAAGTCATTGTTTTCTCAGAGGTCGTAAAACATTCAAAGTCTGTGAAAATATTTCACAGGAGAATGCGGGAACAGCATTTCGTGATCTCAAGCTGCAGAGCATTTGGGGGAGTTAGGCCTCATGCCCACGGCCGGGTCGGATTCCGACTGCGGAATCTCGCAGCGGAATCAGACACTGTGCACCGACATTGTCTTGTCGTCTCACTCTGGTCTGTGGATGTGCCGGCTGGCGTGCCACGCCGCACATGCACAGTGCAGAGAGTCACGCCGGCGATGACGTCGATCCGCCACGACTTGCAGAGGGACGAATTGAGTCCATGGACTGTAATGAAAGCCGTCTGTGCAAGCCTCGAACTAAAATAGGACATGCTGCGATCGCAGTTGATTTCCACTCGTGGGCATGGAAAAGCGTTTTCCTTGCATGTCCTATGTGGAGTATTTGCTGCGGAATCTGGAGGCGAACGCTCGCTCTGGATCCCGCAGTGCAAATACGACCATGGGCATTGGGCCTTAGTCAACTAAAGAATGTTTGAGAAAGATTTGTGTTTTGAAAAGGCCAAGCTGAGATGCTGTGTGAGGACCTGAAAAGGCTGTGCCTGCAAGGTATCCCAGAAATATTTATTAACTGAAACAGATTTGTGGGAGAAATGGTTAAAAAGTTCCTCCTCAACATTGTGCAAATCTTATTTGCGGCTACAGGAGATGCACTCTTTATTTTAAAAAAAATCAAGTCCCTAGAAGGAGTTCTCATTTTACTCCAAAACTAGGCATGCAGTTTCATCTCAGACAGATATGCAAGTAATTAGAGTTGTGCTGTGATTAGATGAACAGTCTTGCCACCTGAGGCCCTACAAGTGGTTCCATCCTTGGCCTAAAAGAGAGTCACAGAGGCTACTTGTGTGTAGTTGACCTGTTTTTACACTTGTGTAGAGCTTGTTGACTGTTAACTGGGCAAAACCTCTTCAATTGCGACATAGAGGCATATCTAGTAGAGTTTGAGAGGGGTGCATTAAAGGGGTTGTCTCGCGAAAGCAAGTGGAGTTCAGCACTTCTGTAGGGCCATATTAATGCACTTTGTAATATACATCGAGCTACGCGATGACGCGCAGAAGGGGGCGGAGCCAGAACGCCGCTGCTGCCGAACCGAGCCGAAGGCAGAAGACCCTTCTGCGCAAGCGCGTCTAATCGGGCGATTAGACGCTAAGTTAGATGGAGCCATGGAGACGGGGACGCCAGCGCAGGGAAGGTAAGTGAATAACTTCTGTATGGCTCATATTTAATGCACGATGTATATTACAAAGTGCATTAATATGGCCATACAGAAGTGTATAACCCCACTTGCCTTCGCGAGACAACCCCTTTAATGGAATGCGAGAAGATGGATCTTTGTATCAACGATTTGCCCCCCACCTGGGCTCTTCTGAGCAGACTGTTAGGAGGTGTTGGGTCCAGTGGATGCGTGAGGGCACACATGCACGGTACTGGTGTATTATGTTGCCACCGGAAGTAAGGGGTGGCGATATAATACACCTGTCAGAAAACTGATTCACGCCCCCAGCTTCTGATTGGCTGGGGGCGGAGGACTGTGGCGACGCTGGGAGCGGCAGCCCTGGCATAAAGGACATGGCTAGTGCCGTTCTGCGGCGAGGCTGGGAGCGGCAGCGCCGGCACAGAGGACAGCAGCGAGTGTCATTCGAAGGACAGCGCAAACCCTGGGAGCTGCGGTGGCAGAGGCACAGCTTCCAGAGGCTGAGGTGTTGGAGGACAGCGCAGAGGCTGCGAACGCCGGCCTCAGAAATCCCTCAAGTGCCGTTACACACGCCACGAGTAGATAGCGTCTACAGTGGGAGCGGCGCTGGCAGAGGGACAGCGGACCACAACTGTGAGTGAGCCGCACGCCACCGAGCACACAGCCAGTGACCGCCAAGGACCACAGACCCGGCCTGCAGCGAGCACTGACACCTGCAGCTGCAGCGTGTGGATGTAGTTTTGTCTGCCGTACCCGGTTAGGGTGAGGGGTTAGTTTTCCTGTTAGGCTTAGCTTATTCGCTGTAAATGATGCCATGTTACAGCAAATAAGTTAAGCCGAATTGGAAAAATAACCCCTCACCCTAACTAGTTACAGCAGACAAAGCTACATCCACACACTCCTAGCACCTTCAGCCAATCGGGAGCTAGGGGTGTGACCCGGACGTTCCTCCTGTCACATCCCTAGCTTCCGGTGGCGACATAATACACCAGTACCCACACGCACAAGGCGACCGGGCTCAGGTAGCCTCGATAGACTGCCAGTAGAGAGGATTGTCTGATCACATCTTACATCCAAGCTAGAGGCGGTACAACAGGGTACTAGAGCCTCCATTCCCGCCCGTATCACATCTTGTATCTAAGCTAGAGGCGGTACAACAGGGTACTAGAGCCTCCATGCCTGCCTGTATCACATCTTACATCTAAGCTAGAGGTGATACAACAGGGTACTAGAGCCTCCCTTCAAGGGGTCAGTTTTCCGAAATAAATCGTCATTTTGCTCTGATGTTGTAATCACTTATAACCGTTATAATCACACAGTTTCATTTGATTCCGAACACTCCTTCTAGGGGAGGGATTTGTTTTTTACAATGAGTGTATTTGGTGGAGGTGATTGCTGCTAAAGGTGATATATTAAACTCAGAGATTTGACTTTTTTTCTTTCTCTCACTGTTGCTGTTTGGTCAGTGTAGTCAATAATGGCAAACCCTTGTGTCATTAGTTTAGTTAGATTGTTTACAGTTGTGACTTAGATGACAATGAAACCACATCTCAATAGTATTCAATGCAGAAATCCAAATGAATCCAAAAGGTTCACTTACTTTTTCCTGCAACTTCACTTCTTATTCTTAGTTTGTCTCCTCATCATCAATTCAAAAAAGAATAGCGAGCAGCGCCAGAGATGGATAATTTTTCTTTTAAAAGTGCATCAATGGATGCCTCTTTATTGCATTCAGAATATCCAGTAAAACGCACAACGTTTCGACCCGACAAAGGGTCTTTTTCAAGTGCATAAAAACCATATAATACATACACAGAATTTATATAAACCTCCACCAATACACAAACAACATATAATTACAAGAACACCCACTTACACCTGTAGATCATGCAGGCGCCGTCCTCCACGCTGTTCCACAACCTGCTCATCTTCCCTCGTTGGAAAAAGGCGTCCGACGTCATCAATAGGCGTTGCGCTATCCAGGCCCATCATCAGTCACTCCGACATCACAAGCTCGAAACTGCGCATGCGTTTGGAGTCGTGCAGCGGAACGTCCGCCGATAGTGTCTTTCGTTGCTATAGCAGCATCGGAGCACAAGCCCCGCGAGACTTTATGTGTGGATTCGTTAGCCTGCCCACCTGCAGTGATAGCTGTAGCCACAGCGGGCCGTAACCATAGTAACCGCCGGCAATCTTCATTCAGTGTCACTCAACATTATAAATACAGCATAGTGGGATACTAATAATGGTCCATATATAATGTATATTGTAGAAAGTGTCTGCAATAAAGCAACATCTCTCTGCATAGAATACTATCACAGAAGCAAACCTGCATTGCTAATTTTATTAATTACAAAAGAGTGCATTATTGCAAATATACTTTATTAACACCAAATACATAGCAAAATTTACTTCCTTATATTAATATATTCAAAACTATGTATTCCCCAAAACCGCACTATATTTAGCAAGAGTCAGGCGAGATGATGTTATAATAAAATAATGCAGAATGAACCAGGTTGTGGACACAGCAGCGGTGGCGGTGCATGATCTGTGGGTACAAAGGAGACAGAAACAAAAATTAAAATCAATGCAGATAGGATGGATCAATATTCAAAGAAATGGTAGAGGATCATATTCTAAATTTAAACCATTTGGTTGTAGTGCATCTAATTCGAAGATCCACCTTGCTTCCCTACGCTTCAAACATTTCTCTCTGTCACCGCCTCTGCTGTTCAATGGCTCACAGTCTATTATTTGGAATTTAAGTTGGCTTATGGCGTGATGGAAATCTATGAAGTGTTTGGCTACAGGTACGTCAGATCTTTCTGTGCGGATCGTGCTTTTGTGCTTCGATATTCTTGTCTTACATTCCTTTGTAGTCTCACCTACATAGATGAGGCCGCACGGGCATGTAATGACGTAAATGATGTAAGTAGCATTGCACGTGAATCTGTACCTAATCGGGTAACGTTTTCCCGTCCGAGGATGTATAAACGAGTTGCCTTTAGTCATGTTGTTGCAGCACGAGCAGCCAAGGCATGGGAAGTTCCCCAATTTGGGTGGCGCAAGTACCCTCTGTGTTTGTATCTGTGTCTTTTTTACCGTATGCACCAATTTATCTTTAAAGTTAGGCCCGCGTCGATAGGACACATGATCATCCTCATCATCATCCATCATGATGTCAATCTGTGCTTGTTTCTGCCTGTTCACATGTGGCAGAGCAATGCTATTATGCAGAAGAACGATTGTTAATACGCTCATTCGTCCCCATACAGATGGTATTCATTGGCAGCACATCCCCCTGATTACATGGGGGGTGGGAAGGGGGTGCTGCCAATGAGCGAGCATCTTTATGCCCACATAAATGATCCAACCGGTCACAAAGCGGAAGATTGGTGCGTGATCATCATGCCTGTGTAAAATGGCCTTTGTGGCTGAGCATAAGTATAAATATAAATATGCTGTACCGATAAACCTATTGGAAAACATACTTGAAAGTGGGCATTAAAATCCAATTAAAAAAAATTATAACATTAAAGATGGCAATAGCTTCCATCTTATGTCTGCTTTTATTAAACACTCAGAGTAACAATTATACTTTTATCTAGAATCCCAATAACTGTAAATATAATGTCCTAAAGTTTTGTCATATGCTGACAGTTAGACCTCCCTCAAACAGCCGTTTTTGTACAGCGTTAAATGCTGCCTTTGCAATGCTGCGCTAAACGCTGTACAATGCTCCCATTCATTTCAATGGGGCTGTTCACACAAGCGTCAAAACGCTGCGCTTTGACAGCAATGCATGTTCTATCTTTGGCTGTTTTCAGCTAAATGGGCAGCGGTTTTAGTGCTGCTGAAAACGTGGCACAACTTGGTACCACCTTTTTGGCAGCGCTAAATGCAAGCACTAGCTGCACGACCTAAAAAAAAAATCAGTACTCCAGTAGCTTGCGCTAGACTCTTCAGCTGCTCTCTGGAGCTCTGGGCAGGCTGCCGGCCACTTGTCCTTGCCAACAGGTCATCTTTGGGGTTTGAAGACCCCACCTCCAGCAAGAGATTGTTCTGATTGGTTCCTTGAGTGCTGGCTGAGCCAATCCGAGACAGTGCTCTATGAACCAATCACAGCCATTCAATGAATGGCTGTGATTGGTGCTTACAGCGCTGGCTGCGATTGGCTAAGCTTGCTGACACTTAGCGGGCTCAGCCAATCAGAGCAATCTCTCGCTGGGGGCGGGGTCTTCAAACCCCGTCACTATCAAAGGATCCTCGATGATAAGTGCCAGGAGCTGTGGAGAGCAGCGGCAGGGACCAGCACAGCGCCAGTTAAGTGAGTATTGATTTATTTTTAATTTCTTTTTTCAGCATCCTTGGCTGCATTTTCAGCTGCGCTGAAAACACAGCCAAAACGTTGTCAAAAATACATGACCACCCTGCTGAAACCGCAGTAAACGCCTGTGTGAGGGAGGCCTACGGGTAAAGCTGAATTAATACACAACTTCGAGGCAGTGGTTGGTATTTTCCTGAGTTGCACTTTCCTGTGTGAACCTGGCAGTACAAGTATTTTTCAGCTACTTCTTTATTTTAATGCACCGTATGGCAGATTGCCGTTAAACCTAGCTGAGGAACAAAGGTACAACAACAGGCCAAGACCAAATAAGTCTTTGAGTAGTTGTAATATCATACAATTAAGAGCCATAAACGCGCCCACGCACGCCTTGATTTCATGAACCACAATAGTGATGTCATGTGTTGACTGTGCCACACGCAGGAGAAGGATTTCTTAATGATGATGTAACGTTCCCACAGGCAGACAATAAAACAATTCTTTCTAATTGCTTCTTTTACACTCTCCGCGGTGACATGTACTCGTCTAATCAGAATTTCCATTAAACATGACTGCTAGGGAACATGGTAGGAATGCGTGCTATGCCCACGGGCAGATTGAATCAAAGCAAAACCATTCTGGAACAACTACATGGAAAGTTGCATGTTGTCCTCATGCTTTATGTATGAGGAGATGACTGCTGGCTGTCAGACGTAGAGATTGTATAGAACGCGACTGGCAGGGCAGGGACGTTCTGAATAAAAGGGACAGGTGTGACAGTCATGTGGTGGCTTAGTAGTGCTGAGGCTGTACAATTTCCAGTTATAAATACTAAGCTGTTTTCCAGGCGCACGGACAGGACTTACAGCCATGTGTTTTTCTCTTGCATTTGGCTTGCAGGGATAGTTTAGATTTTGCCTGCTCATTGATACAGCATGTAGTCTAATGGCAGATTTAGACACAACGATTTTCGCTGAAAAATCACTCAAAGCCGTATTTTGAGCGATAGTCGTGTGTAACTCCACTGACATTGTGCAGTTTTCGTTAAGAAATCGCTGATCGTTCTCTTTCAGCATTCTGAAAGAGAACGATTAGACTTTTCAGGAATTCACAGCAGGATACAGCTGATACTATTGTTTCAGCTGTATCAGGCTCCCTGAACACAGGCTGGGTATGAAGAACAGAGCGGTCCAGCTGTGTTCTGCATACCTCGCTCGGAGCGCTCAGCTGTATAACAGACGGGCGCTCCGAGCAGAGAACAGCTGGATGCAGAAGACAAGCAGCCCCGCTCGGAGCAGAAAGTGACAAAAAACATCTTTTGAGCGATAATCGTTGTGTCTAAACCAGGCGCTGTGCTGTCACAGGTTCTGTCAAATTTGCCGGGAAGATCTGTCTACTTTCCTGACATGTCTATATTTTTTGTGAAATAACAATTCTAGAACATCTTTTCTTAGAGCTCTACATTGTACCGTTCTCCTGTCATTCCTCCTGGACATTTTTGACAATTGGGTATTACCATTTTGAAGGTGTGTCCCTACACCTTGTCCAATTAGTGCTGACTGTTTTAGACCTTGTAGAGACACAGACATGGGCGGACTGAGTCTGGAACGGTCCCACAGCGAATATTTAGGGCTACCAAGGCCCCTCTTCTAAAAGTCTGGTAGTGCTTACACATAGCTTCCTCGGACACACAAGGATTTCTATCCCCCGTCTGACGCCAGCTGTCAGACGTTTCAGCTAACAAAGAGGGTTCCTTTTACTTTGGGGGGCCACAGAAAGCATTCTATTAGGACAACTATTATTTATTCCAGCCATAGAAGAGAGCTTATTACTAATTGTGATGGCCACAGCAGCAGTTTGATTAGTGATTGGGGGCCAAAGCAGGAGTTCTATTACTAAATGGAGGTACAGTTGGGGTTCTGTTACTAAATGGGGCCACAGCAGGGGTTTAATAACTAATTAAGACCACAACAGGGGTCCTATAACTAATTTGGGCATTTATGGTATAAGCTTAGATTGGTGGCTTTTTTTGTACTGAGTTTGGTTCTGGAGCTTTGTTTATGATATGAGCTTGGTTCTGATACTGTATTTATGTCATGAGCTTAGTTCTAGTGGTATATTTAGGTTATAAGCTTGGTTCTGGTCTTGTATTTATGTGAAATATATAAACAAAGATGGAAGAATATGGTGTGGTTGCCCACACACGGACAGACCATGTCAATGTGCAGCAGCCAATAGCCATACAATTTTGCCAATAATTTGTGTGGCCATGGTTTGGCTGTGTGTGGCCGGGTGCACTGTGTATTTCCATCCTAAGGGCCCTTTTAGACTAACCAATCATTTCAATGAGAGAATGATGTCATTGTTAGCTCGTTCGTTGGAGCATTCTGTTTAAACAGGCAGATACATTGTTGCCTCTTTCAAACGAGAAATCGTTCAGAATCGTGAGTGCATGTTCACTTCATATAATACTTCCCACAGTATAATGAACAAGGTGTATGCACAAATATAATAACACCTGAGTGAGCGGAATTATAAATCTGACATACCGTTATTGTTTCAGCAGCTGAAAATGCAGCTAAGGATGCTGGAAGAAAAAAAAACCTAGCTTGTGCTGTCCCGGTCCCTGCTGCTGTTCTCCGGAGCTCATGGCACTTGCCATCGCTGACATAGGATCTTTTGCTAGTGACTGAGTTTGAAGGCCGCATCTCCAGCAAGAGATTTCTCTGATTGGCTGAGCCCGCTGAGTATCAGTAGGCTCAGCCAATCACAGCCAGCGCTGGATGCACCAATCACAGCCATTCATTGAATGCCTGTGATTGGTGCTTGAGCGCTAGCTCTGATTGCAGAGCCGGCACTCCTGAACCAATCAGAGCAATCTCTCGCTGGGAGGTGGGGATTTCAATCCCCGTCACTAGCAATAGATGCTTTGTCGGCTTGACAAGTGCCCGGCAGGCTGCCTGGACCTCTGGAGAACAGCTGGAGAGTCCCGGACGGCAGCAGCTGGGTAAGTATTCTTTTTTTTTTTTTTTAGGTAGTGTAGCTAGAGCTTGCGCTTAGCGTTGCCAAAAAAGTGGTACCAAGTTGTGCCATGTTTTCAGCAGTGCTGAAACCGCTGCCCATTCATTTCAATGAGCGACGCAGGGCTGAAAACGGCAAAAGATAGAACATCTATCGCTGTCAAAGTTGAAGACGTTGCATTTTGACACTTGTGTGAGAACAGCCCCATTGAAATGAATAGGAGCGTTGTACAGCGTTTAGCGCAGCGCTGAAAGGGCAGCTGTAAACGCTGTACGAAAATGTCTGTGTGAGGTAGCCCTTACTTTAAGGAATTGTCAAGTATATGTTTACCCTGTTAGCTTGACTATTTTGCTATGATGTGTAGATATTGTTAATATATTACATGTTATGATTCCCCCTAGTTTCTTTTAATTCTTTCTCAGAGTGTCCACCTTATGTGTCCAGTGTGGTGAGAAGAAGCTGCTTCTAGTGCAGTGATTCTTATTGGCTGTCTTGTACAATAGCAGGAATCGCACCACTGCCTATGTATAGGGGGATTCGGGTGGTGGGACTGAGCTACTGAGCATGTGTGATCACCGACACTGGATACTTTAAGTGGATGTTCTGAGAGGGAATCGAGAAAACACTTTATTAAAGTTTGTTTAAAGTGTACATAACTTTTCAGATCACTTTTCAGAAGAAGCTGCTGTGTGTGTGTACATGAGGAATAACACTGTTTATGGCCATTATATGACTTGTATCTTATATTTTTCCCCATTTCTCCTCTGAAGGCTGTATCTCTGAATATCATTTCTCTCAGAACTGGTGGGAAGTTTCTTAGCTACAATGCTGTCTCCTGTACACTGCACAGAGAACTGCAGATTTTGCTCTCTCTCTGTAGCACACAGACATAACATCATCAGAGAGTAACGTGTACAGCAGTTCTGAGCAGTGTAGATGTGAACAAATAGCAGCAAATAACTTTTGGGCGGCAAGGGGATTATCTTAGAGGTTAAACTCCTAGGATTTGGGCTGATTTAATTGGGTACATGGCGGTCAAGAGGAGAGAAGGCCGAGGTATTTTCTTATTGCTTGATATGAATAGAATAGACCGGCAGCAGTGCTTCTACTGGTGCTAATCAGATACAGGGGGTTATTGCTGGGTCTACCTGCACGCAGTAGAAGTGTAGCTACATTAAGTATACTGATACATTTTTATGTGTTTGTAAGTAACCTATCTGCTTTCTATTGCAGCTGACACCAGCGGGTAAGGCCGAGTTGACTGGAGTGAGCGTTGGGGACTGGCTGCTGATGATTGATGGCGAAAGCACCACAAATATGACTCACATTGAAGCTCAGAACAAGATTCGAGGCTGCACTAATAAACTAAGCCTAGCTCTGAGCAGGTAAGACACTGAGTACACCAGTATCGAGGCGCTTGCCATTGTGGGACTGCTGACCCATGATGACTGGTGGTGCATGCTATGACTGCCAAGTAGATAAGTTCATAGACCAGAGGTCCCCAACATTTTGTACCTTGTGAGCCACGTTTAGCTTTGAGTGAAGCTTGGAAGCCACATTCAATTTAAAAATGGAGGAGAAATTTTTAGACTAGGGCTGCATGCCAACTTTGACCATGACACAAGTCATGTGGTCAAAGATGGCAGTATGGCCCTGCTACATTGCATCCTAATGTACGTGATGGCAGCTCACACATTGCCTCACAATGTGACCGCTTTCACTGAATTGGCATGGTTTGGTGGTTCGGATCTATCTGCAATAATATCATTTGCCAGCTCATATGGTTATAACCCAAGTCTTCCCTGGTGAGCCACACATCAAGAGGTTGTGAGCCACATGTGGCCCCTGAGCCATTGATTGGGGACCACTGTTATAGACCTTGCACAGAATAAGTAGGGTATCATGCAGTCCTTGTAAGTAAAGCAGCTGGTTATATCCTGATGGATGACCGTTGTTTTCTCTCTTTAGATTCTCCATGGGAGGGAGTAATCAGCCAAAGGTAAGTTCTTACATCAGGATACAGGAATATGAATGGTGTGTGGGTGTTGTCTGTGAGAAGCGGAAGATGAAGCAGTCTATGATTGTCTTGGATGGAGTTATTTTTATCCACTTGCATCTAATGTAATTTTATCTATCCTCACTTTCTTCCTTGGGAATTCAATCTGTCTGCTTTATTCTTATCTCCTGCTCTGTTTAATAACCTCATCCACAAGCGCATAGGAAGTTGATCTCCTTTCTACTCTGTATGGATGTAGTAGCACTGGATTCCCCCTTATAAGATCCTCGCTGGAATGCAATAGTCAATCAAACCCGAGTTGATCCACCTTAGTCCTCTAGGTTACAAAACGTAACATTGTCAGCATCTTCCAAGCGGTATACTTTGTAACCTTTCAGCTCATAAGAGCCTTTTTCCAGCATAACATACGAAACAATCGTATAACTCCCCCAAAAATGGTGCACACCAACCAGTCATCAGCACATCAAATGGGCTCTATAACATAATTACATCACCGTGTACCTAACATCTGTGAGGTATAAAACCAGCAACCAGGCGTCCATCCAGACTAAGGGACCGAAGGCTAGAAGATCCATGTTACTGGCGTATCCAAACTCTGTGCATGTCCGCGCACCATAATGCGTCCTCCTATCAGAACAAGCATATTTGGCTGCCGCTATTTCCTCTAGCCCATTCCCCTTCTATACTAGCAAAGCATCATGTAACCATGACAGTTGGACATCAAGGGGCCGGCATAGTGTGTAGCCTCCCTATCACCACGTTTGTGAGGACCTGATAAGTACTTCCCATGTTGCAGGATACAGCTCTCCATAGGGGAAGCATATAAGACCAGCACGGTGCTTCACTCCATGTTGAAGATCGGAGTGGAGTGGAGCTCCGTCATGCTCTTATATGATTCCCCTATGGGGTGGTTAGTGGAAACAACGGTAGCTATATGTACTATCAGTTGTTAGGGACATTGTGACTCTGATACGAATTGTATCTTCTTCTAGGATAGGTCATGGTACGGGTGTCACAATGCCATTCTGTGCAACACCAATCATCTGGACACGGAAATATCTATCCGTGGCTGCTCACATGTAGTTTCCATGTCAGGATGATGAGGACTGGCACATAGTAGGGCAACAGGAATGGACAAGTTCCTAGGGTGCACTGTGTAGCTATGTCTAGATCCCTATATATTAGGAGTATAAAGTCTCTTGACCCATTTGGCACTCCAGAAATGAATGTATGAGTTACAGTAGAGGCATCAGATATACATGCAGTTTACTACATTGTGGCTTATAGGACTTATGAAATGCCAGGCCATTACCTCAACAATGCAGAGAGCGGCATGCTTTGTCTCCTCTTCGCTGGAGTACTGACTGAGGGGGAGGTGACCCCCATTCTCCCAATAGGTGGGAGTCCTGGAAGTGGAGCTTGCTTCACTTTATTATGGCCTATACATAGGATAAACCATAAATATCTCAGAAGTGAATTCCATTGCGGCCCTTGGAAGTGGTTCAGTACGGCAGTGTGGCCCTCAGACAAGAAAAAGTTATGCAGTCTTAGACCAGGATGATGTTTGGAACTACTCTAGCCATCGGTCGCTCTGTCTGGATGGAAGCCTGGTTAGTGGTTTTGTATATCACTCATGTTACGTACACGGTGCTAGGTTATATAATAGCTGTAACAATTTAATTACATGTGATGTCCTGATAATTAATTGGTAGGCACTAATTGATGTAGGGGGGATAATGATATAAAACGTCTGTTTTGTGACTTCTATGCCATGCTTGAAAAAGGCTCTTATGAGCTGAAACGTTGCATTTCTCTGTATACGTGGTCCATCTACATTAAGGTATACTGCTTGGAAGATGACGTTGTGACGTTTTGTATCTCCTTCGCGCTGTCACCCTTTGCCTCTGACGCTGGCTAGCCTGGCACCAAACTCCTAGGTACCCCTCTGTGGATGCATTCCCGGAGCTGTATGTACCCTGCAGGGTAAACAGAGGCCGCTTTATTCTCCGCTGCAGGAATGTATCTGATCTCATGGGGACGTGTTACTTGAGGAAGATGAATTATCACTAACATATTAACTGCGCTGCCAGTTATCTGTAACCTACTTTCTAAATGGTATTACAAATGGAAATAGAGAAAAGAACTAAGAGGCTTTCACAACCTTAAGCGAGTTCCACTGAAAAGCTGATGTGCGATTATGTCTTATAGGCAGAACATACTGATATATATTATGTGTCATATATATATAATCATTCCAAAAAGTCAAAGCTGCAAAAGCGTAACCAAATCCACAACACTTCAATAAACCATAGCCAGCTACAATATGCATTCACTCTAACTTACTGTGCGGAGGGCAAGCTAATTCCTGAATCATCGGTTTATTGGCTTAAAAGCATTTCTAGGCAGGAATCATTGCTGTGTAGGCGCAATTAACATTCATGCAAAAAAACACTACTTTTAGTGGGCCTACATTTAAAATATTATAGGCTAGTTTAGGCTTCTTTAATGGCAACTTTTTTTCTTTTATGCTTTTCGAAAACCTTTTTTGTTGCTACGAATGTGTTTTATGAAGTATCCCATTAGGGCTAAAAGTGTTGCGGAGTGGACTCTCTAAACATAAATTGTAGCTTTGGTTTTTATATTACTGAATAATCCGCAAGCTACATTTTAAAGTGAAGTTGCTTTTTTTACATTTTTTGGTGCACTTCTCTAAACTGAAACTTTGTGTGAAGAAAGTGATTTTCTCACTTGCCCAAGGGCTGAATCACACATGGTTTTTTTTTTGTTTAATAGAAATTAAAAATTTTTTCTTTTTTGTCCTCTTTACAGGCATTTTATGGTATTTTTTTAATGTTTTATTGAGAAGCCTATGGAGAAAACACCTGATACAACGTCAGCATTTTGATTAAAATGCCACCGGCCCACAAGCCACCTCTAAAACACCACATATCAACTCGATGTAGAAGTGCGCATTTTTAAAGTTTACTATGGGCTTTCAGTGGGGATGTGGCTACATTATTTTAGTTCCGAAGAAGTGACATGAATACGCAGCAAAAAACTGGGATATACAGTACTGTGTGTGTGAATGTGGCCTAAGGCTGACCATATACCTTAGGGACTATTTACATGGCTGTAGGCGTTTTAGGTGCGCCCGTAAAAACACCTGAGCGGCAAAGGGCCCGACGCAGAGGCCGCAATACTGTGAGGTCTGGGGAGACATTCCCCCTTCCCTCCCTGGCTCACCTCCTCCCCTCCAGCTGTTTGCAATGGCAGATGGGGAGTGTGGGAAGCTTAGCTCTGCCCTCATCCTGCCCCCTCCTATAGCAAACAGCGGCAAAGGGCGGAGAGGAAAAGAGTAGGGGGAGAGAGTTTAACAGCCACCTCCCTTCTCCAGCAGCTAGCATAGGCTCCTATAGGAATCTATGCAGCTGGGCGTTTTTACACCGCTGAAATACACCCCTGTGTAGTGATGCATTGTAAGCCAATGTATCAGAGGGGCAGCGTATTTCAGTCGGGCGTTAATAAGCCCTTAGACAGCTGTCTGCTAAAGTCTCTGGCAGCAGTTTATTTCCCGCAGGCATAAAAGATCAGGCATAATATCCAACATCGATGTGTTGTGGAAGGAGATTTGTGACCGCCACATACACATTAGATAGTCAGTCCCACCAAAATTGGCTGGCCCAACTTTCATCTACTGTGTATGGGCAGTCTTGTTCTCATAGAGATTATCTACAGTCTCATTAGATTAGAGACAGAAAAATGCACAGACCGCCCATATTATTTTATACCATGCCTTGCAAATGTCTTGAATTTTGAAAACTTTCTATTTTGAAGATTTGATCTATATATATAATTTTTTTAAATCAAAATACCATAAAATTGAATAAAAATATCAATGCATCAAAGGACTAGAGAAAGATTCTCTTTTTCTGGAAGCAAAGCACCACGTCTGTCCGTGGACTGTGTCTGGTAGTGTAATACGGCTCCTTTCACTTGAATGGAGGTAAGCTGCAATTCCAGAAAGTGCCCATGGACACAAGTAGAAATATCTGGAAAAACAGAAGACCTTTTTTTCTAGTCCTGGAAAACCCCTTATTGCACATAACCGCAAAGCCCTTGTGAACTATAAGCAAATCTATGTTGTCTAACTTTGATCATAATTGAGCATAGGTGATTGTTCAATAAAGCACAAAAAGCTGTTAGAATACATGCGGGCTGCCAAAGCCAAACAGAGCATAATATAGCCAATGCAATAAAAATCATTACCTGGATTCAAAAACGGCCAAGAAACAGCTTTGTCATGAAATACGTCAATCTATAGCTGTCTAGTGAAGCTAAGAAGTGTCATATGTAGTCCACTACAGAAACTGGAACCAGTCAGGATGGAATAAGCAGAAAAAGTTTATACCATGTGGGAAAGACACCGAAATTAAGTGGCTTAGTTAACTCCTTAAGGGTCAGCCATTTTTTTCTCATTTGCGTTTTTTCTATCCACTTTCGAAAAATGATAACTCTTTTATTTACCCATCGGCATAGCTCTCGGAGGGTTTGTCTTTTTGGGCTGAGTTGTATTTTTCAATGGTACTATTTAATATATTGAAAAACCTAGAAAATTTCGAAGTGGAGTGAAATAGAAAAAAAAAATCACAATTCCACCGTCTTTGGGCAGGTCTTGTGTTTACGGTGTATATACTGTGGGAAAAATGACATGGCAACCAAGCGGCACCTAGCGATCGCATTGCGTGGGGGCCATTCCGAACCTCCGAACTTCGAGTGAGGGATTTAAATGCTGCTGTTAGAATTGGCAGCTGTATTTAAAGGGTTATCCATTGCGATCAGCAGTATGTAGTGTCTACCGATGTATACTATTTGCAGTGTGCATCAGGTAATCAGAGAGGTTGTGCAGCCATCTCTCTTTCCTCAAGCCCGGAGGGTTGCTTTTAAATAGTACATGCTAAATACCTCATCCGTAGCACCAGAAAAATGATTCCTGGAAGATGACCCTGCAAACTAAGCTGTAGGAAAAACATCAAACTGACATTGGAAGACTAGAAAAGAGTATAAAGGATTCAAACCCTGAGGGGTTTAGCTCAAAGAGAAGAACATGCGAGATACAGAAGAAATTGCCGTATGCTGGAGAAGCGCTTGATGCCATCTGACAGGGAGGCGGAAATGTAACGGTGCTGGTAAGGTGGGAGATTGGCATCGGTACTATTATTTTACCATGCCATCCACTGCGGTCAGTGCAGGACTGATGCAAATGTCATCATGCAATAGGACAGTAATCTTTATATACTTCTAAGCTTAGTATTTTTTTTGAAGAACCAGTATGGTGTAGTATTTTCTGGGATCGACTGGCCTGTGCAATCACCAGATGTCATTCCAATGGAGTTCTTCTAGGAAGGCGTCTACCATAAGGTCGGGAAAATACCATGCAAGCTTGTCGCACTATTAGGAAGAGCTACAGAGGGTATGAGTTGAATTTTACCACTGTACATCTTCAAAAACTACAGTATTGTCTACCATGCCTGATAACGGCTTTAATGGAGCATGACCCAACCCATTGCCTTAAGCTGACCATGGCCATACAGATGAGATACTTGTCTTTAAATTCTTGTTCAGCCAACCGCCATCTCTCTTAATCCACCCATACCCATGCGTGATCCTCTCGACTGGGCATGCATGTGTTCTCAATAGGGGGGAGGAGGAGAGAAAGGTGATGGCAGCAAGGGCGCTGCTATGGAGTCATGGGCCTGGGTGCAATAGTTTAGCCTCTCCCGCTGGCTGCATGTTCAGTGCCGGCAGCTCCGGTCTCCCCTTTACAATTTGCAGTGAGCGTGTATACAGGACATCACAGGCTGCAGCAGTCAACCACAGAACTCAGCATTTTAACACTAGCTCTATGATTGGCTTCAGTAGCCTATGATGTCCCATATACATGCTGACTGTAGGCTATAAACATGACATCACTGATGAGATCAGGAGGGCACCTGGTAGAGGGCAGTATAGGATCTTTTATTATTTTCAGGCATAGACAGCATCAAGTAAAATAAAAAAAAACAATTACAGATTGGACCTACCTCTTTAATAGTAATAATAGTGCCACCATATAGTATAAGTGGCACTGTATAGTTAAAATGCCCCTCACTGTTGCCCCTTTAGTATAGTGTCCCTATTTTAAACAGTTTGTCACGTCCGACCTGAGCGTAATTCACACCATGCCCAGGAAGAGCGCAAACAGAAGGGGAATGTACACAAACAGACACCGAAACAGACTGAACAGTAAGTTGCACTTGCAAGCAGACATCCAACAACGACTGACAAACTTCAAAACACCTACCACACCTCGGCAGATAGAATAGCTAATAAATACGAGACATTGGTCAAGATACTTAAAGTCACGAGCCCACAACAAGGGTCCTCATTGTCTCCTATTCTTAACAAGACAACTCAAGCCTCAGGAGTCCTGCCTGCAAGCGGGGCGATCGGCGCAACAGGGACGGCCCCACGCTGGGACCTAGGGGTCTCTCTCACCATAGATGGTAAATGGCGTACAAGCAAAACAGGACACTGTTCACACCAACAAACAAGGGAATTCCAACCAGAACCTCATGCATGCTTTGCTTGGTATTGCTGCATGCATGACTCCATACACTGGTTTCTTAGAGGAATGAGAAGGATAAATGACCAGCTCCCTCTAGTAAGAGGGGTTGGCATTTATGTGCCGCCGACCGGTGGTGGTTGGCCGACTTGAGCAATACACATTCTACCAGCTCAATCATCCCACACCTTTGTAAGTGTGCTCCTGAAAACCGATAGAACTACAGGTCCCAGGAGCACAACGTGACAAAGTAGCCCCTTTAGTAAGTGTCTCCAGAAGTGTCTCCCTTTAGAAACAATGCACCCAAAATGTGGCAGCTTTTGTAGTAGTGCCCCCAAATGTGACCCCTTTACCAATAGTGCCCTCAAATATGGCTACTTGGGGTGAGTGCTGCCCAGTTGTGGCCTCTTAGCAACAGTGTCAGTGAGGATAGCCCCTTAACATATGATATGTCATCTGGCCACCTAGCGTTGCTATCACCACTGACTTCGTGTTACCACCAGTCAGTCATCTATCCAGCAGCACCGCAGCCCAACTCCTTGTCTGTCTGTAGTGCAGTCTAAGCGCTAGAGGAACAGAGGAGCAGTCGGGCTCTGATGCTACCGGGTTAGATGGCTGACTGGCGGTGAGAGAAAGTTCCTGTTGCCATCACTCAGTCATCTAGCCTGGCTGCATCAGAGCCCAACTGCTCCTCTATTCCTCCAGTGCTCAGGCCTCGCTGCAGATACAGAGGAGTCGGGCTGCGATGCTACTAGATAGGTGACTGACAGGTGGTGACAAGACATTAGTGGTGATAGCATAGCAACGCTGGGTGGCCAGAAGAAGGGACAAAAGAGACATTATATTGTGTCAAGGGGTGCCTGTGGGCCCCCCTGGCTTAGTGGCCGGGTCGCAGTTAAGACCTCTGTGACCCCTATAGCAATGCCACTGGCTGCCAGACAACTCTGGTAGCAGCTTATCTCTCTGAGAACAAAATGACCAGGCATGCTAAAACCAAGCAGCCTCCTGACTCTTCCCTGACACATCACATCGTACACTAATCCCTCTGAAATCAATGGGTGCTGTCAGATAGCAACAGAAACCATATATAGTGGACCACGACACCAGTATGAACATAGTATAAGCCTAAGTTTACGCTCACAAAAGAGAGAAAAAAATGTCTTTTATTGAACTGATGTAGACATATGCAAACCGAGATACTTTGGTATTCGCTTTAATCCCATAAAAATTAGCAGGATTACATCACTTGGGTGTTTCCGTTGTCTCCAAAGATACTGAATGAAGCATATGTTAGCATGTGGAAACACTGCTCCATTCTCACTTTCCTCCTCGCTGCAAAACAGGGGATCGTTTCATTGATCATTGAGAGTTCCATTAATCAGATCTTAAAATGTTCCTCAGTGAGTAACCCATGCTTTACCATTCCATGGGATCTATTATGTTTTCTGTCCTGATCTGGTAAATAAAGATATTCGCACATTATTAGATACACATTTTATGAGAGTCCAATAAATGGGTGAATGCATGTGATTTCTGTTTTTCTGTGGATATGGCTTGTTATAATAAACCATTACTATGAGTGCTACTTTGCATTATTACACAGCCCTTGTTTTTTATGTTATTTTGATTGAAATGACTCCTTTTCTGTGTCCTAATAGGGGGAGATTTATTAAAACTAGTTGAAAAAATGTGGAAGGACTTTTCTCCAGCAACCAATCCTCTTTCTATCTTTGCGCTAGTTTAATAAATATCCCCATATCTGTCTTACTTATAACTTTGCATGCACTAATGTCATAGCCAGCCACACTCTCTTCTATTAACATTGTCACTAAATTGTAGGACAGAAAACATTGTGGGGTGGGTTGGATGGGGCACAGATTGCTCAATATGGCTGCATGATGCCTGGTTTGTTCCCTTGTCTTCTCCCAAAGGGTGTGATTACTCCTGATAATCAAGGCGTGAAGTATAACTTTTCACCGAGTGCATCTCTCAACAAAACCGCCCGGCCGTTTGGTCCTGGGACACCACCCCCAGACAACTATCGGGCAGCTCAGGTTACCAAGCCAGTGACATACAACCCCCCTCCACCATCCTATACCACCAGCCCAACACCCCAAGCCCAGCAGCAGAACGGGTATGTGAATGTCTTTGGCATGTAAATGAACATTGGCGTCCTGCATTTTGAACGGTCAATGGAGCAGTCTTGTCTTAACCCCTTCAGTGGCAGGTTTATTATTACCATGTCAGCGTAGCAAGCCCTGAAGATTTTCCTGAAGTAATTTTCAAGTGTCAAATGTGTACAGTGGCACAAGAACTGTGTGTCCTGGCCAGCATTTCAGCACTAGAGCTGTCCACGAAAATCTTCCGGGGTTTAACTGCATGGTCAGTGCAGCAAGCCTCAGAGATTTTCCATTAAAGGGGTTAAGGCATAAAAACTTGTGCTTACAAAAAAGCTGTTGGCATCAGTTTGGAGCAAGCAATCAGATCACTTATTTCTTTTTCAGAACTATTTTAGAAAAACTATAGTTGCAACCTGATGGGACAAGTCTGACTTTATTTTATTTTGTTGGCACTGTTTTTATCCATGAGACCCATGTAGTAGAGAGATATGTTGTTAACAAGAACTGATGGGTACCACAGATTGATATAAAGAGGGGTATCAACAATTGTAAGCCCCATGCAATAAAAACCAAAAATAAGTAATTGAAGAAACTTTACAGAATACATATAAGAAAGACTACAATATGATTTAAAGTAAAATGTAAGGTTGGCTACAGGTGCAATGGCTAGTAAAGGCCAAAATATATCAAGCAAAGCCATAATGGAAAATAATATAATCCAGAAAATATGCTGTTATAAAGGGACTGCACATCAAAAAGTAAATCTAACAAAAAGATAATAGATCTCCATGATCTGGAGACTCCACGAACAAAGCTTTCCAGGCGATAGACGTGGGGCTATATCTGCTGCAGGTTCTATCTAGCCATTTTATCGATGTCTGTTAATTCCTATTATTTATATGGTTCTATCTGTTTTCTTTTTGGGAAATCCGGACTTGTATGTTTTTTTGTTGTTTTATTTTTTAGGCATTCTCTCCCTTCTTATTTATTCTATGTACTGATTACCACATCATTGAAATGTATTATTTTTTTCTTTGTAATATCTACTTTTTGTTTATAAGAGCAAACTTTCTGGATTGTGTTATTTTACATTGTCGCTTTGCTTAATATATTTTGGCCTTAAGTGACCGCTGCACCTGTAGCTGACCCTATATTTTCTTATAGTGTTTGGACTGTTTATGTCTGTGGTTTTAGGTGTTTTTACTCATTAGTTGTATTCTTTTTTTTTTATATGTATTTAATAACGTTTTTCTCTTCATTTATGTAATTTTGGGTGTGCAACTCCTTTTTTCCAATCTTCTGTTACCTTGAGAGATATGCTTTTGTCTAAATATTTAATGACCTTTTTATAGAAAACCTATCCCCCGGCCAAAGTCGCTTTAAGTTGGAACAGCTGTAGGATGACCTATGCAAAGTGAACTGGAGTGTCTACTTGATCGGACTGAATGGTCCCAGAGTAATCCGCTAGGGGAAAAAGTGAGGTCCACCCCAACCTAAAATAACACAACATTTTCTATTTTTAAGTTGTCAGGGCTGCAGGTTAACAACTTGCTTAATCTGAATAGAGTTTCACAAATTAGCAAATTGTCTTCCTGACTGTTTGGGTTCCCATACATAATGTGGCATGGCTGCTAATAATGCATGCATTTTACCACTAATTGCCGGGCTGCACACTGAAAACAACGGCAAGTACAGGTGCAGCGCAGCAGTTGGCAGTAAAACGTGCATGCTACCCATGGCTGGGACAGCGTGTGTGCAGACACCCTTACAGGGGACAATGGGTCAATTAATTTACCACATTTAAGATTAGTTTTTGGTGAATTTAAGAAAATGGGCAAATTCATGACCTAGACTGATTGCTTTAACACGGTATATTCCAAAGCATGCAGGTAAAAAGAATGTCTAACTTGCAGATTTTGACACTGATTTGAAAATGGCTTAATTCTGCTGGCAGTTCCACATCAAAATCCACATATAGATAAGCAGATATTGGTGCGGAGTATTCCACAGCGTTATGTGGAATATTCTGTTACATGTTAAAGCATAGCCTTTTACATGCCCCAGTGATATCTAGAAATGTTTGTTTTGCCTGATCATTGGGCCATGTGGAGGCGCCATTGATCGCCCGATGAGCAAGCAAATGTTTGTTCATCAGGTGATTGACTCTTTCATGAAGCACAAAAGAAGGCATGGTGAATGAGCCACAATATCCTTCATCACATTTATCATCTGGAGCAAATTGCTTTGTACAAATGGACCCTAACGAAGGGAAAACATGTATTGGACAAGGTATTTTTCACACTTCTTTTTGGGAGTTTAGGAGGCTGTTTAATAAGTTCAAATGGTACCCCCAGTGACCGGCATTCTCATCTACCACCATAGGTTTAAACCTGACAGTGGGAGACCAAGCTGGCAGATCAGGCAGAACAATTGCAAAGTCAAACTTACAAGTCCAAAAGTTCCTGCAGTAAAGAAAAGCTTTTAGCTCTGACAATTTAACCCTTTCCAATCCAATTTTGGATTCAGGGTTTCCTAAAAGACTTTTTGCTGTTATACAATGGTGCCATCTGCTGGCTAAAGCCAGTGTGTGTGCACCAGAGAGGCTCAGACAGTGGAGTGGCTGGCAATAGACGGTAAGAATACCCTGTCGGCCGTCTTATGACATTGGAGCAGTACAAGCTTTAATCAGAATGTAGGGAGACGTCAGATAGTGGATTGGAAAGGGTTTTTTTTAACCCAAGGCAAATGGAGGTACACTTTAAGAATTATTACATGCTAGTGCAATTATTAATATAATGGGGCCTGTATTGATGGAAGGTTCTCCTTACAAATTAAGACAATTTGAGAGAATACATGATTTGTGAAACTTCACATTTGGTATGTCAACCTAAAGGAGCGCATTTCTACGACCGTTTCACTTTTAAAATCTACATAAAATTTTTGAACAATGTGCTTGCTGTAAGTTACATGTTTTCGTTCCAGTTTTTTTTTTTGTTTCAGATCACATTGTCCTAGTCAGAAATAAAGCTCTTGGGTCACATGTCTGACTGCATAGTGTTAATAAAATGTAGTCTGTTTCCAACGGTGACCGTCAAAAAGTTTAAAGTGGTTGTCTTAAGGGATCAGCAAATGTCTTTTAAAAACAGTATTTCAGGACTCATCCCCACTGATCCTACTCAGATACTCCATTGTCTCTTTCCCACATTCAAGTCCTTGTTTACAGGCTGCCAGCAATGATATGCTGTATTGGCACATGGCTGCTGAAGTCAATCACTGGCCTCACTGGTCACATGTGATAATTACTGACATCATTGCTCTGGGCTCAGCAGTTTTTTGAGCTTTCAGACAACCCCTTTAAAAGCTGATCTGAATATGAATGGAAAAAGTAGACTCGAGATAGCTAAATGCATACAAAAAAGTAATGCAAAATTGACATTTTAAATATGTTGGCTTACATTGATGAAAAGCAAACAAATAAATGTTTTCCCATCCCTTGGACCTCACTTTTGAAAAGTGTCTTAGTAATACCAACCAGACAAAAAGTAAAGGAGTTTTCTGAGACTTAGGCCGGCTGCACACGAACGGGTCGAATTCTGGATGTGGGATCCCGCACCGGAATCTGACCCTGTGCCCAGCCGGTGACCCTGCGTACCTGTAGTTTTCCTCTTCTGTACTGCGGATGGTCCGGCTGGCAAGCCGTCAGACATGCGCAGTACAGATTTTCCACTGCCGTTGCTAGGCAATGACACTGTGTTAAATGCGGAAGGGCCACGGGTTGGATGGCTTCCATTGACTTCAATAGAAGCCGTCCAAACGGAATCCACTCAAAAATAGAGAAAGCTGCGATTTTATTCTTTTTTTTCCTCCACGTGGAAAATCGCAATTGATTTCCACTCATGTGCAGGAAAAAGCACTTTTCCATTGCATGCTATAGGCGTATTTGCTGCGGAATCCGGTGGTGGACATCTGCTCTGGATTCCACTATGCAAATATGCCCGAGTGCAGCCGGCCTTAAAGGGGTTTCTGTAAATCCAGCTCTGCATGCTCATAACAAATAATCATATACTCGCCTTTCCCCACTCCCGCTGTGTGTTGCGTCACTGATTGGCCCTCTGCGTCTGTGTTTACAGGCTGCAGTCCCACCCGGTTTACGGAACGTCACAGGCACTGCAGCTAGTAACAGAGTTTAGCGATTGAGTTCTGAGCTCTGTTATTGGCTGCAGCAGCTGTGAGTTCCCGTAAACAGGCTGATGTCAGAGGGGAGACCCAGAGCAACACCGCGGGACACAGTGGGAGTGGAGAAGGGTGCGAATATGCTTATTTGTGATGTTAGAGTATGGGGAACTGAATTTACAGAAATTCTACAACTGGAAAACCCCCTTTAAATATTACTGATTTGTCCTCAGAATGGGTCATTAGTACCTGATCAGTGTTTGATCTGCTGTTTGAGGAGCCACCATGTTCGGGTGAGCACTCCAGTCTTTTCACTGTATATGAGGCAGAGCACAGTACATTTTGTAGTGGCAGTGTCTGGCATTGCAGCTCAGTCCCATTCACTTGAATGGGACGGAACTGCACATTGGCCATATGATGAATAAATGTGACATCACAGGCCAGAGAATTGGCTGCAGCATTCACCGGAGCACTGTGGCCTCTTTAAACAACTAATCTAATATTGCTGATCCATCCTGAGGAAGGTCATCAATATGTTGGTCTTGGAAAATGCCTGTAAGCCTGAACTTTGGTTCTTATAAGGAACAAAGCTACATTTGAGTTATGATACATGAAGACACATTTGCTGTTTACTTCACTCAATGTTATGTATGCATATAAAACTATTAACCATATATTATGTATAAATTATAAGTACAGACACTACCACACTAACACCAGTTTGGTCCATGAGGTTAAATAATCAACGTTGGTTTGTAATTTACACAGCCTGATTGTTAAAATAAGCATGCAGTCAAATTAATCTTGTGCAGAGATATATGTTTTGTGTTGTGTGTTTTTTTTTCTTTTAATTAAATTTAGAAATCTTCAAAAAATTTGATCATGACCCAACTTGTTACCATGGGGTCAAACTACTGCCAAAGTGCATCAGTCTTTATCAGGTCCATCATGGTCATAACTCAATTTAGATCAATCAGTTGCAGAAACAAACACTATACAAAACACCGAAGAATTAAACAAAATAAAAATTTGAACCTGTTGCAAAATTGTGAAACGTATGGCCACTTTTCCCAGATAACCATGGATTTTCAGATTCAGAATGTTAATGTAACCCCTTAGCCTCCCGTGTCTACACAGTGGTTTGTGAAACAGTAGGGTCCACACAATTGTATATATATTTGCTAGAAAACAATGAGCCCTTTGGAATTGCCTGGATTTTTGCATTGTTTAGTAATAGCATTCTTCCATGCAAATGTGTTTCCGTTCATCAATATTTCTGGGATGCCTTGTGTACGCAGCCTTCTTCAAGTCTAGTCACAGCATCTCAATAGGGTTAAAGTCAGGATTTTTACTTGGCCATTCCAAAACAATGTTTTTTTTCAACCATTCTTTAGTTACCTTACCTGTGTGCTTTGGGTGTGAATTTTCTCTAGCAATGGATTATGTTGTCTGTGGATTGACGTCCTTACCAATCATGGCAATGTTTTGTACCCTTTGCCAATTCTTTTCTGTAAAATGTTTTCGGATGTTTTCTGAAAGTTCTTTGCTTGGTTCACACTCACCAGTTCTTCTTAAGAAGCAGAGATTTGACAGTAACCTGGCTTTGTGTGTCTTTATATATTGGCGAAGCACCTCTGAAACCCATACATTCTATTTTATCTTCTTGATTGAAATACTATTTCTCGGTTAGCTCTCAGAAGTCACTTCTTCCAGCACTATGGATGCTTGCGCAATAAAACATGGAGGCTATCTAAGGTACAAATATAGACAAACCTAATCGGACCACATTTTAATAGTAATCAATGCCGTAATCTATTTCCACAGAATTCACTTTTTCTTGCATCGGTAGGTTCAGGAATAATAAACACATTAAAATGGGTGAAAGTTTTGAAATGTTCTTTCCGTTTGAATAGTTAAAAACAGAAACTTGTCGGCAATCAGTGTTCACGTGTTCAAAGATCTAAATTTGTCTTGCGTTACAAATGCTTTTATCATTGTTGAATGCTTGTAGGAAGCAATTTAAACTTTTTTGAGAGCGGTGATTTTATGTTATTAATCAGCTATTGTGTTTTGTTTTTCTCGTTAACTCTTCCTTTGAACTGGAATTTTTTAATGCAAACTGTATTTATTCTATGTACATGTATTTAAAGCCCAAAAATGTTGAAAATGAGAGTACATATGAATCAAAAGAAAAAAGGGGTAGCAACTGTTCTACAACATTTATTATAGAGAGCAAAGCGGATACACAGGATCTACCAATGACACAATGTGATGGTCACAGCTCATCTCCCCCACTCCCTGCACAATGACCTTTACACAGCTCTTAGAAAATGCCTAGAACACTTCCCCATAGAAAATAATTCATCATTTCCAGATAGGTTTCTTATGTCCATGTTACTGCTGGAAAGCATAACTTTGAAATGCAGTCAAAGTAACACTGACCATAGAAAACTAAAATAAGGTAGCAATTTCTCCCTCATTCCCTCCTTCTGACCCTGTTTTTTTCCCATTTGTAATTAAAATTGAGAAATATTAAGAAAATTTTGCGAGTCTCAGAAAACCTCTTTTGATGCATGTCATGATCCTATTTACTTTGGTAGCAGCTGCCTGACACTTGTTGCTCAAGTTAAGTGTACAGTTAACTAAAGCCGACAAGTCCTTTTTCATGTCAGTGTTACCCAGTGGTTTCCCATTTTAGTGTGTAATGGTGACATGTGTTTCCTCTGCCTATGTGCACAACCTTACATTAATTAGGATTACAGCTCACTTTACACTATTCTGCCCAATCCACCAATTTATGCAGATCCATTTACAACCGCATTTTGTCCTCTCTTGTGTTAATTTCTTTATATAGCTTTGTGTCATCTGCAAATATTTAGATTTTACTGCACAATCCTTCTACCAGGTCATTAATAAGTATATTAAAAAGAATAGGGCCCCAAATTGACCCCTGTGGTACCCCACTAGTAACAGTGATCCTCTCCAGTATTGCCCCCCCCCACTAGTAATGGTGACTCAGAGTATGTACCATTTATAACCACCCTCTGCTGCCTATCACTGACCAGTTACCCACTTCACTTACACACATTCTCACCAGGACCAAGCATTCTCATTTTATATACCAGCCTTTTCCAAAGCGTTTGATACTGTGCTGCATAGTCAAAATATACAAGATCTAATGACTCTCCCCAATCCAGTCTAGAACTCCTCATAGAAGCTGATCAGATAGGTATATGTACCTCTGTGAATGCTTTTGCGATCCCCAACAGTTAGAAAAAAAACTTTAATGCCACCCCATCAGAGGTCTGGAGGCTGGCCTTCTCTATGAAGTGCACATCCCTCTGACCATTGAGCTGCTCCCCAGTCCTGTTTGATAGCTGGTTGGGCATTGCATCTGTCATGGATAGTCCTGCCTCCAGACTACTTGAGGCAACCGCATCAAAGTTTGTTTTCTGATTGCTGTTGTTTCTTAAAACTGATAGAGCTACATTTACACCCCTCTCCTCTGCTGAGAGAAAGCTGCTGATAGGCCGCCTGTTGAGCCCTGCCCCCTTGGCTTTGCCCCTGCCCCTCATGTACGGGCAGAAAACTAACAAACCATATGGGAAGATCTACTCTTTATGTGGTTTGGTGTTCTTTGAGCAAAGCACCAGCTTAGGTAAGATGACTTGTACAGAGAAAATAGAATAAAAAAATGTAGAAAATAAAAACATTAGTAGAAAACAAAGTGTGTCAGTATGTCGTTTTAATTAGTGAAAAAATATGATACATTCCCTTTAAAGAAAGACTATGGCAGAATTGCATAATGTGACAAACCTGCTCTCATGCATTTTCAAACTTTCTAAAGTTGTCATGTATTAATGACTGCAGAAGCTGTGACATGCCACGGCCACTTACAGAATACAACCGGCCTGTACAAATAAGGAAGATGCAACAATACCTCTGCAGCGCCACCTATTGGATGGCAGCATTCCTGCAAATCAATTTTTGACCCTTTAAACAGGTCTGTAGAGCAATGTCAAGCCTCTCACTAGGCAAGCCAGGATCCTACTAAACACTGATGAGGGGCAAATACCCCGAAACAGCTCTTTGTGCATGGATTCTGGCTTGGTTCTCAATTCTCAATCATTGCTCTACAGACCTGTATAAAGGGTCAAGCATTGATTTGAAGGAATGCTGCCATCCAATAGGTGGCGCTGCAGGGCTATTGTTCCATCTTCCTTAGATGTATATTAACCAGAGGAGCTTGCATGGCCTTATAAGTCTCCTCACTCACCTTCTTGGTGCTCTCCCTAAGGAGAGATGTTACCCCTCCCAAAAAGCACACACTTCTTTACATTTACCAAAAATGTGAAACCCAAAACAAGACAGTTAAAATATTTCTCTCCCTGCAAAATGCTTTTTTTTTCCCAGTTCACTTAGTTCAGGGACCAGAAAGCGAATCGATGTTCTGTGCATGTAGTGGAAAGCATCATTAGGCCGTGTAATGTTGCACACGTTTTGATGTCGGTGGCACTAGTTTCTCTAACACAAACATAGGAAATGAATTCTGCATGGGTCTTCTCTCTTCTGTAATCTGGAAGACACAGGATGAATCCCACATGGAAGTGTAATGTGATGCTCATGCCTCTGTTAATGTCACAGCAGGGCGCTGGCCCGGTGGTAATGCAAGAAACTGTCAACAAGGGGACTTTAATGTGTCATAAAAAACAGAGCGACCCAACTTACCCCTCGGTCAGCAATGTCTGTGACTCCCCTGCTGTTATTCACCATTACAATGTAAACATGTGAGGTTTACATGATTGTATCTGCATATCCTGGATGCATAATGCTTCTACCGCCATACCGTATAACTGTAGTCTCTATGCCAGAGTGTGAACACGTCAGGCTGTCACCACAACATCCTATGGGGAAATGGATTGCATGTCAACATTGTACTAGAGACATTCAGTACAATATGCGGTTTTCACATTTGGGATGCAGCTGTTTTATCCCTTTTAAGCCGCCAATTGGAATTAAATCCATCTGATTTCTCTGTAAATCTGATAACCATTAGCCGTTGCAATTCCATTAGCTTTTATTAGTTTTCAAAAGCCATCACCTCTTGGCTAAGAGACTGATCCAATTTTATAGTAGTGGAAATGGGTCTGTCTCTCTGACAAGGAGCTGGACTGTACAAAGAGTCAAGAAGAGCAAATATGTAGGTATGTACAGTGTGTATATATGAAGAGACTGTATCCTTCAGGTTGTTGTACACATGGAAATGATTCATATATATGGAGGACCGCAGAGCGGCCAAGGACCGTTATCATGAAACTTCTCTTCAGCCCTTACCAAATAGTCCAGCAGCAAGAAATGGGGGTTAGACATTATTTAAAGCAGATCACACATCCAGGCCTGTTGTCATATTAGCCAAACGCTGCAAAAAATATACTGTTTTTTAAGCAGACCTTTTTTTTTAATAAAATTAGTGTTTGACTGTTCTAGCACTGATTCCGAGATATTCATGAGCTGGGGTATCCCTGCAGATGATTGATAGCTTTCTTCATCTTCTGTGTATATGATAAAAGCTGTCAATCAGCTTCTCAGGAAGGACAGGGGCACCATAGCTCATGAATTCAGTGGGAGCTGTGCCTGCAATACCAACCTGAGCCACTGCAAGAAGGACAGCGCTGTCTGCTTCCAGCACTATCGGCACTAACAGCAAGCCTTTTAATCAGCTGATCTGCAAGGATCCTGAGCGGTGGACCCCGACGGTCAACTATTTATGATCTATCCTAGGATAGTGTTGGATTTAGTGATATTCTGAGGATAGGCCAACTATAGGAAAGGTCCAGAATATATCATTGTTAACTTTTTCAGTCTGTGAATTATTATGAGCGTATATACTTTACCTATGGATATGCTTAGTTATTCTATAGAATGCTTAGCATTTTTGGCAAGTATAATGCAATAAACAATGGGGGGGGGGCACTTTTATTAACGAGCAAGGGTATTGTATAGAATTAGTATTAGGACACCTTAGGCATTGCATAGGTTTAAGAGTTAGCGGGGCTACGGTATTGTATAAAATTAGGTTTAGATTTGGCAAAGTATAATATAATAGACAGGGGAAACTTCATTGAAGAGAATCGGTCAGCAGGTTCATGCTGCCTGAACCCGGACAGGTATGCACACAGTGTCCATGCATGTCTTTTTTAAAAATACTGCATTCACTAGAGGCCACCGGGCTGTTTTCTGCAGCTGCCCCACACACGAATGATCAGCTGTCATGTATTTGGGGAGGTAAGCTACTGTCAGACAGCTTATCTTTCTGGGGACAAAAGGATCTGGCGTTGAAATTCAACATCCTCAATCTCCTCCCCCCCCCGTAATATCACCTATCCGGGTAAAGTTGAGCCAAACCCATGCACATCAGAGAGTCATCCTAGTTCCGGTGGATTATTGTGTTGCAGTTGACCTATGAGCGAGTAGACGGGCATGTGCAAAAGCAATAAAAGTTTGCCCCTTCAAACAATGCCTAAAGTAAGAAACTCAGTAATTTACAGAATACCCAGAAAATGTACTTATTGATGTATTCCTTTATTTTCTGCATCGTCTTCAGGCATTCTATAGAATTGCTGTGCATTGTATCCAATACCTTAATTTCACACCTTACGCTGTAACACATAATGTGCCCGAGGGGATATTAGTATTTTGTGGGTGGATTGCTGCCACCAGTGTGTTCCCACATCCGTCCAGCTGATGGCACTGTTCTCTCATCGGACTGACCTGTGTGGGAGCTTCATGCTGCTTTCACAGTCATGTACAAAGTCTAGTGAGCTGATTATGCAATCTACTGGCTGCAGACCGTCCACTGGGACTAAATGTATGTAGGCTTTCCGATAGGTGTGCCCCATGTCGGTGCTGTAAACTATAGATTGCACTGTATAATATATGTAATCTCACACTGACTTCTGGAAAAACTTCACAGTGGGCACCAGGAGTGTCAATGTATCCAGGAAAATCTGCAGCAAATCAGCGATGTGTGAACACCAACTAAAAAGGTGATTTTTGGTCGCATTGACACTATATGTGTGTAATGCAATCAACCAATCACCAAGTGACAACTATGGTCTTTCCTGATTGGCTAGTTCAGTCTAGCATGTTGATACTGGAGGATCCATTGACTTGTTGCTGGTATTTATCTAGTGTGTATACGGGTAGCTGGATTTCTATTCTCACATGCCTTTCGCAGCAGCTCACCACAATTTTTACTAGTGTCTTCCTTTGTATTTTGAGCTTTGTTATATATAAATTCATTTTAGTTAATTTGATAGCTGCACTATTTTATTAAAAGCCTCACTTCTTGCGCTAATTGTCTTTAATGCTACTTTCAGACACAAGGTGTGTACTCGGACTCACCTGTTGTATGCATTGTCTAGTCGGCTCTCTGATAGATACATTTGGGGTATCTCTTCATCAAGAGAATATGCCCTGGCAGGAGAAGATTTATAAAGGACCTTTCACTTGGACAGAATATTTAATCCGTTTGGACTACAGTCTGCACCAAAATCCGCGCATACATGGAAATCCACAGCAGCAGATTAAGATGCATCTTTAGGTTCGAATTACAGAAATATTCCATTTGTATGAAAGTACCCTAAGGGTATGGAATTTGTCATGGAATTTCCCACTGTGACTTCCGCCTGAAAAACCACATCAAAACCTGCAGCTTTTTGGCGCAGATCCAAAGGCGGAATTTGCCTTGTTAATGGGCAAAATTCACATGTGAAATTCCATTACGGAAAATCGTGTTCCTGCACTATTCCACATCAATAACTGACATGTCACTTCTGGATGCGGAAATGGAAAAGGTGTTTTTTTGTTGTTTTTTTTTTCCATATGCAGACTTTGCCCATTGACTGCAAATTCCGCAAGCGGATTTGCTCGAAAATCCACAACAAAAAGATGCGGATTTTAGAGGCGGGAATTTTTCCATATGAACATGCCTTTAAAATGTTCCTTGCGTTTAGACACATTCTAGCCATTTGCCCCATTATGACGTATTGAGCTAATAGAGGTGGGTATTCTACTCTTGATATAAAAGCTGTGTCCAGCTCTGGAAATAGTGGCGCTAATCCCCTTCCAGCATAAAGACTTACATTATAACATAGGATTAAATATTCTATACTCTCAATGAGCGATTAGGATAAAGCACACATTGAATGAGCATTTCCCATAAATCTCAGCAGTGTTGGCTACTGGTTTTATTCCCAGTAAGATCCAGTAGGAAAAATTACCAGCAGACTTTAAAAATGAAATGACCATCACCAATGTACCTTTCATGTCTGCCACTAGGGGGCGCTAATGGTCTTGTGTTTGTCCTGCATTTAGTTACATTGTCTATTAAACACTGCTCACAACAGCAACAAAAGAGCAACTTGTTTTCTTATTGACCTGTTTGCTCCCTGCTCTGCTAGGAAGTTATGTACTTTCCTGGGTTGCTTCCAGCTATCTTCTTGCTGTCTTGTTTACTCTATGAATTGCAGTGTAATTGGAAGCAGGGTCTCTTGTACCCCTCCTTTCCATGTTCTGACCTGTGTATTAGGGGTGGGGGGGCTGCACTCAAACCTTTTGCCAGAGCCTTACTAGGGCTGGAGTAATCTGACCTGTGGCTATATTGGGGCTGGCAGGCTGAAGGATCCGTGACAGACGCTTTGCACATATTGGAGCTGGTCACATCCTTCAGTCCAGGCAGGTATTTTCTGTCTTTCATAATACAATTTCTACAGCTATTCTCATTCTCCTGGAGGTGAGACCTTCATAAAAGCTGTCATTAGCACTTCCACCTTCTGAGCACATAGCTAATTGCTTTGAAGAGGGAGCTTTGTGCAGTAGCAATTTAGCATTGCATTATTGGAGAGCTCACGTGTAAGGATGCTCCTGGAACAGTGTTACTTATAAGCCCAGGGATCACCGCCGGGACTCAAGTGCGGAAAAGACATTTGAACTTTTTTAGGGAAAACTGCTATGCAGAAGAACAGCACACTCCGCTCTTCATTATATGTAACAAAGCCTGGGGGGGGGGGGGGGGGGAGAGGATGAGGTTAACGGTGCATCTTGTCGCAGAAGACCACTACAGGTTTTACAGCATTTGTGGGAACTTGCTTCTATATAGTCCTGTGCTCCATATGCTGTGCCTGAGTTTTTCATAAAGGCCATTTTGCATTGTACAGATGGCAGTGAGGATCCCTATAGCTAATAACTACATCAAGGTCTTCTTTAATTGATTGGATGTGTGCAATTGCAATGACACATGAGAAAGAAAATGAAAACTTGTTTGCCTGGAACGAAATCTACATAATTCTCCTCTGCTTTTCTCTTTCCCTTCCTTCTTCTTTGCCCCTGCCTTTGCATTACAGTTGGAAACCGTAGAAAAGTCAGTAAGCATTCTTCCTTGTTGTGTGTCCGTGTGGTGTAGCTACATTCCACCTTGTATCCCTCCCTTGCATGATGGATAAGGATTAGCGTGCTATGTGTAGAGTGCAGTTTCCTGGAGTGTTTCTACTTTCTGAGCACGGAACGTTCTTCATTCTCACAGGGTTGCCAAAACCCCCAAAGAGCAGAACATTTCCAAGGCCATAAACGGATTGACCCAATCCTCCCTTGACGCCTTTCTCTTAGACGATCAGTAAGTGCATCACAACTACTAAGAGAGGTGCTGGGATCTTCAGTTCTGCACACTTTTGTGAAGGTGGCTGTGTCTTGTGAGTAACTCTTATCTTCCTTTCATTCTTACCTGTGTCCTTGTCTTTCTCTCTCTACCTCTCCTTTTCTACATTCTGTCCTGTACCAGACACTCTCTTAGGATGGACACTCAGCCCGCCTTCCTCCCCAATGACTCCAGTAAAAAGAGGCTGATAGAGGACACTGAGGACTGGAAACCTCGTACAGGGACCACTCAGTCCCGTTCCTTCCGCATCCTGGCACAGCTCACTGGCACAGATTTTAGTAAGTTGATCTGTATAGATGTGCCCATATAACCAAGCTAACAAAAGTCTATTGCAAACAACACCCTGGAATATTCCTGGACCTTTAATGAAACGTAATCCTGGATTTAAACACTATTTGTTGTTAGTTCACACTGCCTGGACTTATGTAATGGTACGTAGGCCATAGAATATCTTGTGGATATAGTGGAGTTTTAAAGGGGTTGTCCCATGAAGAACATGGGTTATAGTTACATCCAGCACATAATTAAAACATTTATTGTATTTACATTTATTAAAAAAGTTTATATTTCCAAATATTCCAGGACTAATGTTAGAACAACACCACCTGCTGTTTCTTTTGAATAGCCCTTCTGTGTGCACCGCAGTAAATGTTTCAAGGTGGTCACGCAGGCTCGGTCCTGTACGTGGTCACGCAGGCTCGGTCTTGTACGTGGTCACGCAGGCTCGGTCTTGTACGTGGTCACGCAGGCTCGGTCTTGTACGTGGTCACGCAGGCTCGGTCTTATACATGGTCACGCAGGCTCGGTCTTGTACGTGGTCACGCAGGCTCGGTCTTATACATGGTCACACAGGCTCGGTCCTGTACGTGGTCACGCAGGCTCGGTCATGTACGTGGTCACGCAGGCTCGGTCATGTACGTGGTCACGCAGGCTCGGTCCTGTACGTGGTCACGCAGGCTCGGTCCTGTACGTGGTCACGCAGGCTCGGTCCTGTACGTGGTCACGCAGGCTCTGGCCTGTACGTGGTCACGCAGGCTCTGGCCTGTACGTGGTCACGCAGGCTCTGGCCTGTACGTGGTCACGCAGGCTCTGGCCTGTACGTGGTCACGCAGGCTCTGGCCTGTACGTGGTCACGCAGGCTCGGGCCTGTACGTGGTCACGCAGGCTCGGGCCTTACGTGGTCACGCAGGCTCGGGCCTGTACGTGGTCACGCAGGCTCGGTCTTATACGTGGTCACACAGGCTCGGTCTTGTACGTGGTCACGCAGGCTCGGGCCTGTACGTGGTCACGCAGGCTCGGGCCTGTACGTGGTCACGCAGGCTCGGTCCTGTACGTGGTCACGCAGGCTCGGTCTTGCTTCTCTCTTTGCTGTATGGAGTATGTGGAGAGATCTCTGGTATGGTGAGCGGCTGCTTCTAAAGTTGCTGCATCTTCTTTGATTCCAGTAGGCAGGCTGAGCAAGTGATAAGAAAGTGAGACAGCATTACCACAACTGCGCTTACTCAGCATTTCTTCTAAAAAGCAGAGAAGGCGCTGGAGCTTCAAAAGTTGCCAACATGCCGCACTAGGGATCCCTTCACATATGCAGTGGAGCTTGTGTGACCACTGCAGAACATTTACTGGGTTGAACATGGAATAGAAACAGCAGGTGGCGCTATTCTAACATTAGTCCTAGAATTTAGGGGGATTTAAACTTTTTTTTGTTATAAAACTTTCTTGCATTTAGACTTAATTATGGATTGCATTTAACAGTAAACAATATTTTCATGGGACATCCCTTTCAAGGAAATCAAAACCTAGGTTTGTGAAAGCATGTGTGCCATGCAGGAGCGTACCTACCTATACAAGTATTTGATAGAAACATACTGTATTTCATCAACAATGCATCATCATGTAAACAAGCATCTCTCCATTATGGCTGCCATGATCCCGAAGAGAAAGACATATATGTATAGCATACATTGCATACATGTAATTAAAGTTCCCTCTCTAGTCTGTACTAGGTACGGCGGTACATGGATAGGGTTTTTACCTTTGTGACGTTACGTTAGCACATGGATTTTTTTCTTTCACTGAACAATATAACAGAAACCAGATTCCGTCAGCATTGTATACATGTTCTGCATAGGATCACGGCAACCAGACTGAAAATGTCAGTTGACTCTGCTGCTGGCGGCATTCGGGGAGCTGGAGTACAGCGCATTATTAGGAATAGTTCAAAGTAGCTATTTCTTTCTTTTTATGACTAAATGTTCATGATCAAGGCCGGGCTCACGCTGCCGTATGCATAAAGCCCTGTGTGTCACGCAGGATTTTACCGCTGTGGAGTCGGCGGTAACCGGCCTATTACTGCGTTTGACAGTGATATTGTTCTACACCATGGATTACGCACCCATAGAGAGCAATGAGCTCCCTCACGTGTAATACGCAGCAAATCAGAACATGCTGCGTTTTCTTTTTGCGCTCGTGTATTACGCAATTCCTACACGTAAATGTGAGCAGAACTGGGTACGGTAATGTATTTGATTGCCTGCGCATTACCATGTATTACATCTGCATATATCGCATGTGTGATATGCGGTAATCTTACACTCGTCTAAGCCTAGGTTTATACATAATTTTACCAGTTCACGTCCATAATCTTCTAGTCTGAAATTGATATATATATATATATATATATATATATATATATATAACTAAATGAAGTACCATTGTGATTTTTTTGTGGAATTACTTCTAAACATTGTAATACAAGAAGATGGTACTCTGACAATGTACGATGGCTGACATAAGAATGTTGGCTATCAAATGACAAGCTAAATAGAAAGCTAAAAGAATGGATTAAATAGCAAAATTCCTTAGTCATAGACTTTTCTGCGTTTCATTGTGAAAGAACAGGAAGAGCCATACAATTTGTGCTTACATCTTCGGTAAAACACGGAAACACTCTGCAAATGCTTGCTTGTTCTGCTTGCATACTGTTTTCCTTTCTTTGTCTCAATTCCTCTCATTTTCTTCTCTATTTTTCTTCCAATTTTCTCTTTGCTATCACTGATTGCAGTGCAAGACCCTGATGATGAGAACATGAAGAAGGTGAGGTAAGCATCAGTCGCTTGCTGCGGCCCTCAAACACATAGCCTCAGTTGTCCGTGAGTCCTCTCATACGCCCGGTACAGCTTTAACATTAAAGGTTGGCCAGAATCTCTTATGAAACACAATACAGTCTGAAGACTGAGTTATAGGATGCAGTATGCAAGCTTAACCCTTTCCAATCCAATTTTGGATTCAGGGTTTTCTAAAAGGCTTTCTCTTTTTGCTGATATACAACGGTGCCATCTGCTGGCTAAAGCCAGTGCGTGTGCGTTAGAGAGGCTCCGACAGTGGCTGGCAATAGACAGTACGAATACCCTGTCGGACGTCTTCTGACTTTGGAGCTGTACAAGCTTCAATCAGAATGTAGGAAGATATCAGTGTAATTAAAAGTGTCAGTAAAAGTAATTAAACCTTTAATTTCTTTTGTAAATTAATAGTACAAGCAACAAGCTTAAAGGGGTGTTCTAATCTGGAGAACACCATTCCAGTGTCCTGCCTATATAAATGTCGAGCACTCCTCCATTACACGCCCATTGACAAAAATGTCCACTTCTCTTCAAAAGCTGTAGCTATTAGAGATGAGCGAGCATACTCGCTAAGGCTAACTACTCGAGTGAGTAGTGCCTTATTCGAGTACCTGCCCGCTCGTCTCTAAAGATTCGGCAGGGGGCGGGGTGCGGTGAGGGAGAGCGGGGAGGAACCGAGGGGAGATTTCTCTCCCTCTCTTCCCCCTGCTCACCGCTGCAACTCGCCTGTCACATGCGCCGGCAGCCGAATCTTTAGAGACAAGCGGGCAGGTAATCTAATAAGGCACTACTCGCTCGAGTAATTTGCCTTAGCGAGTATGCGTGCTCATCTCTAGTAACTATCTTTCAAGTTGTTTACTGCTCCTTGCTAGAGCAACCAACCACCTCCACTATGAAGCGGAGATGCCTGGTGCTTCCACTCATCTAGCTCCCTATGCACTTCTCTACTGGGTGGCCAGGATCTCTGAAGCGCTTGCTCATTAGCTCCCAGCCACCATCTAAGGCCTCCTGTCCATGGGCGGGTTTGCATTGCGAAATCCGGAGCTTGATTCTGCCTCCGGATTTCGCAGCAAATCCAGCCCATAGCATGCTATGGAAAAATGCGTTTTCCTGCCCACGAGCAGAAATCAGTTGTGATTTTCCGCTAGCGGGAAAGAAATAGCGGGAAAATGGAAGCCGGCCATGCCATGGCCATTCCGCAATCATCATTGCGGAATGGCCGCAGAAGCTGCATCATCGCTGTAGCGACAGCACGGTGTCCTCTCAACTGCGCATGTGCTGTCTGGCACATTCGCAGCAGAGGAGGCCACGCCATCGCCAAAGCGACGTCGTGGTGTCCCCTGTACTGCGCATGTGCCGACCTCATATGGTCACGTTTTTCAGCCGTGCAGGAAAACGCGATTACATAGCCTCGTAAAAACGCTTGTGTGAATAAAGCGTAAAAGAGAAGGGATCTGGCTCCTCTATGTATGCCGTGTACAGGAGACACCGTAGCAGCAGTCGGTATTATTGTATCTTGACGCCACCAGGGAGTCTTGGTGCAGGCAAGATTGACAGGGGGGGTGATGCCCTCTGAATGTGATTGGCTGCAGATGTGCTTGGCCTGTAGGTGCTGGAATGCCACTAAGGAGTGCTGGCTGTGCTTTTTTTTTTGGTTGTAGCATTCATATTGCAGTTTAAGAAACTGCAGAAAAAACTATCCTGAACTAGTTCTTAAAGCCCGGTATACAGATGGAGGTCTGCGGTTAGTTGCCGGCTCACAATACCTAGATTGTAGCATACTTCACTGAAAATCAACTGGGTGTCGTGAAGTCCTAGATTACTAGTTACTATTTTCTGAGTAGAGCATATCTTTAATTTATGGTTTAGCTAGGCTGTATTAATTACAAACTTGGAACATTTCCTTTTTAAGTGGAACACCGGCCCCTGGAAACTATATATATCTGCTGCAGAGCAGACAGCTGTTGTTAACCCTGGTTGGATTGCTGGCCGCCTCGTTCACATTTGTGATAGATCTCTGATGTAACTAATTTCTGAATAGCTCATCATGTATAATGAGAACTTCCATAAGGGTTTTTAGGCCCATTTAGACCCAACGATTATCGCTCAAAAGCCGTCTTTTGAGCGATAATCGTTGTGTGTAACTGCGCTGACATCGTGCAGTTTTCGTTAAGCTATCGCTTATCGTTGTCTTTTAGCGTGCTGAAAGACAATAATGAGCCTTGTCAGGGATTCACAGCGAGATACAGCTGATAATATTGTTTCAGCTGTATCCTGCTCCCTGAACACAGGCTGGGTATGAAGAACAGAGTGGTCCAGCTCTGATCTCCAAACCCCGCTCGGAGCGCTCGGCCGTATAAGAGCCAGGCACACCAAGTAGAGAACAGCTGGATGCAGAAGAGTAGGGCACTCAGAGCGGGGAACAGCTGGATGCAGAAGACAAGCGGGGACACCCCACTTGTCCTCTGCATACTCCGCTTGCAGCGTTTTGCTTCAGCACAATTTCACAGAAGCAAAGTGATTTTTAATGAAAAACACTTAATCGCTGTGAAAATTGTACATCGGCAAGCGTGGTATTGGACAGAGTTTCTCGCCCCGATATCGTTCTTTTCCGTGTGAATGTAGTCTGAGGCCTAAACCTTGAAGCTAGGAAGGTTAGAAAATGGTGCTGAAGGGAGACATCGTTTATATTCAATGCAGCATGGCAATGAGACTCTAAAATGCACGCATTTACCTTGAATGCCCTAACCCTTTGCAATCCAATTTTGAATTCAGGGTTTCCTAGGGGTTTTTCTCTTTCTGCCATTATACAATTGTGCCATCTGCTGACTAGAGCCAGTACTGCAGTATGTGACATGCTGGAGAGGCCCCTGACAACAGAGCGGCCAGTAATATACAGTAAAAATACCCTGCCGGAAGTCTTCCGACATCGGAGCTGTACAGCCTTCAATCAGAATGTCTTTAGACGTCAAGCAGTCGATTGGAAAGGGTTAAGGCCCATTTAGACAAAACTAATGTCGGACAAAGATGCCCAACACTCGTCTCCGCACATACTCGCTGTGGTGCTGCTGCACGGAAGCTAGTATCGCTGGCTTGCTCATAGAACGGCCAGCAGGGGACCAGGCGGCTGCAGGAGATTTCTCTCCTCACTCTCCCTGCCCCTCTCCATTGCTTTAACATAGCGGCCGTTCAGTACTGAACGGCTGCTATTTACACTGAACGATTCTTGTTAACCCATCGTCCATCGTTTATGCAGGCCAGTGGCCCCCGCGTACCTTACTGCATATTTTCTCCCCTGTGCTGTAGATGTGTTGGACGGCACACATGCGCAGTGCAGAGAATATCACACTAACAAAGACGTGGGTGCGCGGTGATTTCAAAATTGACATTTAGGAATCGCTGCAGGTTAGATGGCTTCCATTGACTGCAATAGAATCAGTCCATGCGAGGCTCGCACGAAAATAGAGCATGCTGTGATTCTTCCTCGACGAGCGGAAATCGCAAGTGTGCGTGGAAGAATCATTTTACATTGCATGCTATGGACAGACATTGCTGTGGAATCCGCAGCAAAAATCCGCTGGTATGCATTAAGCCTAATGCAAGCACAAATCCTAATAATTAAAGGGGTTATCCAGTTGTAAACTATTGAATTGGCTATCAAAAGTAGATCAGCAGAGGTCTGCTGTCCAAAACCTCTGTCAATCCGCTGTCCCCTGTGCCGGTGGGCTCTTGCACTGAGCTGATTTCTGCCGGGAAGCAGACAGCCCTGTTCCAACTGCAGTGGCCAGGCTTGGTATTACAGGTACAATTGTCAATGAAATGAATCAGATCTTTGCCTGGAACACCAAGCCTGGCCTCTGTAGTGAGAATGGAGTCGTCTGCTTCCTGCAGACATCGGCTCCGTGCATGAGCAACCAGCTGATCAGATTGGATCCTGGGCGGCAGACCCCCGCTGCTCTACTAGTGGTGGCGTATTCTAAGGATAGGCTACCAATGGTTTACAACTGGACAACCCTTTTTAATGAAACAGTACTAATAACCTGAAGGTAACCAGTGCTTTTATGGCATAGGCAATGACCACACTGCTTTCTATGGCCACCTCTAGTGGCATGGCCTGTTGTCAGGCAGATGATCAGACTCAGTCGGGCACTGCCCAGCATACTGTGCACTAGAAGAAGCTATACATTATATAGAGTTTGAGTGACTAGTGAATAAGAAGAGTAAAGATTTAGTAACTTCCCATTGATGCAATAGTAACATGTTTCCCCATGACATACAGGATAACCATTGTTATTGAGTCTAGAGAACCATTTAGTTGTGGTTATCGTTGTGTATGTTGCTGTACTACACAATTGGACGTAGTACATAGAGCTCTGCGGTTTCCAGTTTTCAGCCACATTACTTATGGGCTGTAATAGAGTGATGGTGCAGCCTGCCAATTGTAAAGTACACTTTTCTCATGCCCTACAAGGGCTCATTAAAATCCGCCTATTGAACATAACGTGAAAGCATGCTGAATAGCTCTGAACTTGCTTTTGTCCGCTGTTCTTCTCCTACTTCTGTCTGATATCTTCCTTTTCTTTCTCCCCTGTCTTATTTCGTACCTGTCTTACATTTGACATATCCCAATCCTCCCCACTTCCCATGATACAGAGAAAAGTTCATCACAGAACTTCAGAGCCCCCGTTACACCCGTTTGCGTGACTGGCACCATGGAAGATCGGCCTGCTCCCTTAATGTGAAGCCTTGAGCAGAGAAGAGCAGGGCGGGACCAGGTGGGGACGAATATTTCGGAAGACGACATGGAAGCTGATGCACTTCGATGATGTCATAACTAATGTCATGTTGGCCACTCCCAATGCAGCGCATTCTCAGACCAATAGTTGCACAATCTCTGCAACCTTTCTGTTTCAGCATTGTAAATACATCATACATCTCTGCCTACCTGCCTGTGATTAACCCTTTCTCTACAGCTTGTATTTCATGCCGTGTAACAGCTTGTCTTTTGAATAGCTCTGAAACCGTTTCTGTATGTAAAGAGCAATAAATCTACATAGTATTACAGCGCTTCAAGGGATAACATTGTAAATATCCTCTTCTCTACGTGAGCACACACTGCCAAGGGTTCTTTGTGGGATTTCCATCTTTCTTATTTCTCCCCTGCCTCCTATGCAATGCTCAAGTATTTGTCCTCCTGCAACAACTAGATCTTGCAGCTTCTGTCTCGCTTAGTGTGTATTTATGGCGAAGCCAGTGTGTATGTGCGGAGAAAGCATAGCTGTCAGCTACTACGACATAGACGATTGTCTGGAAGCGATCGGGATTTGGCTTTTTTTTGGGCAAGGTTTGGGAAAGCGTAGATACAATAAATAAATTTAATGTATTGGTTTTTGTTGCTGTGATTTTTATTTTTTGCATTCTTGACATTTCTTCCATAACGGATCAGTCAAACACGTAACAAATGATTAATGGTTATCAATTCTGTAGTGATGGAAGGCGTGAACAGAGCTTTTCATTTATATAGGACCACCATTCATCTGCAGCACTTTCAAATAATTCAACAGATTTGTTTCTTATAATATCCTTCTAATATCACCTGCTGGTGTCGTTCCTTCAGGGCACTGCATCTACTTCCTTGACCCATGACTATTGTATTCTGGACACATCGATTGCAATAGTTTCATAGACAGATGTCAGAAACGCCGCTAGCTTTTCTGCTTAGGGAGAGCACCTAGAAGGTGAGTGAGGAGATTTTTAAGGTCATTTATGCTACTCTGGGTACTATGCAAATAAGGGAGATGGAACAATGCCTCTGCAGCGCCACCTTTTAGGAGGCAGCATTTGCAGGAATGCTGCCTTCCAATAGGTAGCACTGCAGAGGTATTGTTCCATCTCCCTTATTTGCATAGACATATGTAACACGTTGCTTTGCCGGTGGATTACAATATTAATATCTATTCTTAATGAGAAGAATGGATATCTCAGTTGACATGTATGTGAAGCCCATGCTTTCCAATGGGTTTCTTCACATTAGCGATGTTTTGTGGCCTGCTACATTGCGAGAGAAAAAAAATATTGGGTTGCTAAATATTGCCATGATTTGCAAGGTTTTGTAGCCCATGTTTTCCTATGGAGTCTTCCTTTTGTGGTGCATCGCACAAAAACACAGTTTTCATGCGGTGCGATGCAACTTTTACAGTAGGAAATCCTACTGTAAAAGCCCTAAAATAAGCCCTAGCTGCCTAAAAAAACAAAACATCACCTAAAGAGGCACTGTCCGGCTCCGCCTTAGGTCCTTGGTAGAGTTGCTTGTAGTTCTTCCTCAGCACTTCCTAGTCAGAAGTTTGAAAAAACCCGACTCCAGGAAGCACTACCTCTGATTGGTTCTCATGCACCACAGCTAAGCCAATCAGAGCCAGCGCTCGATGAACTAATCACAGCCATTCATTGAATAATAAAGTATTTACATTATATTTTAGGGAGCATTACCAATTAGTATGTTTTGCCTTTGGCAATTGGAATTGCATTTATTTAACCTGGAGTATTGCTAGGGCAATTTCATAACATATTCACATATGTTAATACTTAGTGGGGTCTCCTTTAGTCTTAATAATGACTGATACACTTAAGCTGATATTTCCCTCCATTCATCCTGCAAACATTGGCCTACCTGTAATGGTGCAATGAGCCTGGGCACTGGATAGTTGAGCCATGGAAGAATGTTCTATGAAGTAAAGAATCACACTACTCCATCTGAGTGATGTGGATGATGCCTGAGGAACACCTTTTACCTGAGTGTGTTGTGCCAGTAGTTTGGTACGGCAGAGGTTCCATTATGAGCTGGGCATGTTTTACGTGGGTCGGTCTTGGTCCCTCAGCTGTAGTGGCAAGAACCATGAACATAGTGGTGTATCTTAACATTCTAGACAATAATGTGCTGCTGACAATGTGGCAATATTCTTGAAATGGTCAGCAATACTTCCAACAAGACAACGCGCCTTGTCACAAATCCAATGCTGGTTTATGTTGGTTTGAGGATATGGATGTCCATGATTGGACTGGCTGCACAGAGTCTTGACCTGAACTATGCTGAACATCTTTCGGATCAACTGGAATGTTGGGTGAGGAAATAGGAACATCATCCATCTTCTTTGAAAGAACTCGCCAAGTGTTTGCAGGAGGAATGGAGGGAAATATAGCTGAAGTCTGTAAGATGATAGTAGAAAGTATGCCACGGGCAGTATCCAATGTCATTGGGACTGAAGGAGACCCCACTAAGTATTAACATATGGAAAATACTTTGATTCTTTTGGTAAAATAGTGTATAGGCCATTCACTCAGTGTTTATCATTCCCTCTTTTTTTCTATAGACTTACAGGACATTTTATCATGTATAACCCATAAGTTAATAAGCCTTGTTTTCACCTTACTGGTTTATTGATTACCTTTATGCTATATATGATGTATATAGGGTTACACTTTTTAAAGCTGTTATGCTTCTGACTTACAAGTAATGTTCAACCATAAGGTTGAAAAAAGAAAATCAATAGCTTCTGCAGCCGGAGGTTCTATATATGTACAAGTGAGGATGTTAGTAATGCAGCCAGGATATACATTTGCATTCCTCTTCATCCTTTTATTTCAGGCACATTGTTTTACAATGAAAGAGCAGTATGACGTTGGACCAATTTTCAGTACTTCTGTGACTAAGCTCTTCTGTCTGCCTGTGCATAGAACTCTGAGTCAGTAGATTGGAGACGCAAGCAAACCTTGCTTTACATCTCAGTACATCATACCAGCCTTTTTAGCACATATAGACTGCCACCATTACCTGGCACTCAGATGCACAGTGGGAACAAGTCTTTTATTTCCAATAATCACGCAGTCTTCCATGTATGATCCGTACATAATAGGCAGGAAATGATCAGAAAGAACGTGACAGTTTCATTTTATTTATATCTCTTCTTGCTGTGCATGGAAGGCACGTGGAATCAAGGGAGCCTGGCACAACAGGTGGCAGCAGGGCACACATGCACGAGTACGGTTGGAAACACACATACAGCTTTTATGGCAGTTTACTTTAGCCAAACCCTAGGGGGTATCCAAAGGAATGGGGATCATAAAGGAAGGACTTCTACTCCCTGCTGTAGCCTAAGGATCAGCCCCTAATGAGCTTACATGGCAGTATACACAAAGTGTTACATTCAGACTGAACCTTCCAGGGCTTCCTGTTTGAGAAAAGTTGAAAAAAACTTTTATCTGCAAATGTCCAGTAATCCTTACCCTTGGCACCACAGAACTAGGCAGTTCAACAAAATATTTGCCACACTAGACCTATTCAATCAATAAAAAAAATCCTCGATTTCACACTGTAAGGACTCATTCACACAGGAGAGTCTCCTGCAACATTGTACGCATTACAGCCCATGCTGTCAGAGAGTCAACTGAGACCACATATGGGCTGCCATTGGTACTGCGCATGCTTGGGAGTCTGACGTCACGGACATGCGCAATGTTCACTACGTGCGGTAAAGATAGGGCTGGGAAAAGAGCTAGTGAAAACAAAACCACTAAAATCCCATTGAGATCAGTGGTTTTGTTTTGTCCCGTTATACGGCTGTGATTATAACGGTCGTATATAGGGAGAATAGTATGTTCGTCTGAATCTGCCCTTAGGGCTCTTCCACACTGGCGGGGCTAGAGGGCTTTCCCGAGTGCGGGGGCAAGGGGCGGGGCTAAAGGGGTTCTGCTAGTGATTTTTCTCTAACCAAGAGAGGATCCGCCCTCTCTAGCGACGCCCCCCACTCTCAGGAAAGCCCTCTAGCCCTGCCCCCTATCTCCAAATATGTGGAGATATGTAATAGATCCTCTGTAGCTCCGCCCACCCCCCTCTCTCCTCACTATGGGAGATTCCAAAGCTCTTTTGTGATGCTCTCCCATTGATTTCAATGGGGCAGGCGCTGCTGCAGCCGGCTCTATTGAAAACACGGGGCGATATTGCAGTTTTTTTAGCGCAACTTGGAGTGAGTGAAAACATCGCAAATGAGAATGGAACTATTGAAAATCATGTGTTTTCAGGTTTGCATTTTTTGTGAATGTGAAAAATTGCTGACATACAGCAGTAAAAAAATGGAAATATACATAGATGAACATTCATTTTTTGCAGACTCAGCAGGGATGAGTATTTATACTTTTGCATGAACTTGGCCAATACTGACATTTGCTATTGTGCCCAAGCGATCTTCGTTAGCACGTTTTCATTCCTTGTAGTTGAAAAACACAACCTGGCAATCCGCTTTTCTCTTCAATCTTGTTTGCCACTGTGATTACTGAGACCTACAATATCAGCGGACACCAGACCAACATCATCAAAGCATGCCATATCACTATATACCCACTGAGGAACCTATGTCCATGTATACAAAGGCTGCTCAATGAACAGAAGACCAAAAACAGTACAATATCCTACAAATATAATCCTTTGCTAATGTACCACAAAACCACTTAGGCTGCCTGTACGTGGCAGGGCGGGAGGAGCGGCATCTGCGCATATCTGTTAGTTTAATTTTTCATCTGTACTGCAGATGGTCCGAGCGCCTCACATTTTATTTTTAAACTCCTGCTTTTCCTGCGTCAACGCCTAGCCATGACGCGGAATCTGCGACCTTTCTGTAATGTGATTGCAAAAGGGCCGTGAATCGGGCGGCCTCTATTGACTTCAATGGAAGCCGTCAGTGCGGAATCTGCACTAAAATGGAGCATGCTACGATTTCCGCAAGTTTGCAGGAAGAATCACTTTTACATAGCATGCTGTGGGCACTGTTTACTGCAGATCCGAGTTGCAAATATCCGTCCGTGGGCAGGAGCCCTTAAAAAAAAAACATGAGTATTTTTTCTTTTCAGTGATGTGCGGATTGTGTGCCTCTCTTTTGTGGTTTGTTTGTAATGAAATCCCCAAATCTGCTTCTTCTTTTTAAATAACATACATTTGGATTTGGATTCCTTATTAATATGGGGGTATTATTTGTTTGTGGTATGTAGGACTCCATAGAATGGCTCAGGTTTGTCTGTGACACTCAGGGATTGCAGCAAGGTTACAAGTTATAGGGAAAAACTTACTGATTGTTGGGGATCTTACTGTTGAGAGATCTGCTGATCTCCAGAACGGGGGTGGGGTCATGTGCCCACCGTCTTCCTCATTGTGGGGTTACTGCACCCCCTGCAGTGAAGAGTAGACTGGAGCGCTGGTCACACCAGTGCACTGACACTCCTTCCAGTTTCAGTTGGACTGTGAAGTTACAAGAGTGTGTCGCTCGCGTATTTCCATCATTCCCATTTAAATGATTGGAGCACCAACCATTCATGCTCGGCCAGTGTTACATTCATTCTGACATCACTGCGGGGGGAGAATTGACCCCGTAGTGACAGAGGGGGACACAGGATCTTCGTTTTTGAGATCGTCAGGGGATCTCAGTGCTGAGACCCCAACCAATCAGTATATTAATCCCTATAGGCCATATTCTGTGGATAGGGGATAACCTGTGATCTTGGTACAACCCCTTTAAGTGTTTTTATTATGCTACATTAGAAAGGATTATATTTGTATGATGTTGGCACTTTCCACTTTTTTCTTTTAGGTATTGTGATTACTGAGAGATGGAGCTCTGTGTATGTCCTTTATAGTCAGAGTGGATAGCACACATTAGATGCCTGTGATGTGAGCTGGAACATTAGACGCAGGCACTGCAGTGTAATATAGGCAGATGCAAGGACTTGGCGGTTGGAATTTCGGCAAAGCGTTCTATATGCTGTGAAACAATGATGCAATTTCTGTAAATGTGTCCCATATCACGTACAAACAGCAGACAGACTGTGCTCTCGGTAAAACCAGTCATTGTACATTTGCATCGAGACTTTCACATGTTTAGTTACACATGTATTAGAATCGTTGCAATGAGAAAGCTCTTAACCCCGTCGGCTACCTGCGGGACTTGCAACAATCGGTCTACAAGACTTCAGTAACGTTATCTCCATGAATGTGACCATCTTCCAATTACATTTACCAGGCGGAGGGGTTAAGCTCCGACTCTTTGACGGTTCCAACAGTGACAAAGAATTCTCCTTTCTACGTTCGACCCAGGGCAGCTGGTACAGAGGGCCGTCTCCGAGCACAAGGCTTTGTGTTCAGCTTCTCCTGCTAGGAAGTAATCCCATGTCTGCCCCCGCACTCCTCCTGACCAAAAACCCAACAGATGTGGAACACATGTTGGCTGATTGGGATGCAGGCTGGTGGTCAATTAACCCCTACCTTTCTAGGAACAAAAGCTAGGTAAAAGAACCTGGTCTCTATCATTTCCACATGGCCACAAATCCACTATTTCAACAGTTTTAATATAGATAAATATAAATCTCGCCCAAATGCTCTAGTTTTTTGTGTTTTTGAACGATCACCTTTTGAAAATAATTTCTATCTATCCTCAATTTGGTTTTTGTGAATACCCAATGAATAAGTTATTTGACAGGCTCCTCTACATGTTATAGTGACTGACCTGTCATATGACCTCACATACTTTGCTAATCAACAGTGAATGTGATCAGTCCCCACTGACGCTCCGGGGCTTACACCAGATGCACAAACTATTTTGCTCTGATTGTACTACTATAATGGACCGAGATCAAACTTTGGATACTTTAAAGGAAATCTGTCACCTTATTTTTTGCCTTGCAACACAATATACTTTTACATGTGGGGCAGCTTGGGGAATGTAGTTGTACCTTTATGTTACTCCAATCTGGCTCTCAGATATTGCCTCAGATATGGTTTGCATGCCGTATGCTAATTAGCTAGGATTGTCCGATGGGCAGTCTACATCCACTAGCAGTTCTGTTTCTCTCCCCGCCTATTCAAAAACTAAAAAACACCTTGCTGAGTCACATCGCCAGCTCTGCCTGTTGGAGACATCATGCGTTCTGCCCAAAGTACTTGCACTGCATAGTGCAATTAGGCGCACAGTGATGTGACTTTCTCTCTATCCCTGGCTGGAATGACATCACACGTGTGATGCAAGCGCTTTGATAGTGGACCCCACGGTGTGTTCAGTGGGCAGAGCTGGAGATGTCACTCAGCAAAAAAGAGGGCGTTTTTTAGTTGAACAGGCAAGGAGAGAGCCTGGATCACTGGCGGAGATGGACCTCCCATCAAATGACACTCTTCCAGTGAAATCACCTACTGGACGATGTAATTGCCAGACACCCTCCAGCAGTAACAATCGGGTTCACAGAAAACTCCACTCACGGCCATTTTAACCAGATGAATTTCAGATTGCAGTACAGACAAAGAGAAGGGTCTCCTTTTCTCACTTCACCTCACCATTTCCAAATCATTCCATCCTTTTTTGCTGTACATATACTTACATTTTACATAGCATTCCAACATTTTTGGAATCAGGGTTGTATTTTACAGATCCTGAGTTAAAGGGGTTGTCCAGTTGCAAACTATTGATGTCCTATCTGCATTGACAGTAGATCAGTGGGGATTTGCTTCCCCGGAACCCCACGGATCAGCTGTTCTCAAGGCAGTGCGTTTGTGTATTGAGCTAATTTCTGCAGAAAGCAGACAGCTCTGTTCCCCCTGCAGTGGCTAGGCTTGGTATTACACATAAAGATCCCATTGAAGTGAATGAGCCCTTTGCATGTAATACTAACCATGGCCACTACAGTAAGAACGGAGCTATTTGCTTCCTGTAGAAATCGGCTCAATGTAGGAACACATTGACCAACTGAACAGCTAATTGGTAGGGATGCTGGGTGGTATACCCCTCCTTATCTGCTATTGATGGCCCATCCTGCCAGTTTACAACTGGACATCCCCTTTAATGCTTTGTTAAGGTGCATTTACACACAGATGATCGCTCAAAATTTGTCAGAAACTGACAGTTTTGAGCGATCATTTTGCATATGTACTAATGAGCTAGGAGCTCAGATAAGCTGTTAGGCCTGTATCTGTCAACACTCTTGTCGACCAGCCAGCTGACGTATAAAAGCAACTCTGAGCTGTACAAATGCAGCAAAGTGTAACCTGACTGTCATAACTTTCTGTGATAAGTCATCTTAAGCTATTCAAAAACTATTCTTCTCTTATCTTAATACAAGAAAAGCGTTTGTGAAGCGGTTGAGAGGGAAAAACAAGCTGTGGCACAGAAAGTTATAATGTGCTAAAGGTCAAGTTAAAATTTACTACATCTGTATATTAAGAAAGTTATCCTTTTGTTATGTAGAATAATTCTGTATATTAAAGGGGTTGTCCAAATTATGTAAACTGCATATAAAGGGGCCCCCATGGTGAAAAAGAACAAAGCAGCTCATATTCTCCTCTCCCCATGCCACCGGCTGGGGACAAGCAGGGAGAGGTGAATATGAGCCGCTTTGTTCTTTTTCATCATGGAGGACCCCTTTACATGCAGTTTACATGACTCTGACAACCCTTTTAAATCTGAAATAATACTCACAGGGTAACATATCCTTCCAAAAATTCTCAAGGTTATAAGACAGCCAATGTATACTATATATATATAACTGATCTCATGTAATCTCCTCACCACCAATTGTCCTCCAATTGTACAGATGTCACTAAAGAAAGCCCTTGCTACTACTGACATAGTATATAGACTAGGTCTCGAAGCGGTTCTGGCTTCAGCAAGGATCACAGCATTGTATGAATAGATCTCTAGCCCAGGAAGTAAAATCCATGTAATCTTTATTGTATATCATGTGTAAAAAGCATAACAGACCCCTGTCCCTAGAGATTACATGTTTCGAGCCTTCTGGCTCCCACTCATGCTCAAAATGTGTAGGTGATTTCTAGGGACAGGGATCTAAAATTTTTTTTTACATGATATACAATAAAAATTAAGTGGATTTCTACTTTCTGTGCTGGAGATTCATTTGTACAATGTATAAAAGACACCGGTAGAAGTTCTTCAATAGCCATTTTCATCTTTATAGGGGAAGACAAAACAGGCACGTTGGGCTCTTTTGACAACGTCCTTAGTCTATAGGTCAGAGGTATACTTTACGGCATCCTTTTTTTTGGCGGTGGACCACTGTTTAAATATCTCAATCTACTAAAATTCCCTAAATAGCAAAATGAAATCTGTATTGACACAGACCAGCCTAACAGAGGCCACAAGGGTACACTTCTGTCCTCCTTTGGAGAATCGAGGGCCTATGGAGGCCACAAGGGTAGACTTTTGTCCTTCTTCTTTAAGATTACGGGCCTATGGTTACATTTGGTGTGTCCGTTGGAAACTTTCCTATTTCTATCACCCAATGTGGTGTGAATATAAGCCAATTAATATAATTACGTACGCTGTATTTATTTATAATGGACATCGGAGATGTGGATACTCCAGTGGTTCAGATCTTACCTTTTTCCTATTTTGAACCAGAGCCATTTACTTTATTTCTGCTGCCCATGAAGCAATAAGGATGATTGTTTTGCTTATCCTATAGGCATTGCATATCATGCTGTAGGAAAGTGTTAGCTATACATTAACCACCTCCACATCGGGAGATAAGTGTCAGTGTGAATGACATGTCATTGAACAGCTCAGTGTGATACCAGGGAAATCACAGTTTTGGTTTTAAACATCCTTCAATGTGTGTCATCTGTTTTAGAGGAAGACACAGTTAATAATAATGAATAGAAGCTTTGTTAAGCAGATATGGTAGAATATTTGCCCCCTAAACTTTATGGAGAGTAGACTGTTATCATTAAAGGGGTGTTTCTGCATCTGGAAATAAATCTTATTATAAGGGGAAAAGTTTATCTAATTTTCTAATATACTTTGTTCTTTTCAGTTCTTCACAGTTTTCAAAATCTCTGCTGGTAGGCATTGAATGCAAAGCTTCGTCGTTTACTCCCAGACAATGAAAATCTGTCCTGGTCATGTAGTGATCTAACAGACTCAGCTCTAGTATACAATACCTTTAAGTAATGTAGTCACTAAATAATAGTTAGATACCAACTCTATGCAGTAATAGTGATTGCAGTGCACTTACCTCCAGTGATCATAGGTGACATCTTGCCTGATTGGTATCATACATTTTCACTCTTCTTCTCTATATGGGACCAGTCCATCATGAAGTTTTTTTCCAGCTCTAGCTCGTCTCTGCACACTCTCCTCCATCTGCTGCCCACAATTGCCCACTCAGTTTCTCCCCATAGTGATAGTGCCCCCTATTAAGTAATAGTGTTACCCACACAGTAATCATTTCTTCATAATGCCCACCGTAAAAAATAATGCCCTCCTTTGTAGCCCCCTACATATCATTGCGTACTGGCTGCATGCCGCATACGTATATCTCGCATCCAGGTATACATATATTTGGTGCTGTTATCCATCTGCCGAAAAATTTTGGAGTCAACCAGACGCCTTGTATCTTTGAAGCATTCTAACTTTGCATACTTTTCTCCATACCTGCCTTAACCTTTTACACAGTAAAAGTAGTTTCCATCACGGTCAGTCTTGTTAGCTGGATAGAAAAGTGCCTTTTGTGGTGGGTGGTCCGCACTGCTCACTCAACCTGTGATGCTGGACTCGATTGACAGTACAATATCTCCTATTGAGAGTAAAGGTGGGGGCCGACCACTTGAAATATTGACAGTATTGAGAGCTGGACCTAAGAAGAACCTGTCCAGGTGGAGGAAGGTGAGTATGGGATAAAGTCTGCAGAACCATGCAGCCAACCCCATTGAATTTATCCAGTGACAGGTAGCCGGCTCAAGGTTGACTCAGCCTTCCATCCTTCCGAGGTCGGCAAAATGAGAACCCAGCTTGGGTGAGGGTTGGGTGGCGTTTAGTAAATAAAATGACCTGAAAGCGTTGCGGAATAAGTTGGCGCTATACAAATGACAAGATTTATTTATTTAAGTCCTCTTTAAACCAAGTTACAAAATACAACAGTTCTATGTTATAGAGGACCTATCAGTTCCTCTGTTTTAGTAAATACTTTTATTCTTTATAAAGCAATTCTAGACCAACTTTTCTTTAGGTTGTACCGTTCCTCTGTTGTTCTTCCCTGAAATGTCTGAATAAGCTGACAATAGGGTGTTACCAGTTGGGGGTGTTTCCCATGGCATTGTCCATTCATTCTGCCTGAATCAGACTATGTAGGGACACACCCCTGTGACAAGAGGAGTGGTAACGTATCCATAGGGTTCTAGGAGGAATAACAGAGGACAGGAGGACGCAGAGTTCTCAGTAAAGGTAATCCAGAATTGTTATTTTATGGGGAATATTCACTAAAACAGACAAGTCAGGAGAGGTGCCAAGTCCTCTTTAAGAGCTGCGAAGGTGGAGGTGAAAAAGTTATTAATAGTGTGCGCTGGCTGGTATGGAGATCGCACCTCCAGGCATCCGAGAACAATATCTGGTGTCTTTACTGAGCTGCTCATGAATAAATGGCAGTTTTACATCCCCGCTCTCTCTTAGCATTCTGCAGGAACATGCTGATCTCAGCACTGCGACATGCTCCAGCCCATATAAATCCAATGAAACTATAGTGCGGCAATCATGAGCCAGTGCCGAGAGGGCAGGTTATGCTGTCACTTGTATGCAGATTGTAATCGTCGCGTCATTCTTCTGTGCATGGATGCGAAGGCGAGAAAGCATTGTTATAGTGTGCATGCATCGAGCGATGCCTTTTATGTAATGACTGAGCTCCAGGACATGACACTTTCTAGTGCAATTCCTGTACATAGCGAGACTGGTGACAGATGTCTGCTCCGGCAGGGAGGAGGGGATCATGCTTTCCGAGTGGCTGGAAATCTGCAGCATTAGCCACTTAATTTCCAGTCCAGGCAAAAGTTGATGCTTTTTTTTTTTGTAAGCCTGGATTTGCCTATAGGATAAATGTATTATGATGAAAAAAGTGTAAATGTAGCAGTCCTTTTTATTGATCTCTGATGACGGGTCAGGGTCTAAAATGTTAGTATGAACCTTTCCATCTACTAATAGGAAACACTGGAAGGATTTTGTTTATGCTGATGCCCATTATGCTCCTTACCCATAAGCATTTGTAATTGGATGACGAAGGCATTGATTTATATATGCTGTAATGCAGATTAAAGCTAAAGCTGGTAAGAAGTGGTACAGACAGTAGCTGTCACTGAGCAGTAACGAGGGGCTAACTTATGTAGAACTTGACATTATTGTGAAAAGTTTTCATGGAATCCATATACTTGAGGTTACAATGGTGAGGCGCATTTTCAAGCATTAACCCCTTGAGTGGTGGGTTTCCTACCACCCTGTCGTGCCCACCAGGGCAGGTTTTTTAAAATGGTCTAATCATTGAATTTCAACTAATTTTGCAGTTGCGTCTCAAGAGCCATAACTTTTTCATTTTTCCATTGACATGGCCATATGAGGGCTTGTTTTTTGCGGGACAAGTTGTGATTTTTTAAACAGGGGGGAGGAAAAAAAGAAATGGGGAAAAAGGAAAAAAGGGGCCATGTCATTAAGGGGTTAAATAATGCATTAACTTCCTTCTCTGGGTCATTACGACGCATGGATACCACATGTGTGATTGTATTTTTGATTTTTTTTACAAAGTAAAGGGAGACAAGTGTTTTTATTATTTTTTTTATAATTTTTTAACTTTTTTTTTTTTCTTTTTTTTGTCCCTTTAGGGGACTTCCACAGGGACCCATCAGGACCCCTGATCACATTCCAGGGGTCCGATGGTGACAGCCCTTAACATGCTGCAGTGACAGCCCTTTACATGTTGCAGTCACATAGACTGCAGCATGTAAGGGGTTAACACAGCAGAGATCAGAGGTTTTCTCTGATCTCTGCTGTAAGAGCTGGTACCTATCTGTCCTCTGACAGCCAAGCATCAGCTCTCCCTGCCACAGAGACCATCGGCTTGCTTCTGACAAGCCGATGGTCTCTATGGCAACCTGTAAACAAAGCAGGAGATTGCCGACATATCGGCAATATCTTCTGCTGGTTTTTCAAAGCCCTTGCACTGCTCTGTGTGGGTCTGTGCAGGCAGAGCACAATGTCACAGCTTGTAGCATTGTGCTCTGTAGCTCCCATACTGATACATAGCCCGGAAATCTTCCGGGCTATGTTGCTATGAGCAGTGGAGCTCGTCCCGGAAATTTTCCGGGCGTGCCACTCAAGGGGTTAAATCATTTATGCTTCCCTTTTCTGATGTTGGATGATGTAGAATACTATAAATTCCCAATCATATGTGTATATGCCCCTGGCTCTCCACCATTCCCTAATCAAGTTGTGCTCTTGGTGGCTGTGAATGTTCTGTAGAAATGACTCAATCGTTATATCAACATGAATGAAGTAAGGAGTAAATAATCTCATAAGATCATCATGTCAGTCACTACTTCCCCAGACACTATGTAGTCAACTGTGGTTTATTTCAATTTGCAACACTTACAGTTTTTCTGTATTGCGTGACATGATGTTTGTTTTGTATTATATAACATTGTAACCCTGTTTTTCTTCTCTGGCAGGCAAGAGGGGAAGAATGTATCTGGTATCTCTGGCCAAGGTAAATGATAATGGAATTGACAGATGTGTAAGGTGTACAACAGAGGAATGTTATTTTCAGCACTGCCGTATTCATTTCATCACCAGTCTCCAAATCAAAGGGTTATTTTTTCATGTTGGGATAGTAAGCAGAGCCATACAAATCATTCATGTGCCCCATGCCTAGTTAAAGGGAACCAGTCATCACCTATGAGCTACTATGGCTCTCCAGAGGTATTGTTCTATCTTCCCATCTGCACACATTTCCCAGAGGAGCATGCATGGCCTTATAAATCTCCTCACACTTGCTAGGTCACAGGCCTCTCACCCAGCCAGCCAGCAACCTACTGCACACTGCTGAGGGGCAAAAACCCCAAAACAGTCTGTCTGTGCATGGGTATCTTTTCCTTCTGGAGAAGACTCTGGCTTTGGCTCATACTGACATTGACTTGCAGGAATGCTGCCTTCTGATAGGTGGCGCTGTAGAGGCATTGTTTCATATTCTTTTTTGCACCATAAACTACGTTATGGTGCCTATAGGCCAGGTCCGGAGGAGTCCAGGGATGTTTAATTCTTTGTAGTTATTGTGTAAGGTATATTGGATTCAATGGCGGAGATCTTCTTTAGACTGGTGTTTTCTTATGTCAGTCTTAACCCCTTGAGTGGCATGCCCGGAAATTTTCCGGGACAAGCTCCACCGCTCATAGCGACATAGCCCAGAAGATTTCCAGGCTTTGTATCACTATGGGAGCTGCAGAGCACAATGCCACAAGCTGTGACAGTGTGCTCTGCCTGCATAGACCCACAGAGAACAAAGCAAGGGCTTTGAAAAACCAGCAGAAGATATTGCCGATCTGCCGGCAATCTCCTGCTTTGTTTACAGGTTGCCATAGAGACCATCGGCTTGTCAGAAGCAAGCCGATGGTCTCTGTGGCAGGGAGAGCTTGGTGCTTGGCTGTGAGAGGACAGCTAGGTACTAGCTCTTACAGCAGAGATCAGAGAAAACCTCAGATCTCTGCTGTGTTAACCCTTTACATGCTGCAGTCTATGTGACTGCAGCATGTAAAGGGCTGTCACTGCAGCATGTAAAGGGCTGTCACCATCGGACCCCCGGAATGTGATCAGGGAGTCCTGATGGGTCCCTGTGGAAGTCCCCTAAAGGGACAAAAAAATAAAAAAATTTAAAAAAATTAAAAAAAAAAGTTAAAAAATTATTTAAAAAATTATAAAAACACTTGTCTCCCTTTACTTTGTAAAAAATCAAAAATACAATCACACATGTGGTATCCGTGCGTCGTAATGACCCAGAGAAGGAAGTTAATACATTATTTAACCCCCTTAATGACATGGCCCCTTTTTTTCTTTTTTCTCCATTTCTTTTTTTCCTCCCCCCTGTTTAAAAAAAATCACAACTTGTCCGGCAAAAACAAGCCCTCATATGGCCATGTCAATGGAAAAATGAAAAAGTTATGGCTCTTGAGACGCAACTGCAAAATTAGTTGAAATTCAATGATTAGACCATTTTAAAAAACCTGCCCTGGTGGGCACGACAGGGTGGTAGGAAACCCGCCACTCAAGGGGTTAAACCACAATACGTTAGAGCAGGGGTGTCAAACTCATTTTCACCGAGGGCCACATCGGGCTTATGGTGACCTTCAAAGGGCCGGTTGTGAGACAGTATAGTAAGGTCCTGTTCACACAAGCCTATTTGCGTAGATAATATCCAGTGAATAGAAAGCCATTGATTTCAATGAGTTCATTCACATGATGTATATTTTCACACAGCATGACCTATTTTGTTGTGTACTACGCACCCCAATAGGCCGTAGAAAGTGAATGGGCTGCACAAATACGTCGTGAATGTGCAGGAGACCTCTGTATTCACTGCATATTTGCGCACCATCTCAGTGGGCCCATCATCGCTCTTTTTTGCGTGCCCAAATATGCAGGCATAAGCGATTTTCGATTGCGCTAATACGCAGTGTATTTGTGCGACCGAAATACGATTACGCCCATGTGAACAAGCCCTAATAATGACCCCTATAGTGGTCACAGTAGTAATAGTGACCCCCATAGTAGCCCCAGTAAAAATATTGACCCCCACAGTGGCCCCAGTAAAACTATTGACACCCACAGTGGCCCCATTAGTAACAGCGAGCCTCCAGTGGCCCCAGTAGTAACAGCGAGCCCTACAGTGGCCCCAGTAGTAACAGCGAGCCCCACAGTCGCCCCAGTAGTAACAGGGTATCTCACAGTGGCTCCAGCAGTAACAGGATATCCCACAGTGGCCCCAGTAGTAATATTGACCCCCACAGTAATATATACCCCCTCACTAGTAATAACCCCTTAACAACATCATCCCCAGCAGTAATATCACCCCACCCAGCAGCAGTAATATCAACCCCCCAGCAGTAATATCAACCCCCCCCCCAGCAGCAGTAATATTAACCCCCCCCCCAGCAGCAGTAATATTACCTCCCCCCCAGCAGCAGTAATATTACCTCCCCCCCAGCAGCAGTAATATTACCTCCCCCCAGCAGCAGTGATATTAACCCCCCCCCAGCAGCAGTAATATTAACCCCCCCCAGCAGCAGTAATATTACCTCCCCCCCAGCAGCAGTAATATTACCTCCCCCCCAGCAGCAGTGATATTAACCCCCCCCCAGCAGCAGTAATATTAACCCCCCCCCCAGCAGCAGTAATATTACCCCCTCCAGCACCAATATTAACCCCCCCGCAGCAGTAATATTAACCCTCCCCCAACCCTTATACTTACCTCCTCCCTGCAGTCAGCGCCGCTCTCCTTCTGCTCACGCTGAGCCCGGCTACACACTGACGTCAGTGTGTGTGCCCGGCATGCTTCCTCCCTGAGTCCTCTCCTGCGGAACTGAAGAGCAGGGGACTCAGGGGAGGAGGATCCGTCTGCACACTGACGTCAGTGTGTGCCGGGAACAGCGGTAATCGCTTCAGTGGTGAGCGGCGTCGGCATGCCGAGGGCCACATAACATGAGGCAGCACATGTGCGTTAGAGTAAGATGCTCTAAATTTATCAAGCGGTCCAGGACTCTATATAAATGGCCTCCATGCACTTTTCCTGCGTCTTTTGTGTAAAACAGCAAAAAGTTTAAAATTACTGTACAAATGTGGTGTGCAACATTATATGTGACTTTTCAATGTCTATGGGCTCTTTCACGTGTCATTTTAACGCTCAGATAGTTGCGCTAAAACAGTGCGGCTATCCCAGCTTTAAATCGGGTGAATGAATAGCAGCCACAAGCACTTCGCGGCTGCTATTAGTGAGTATGCCCCTCTTCAACCCCCCCGGCACCCTCCCTTTGCCAGACGGCTCCCTGGCTCCCATAGTAGTCTATGGGAGCCACCGATGCTGTGCCATCAAAAGATAGGACACGACCTTTGTTTTGATGGAGACAAATCTTTTCGGCGCATCAAAAAATTGTTCATCTGAAAGAACCCCTAGGAAACTATGGCTTCTTTTAGATGTGATTTTCTGACACACCAACTCAACGTCAAAACGACGCTCGTGCGAAAGAGCCCTAATACAGTAATACATTTACCCCATTGTTTCTCGCATGATATATTTGCCGATACAATGGAGATATTTATTGACCTACCAGTAGTTTCCCAATTAGGATGTCTATTCTATTTTACATCTGTAATAACATATTTTAGAATTCTCCTTGTTCCCATGGGACATGATGCACTGTAGAAGTGGTAGCATGCTTGAGAAGCCTTCTAGAAACTAGTCTGTCCACGTGATAGAGCATTCACCAGCTAGGAATATCATGTAGCCAAAACAAGCACCCAAAGCATAGAATATTCCGCTCCTCTAGCGCACACACTGACCCTGATATCTCACATCCACAATTTACCTACAGCTGAGATGGCTTTGTTCTAACATTTGTATTTTCCAAATCGCTGCCCTTTAATCAGGACAATTGTAATGAGTGATTACTGCTATTTCTGCAAAATACCCGTTAATTATTTTGTCTACATCCTCTACATGTGTTCATTCCATTCTGTCTGCGGCAGATACTCCCACATGTGATATTTACACTTTATAGACATTTCTCTTCACTGCAGAGTGATTCCATGGTTGGTAAATTTCCAGTTTTGACTATTATCTATGGAATATTTGTGCAGATACCCTTGACCATATACTCCACGGCCATAATACATGAATGGATGTGTGTGAAGGCTTCCTTTCACAATTTTGTTTTTGCCTTACCTACCCACAACTAGATCTCAATTGCTTTTACAATAGCGCACCCCAATGTCTACTGCTAGGGGAATTCAAACAGGATAAATCACAATAATGATTGACTTGTAATATGAGAGCAATGCCATATTCCCCTGCAATAGGCTGCTAGTACAATGCAGTCTTTCTCCCCTGCCAAACACAGTCAGAGGAACGTTGATTGACTGCAATCGACATATTGATATTGATTGAATTGACAAGTCCACGTGCCGGCCTGCATTTTGCAGAGGAGAAATGTTGATGTAATAGCACCCTTAGGGCTCATTCACACAGGCCTTTTTGCGTTCGGTATTAATTGTGCATTTTTTACGCATGTAATATAGAGCGCTTAAGCCCTATTGATTTGCACTGGGGTATTCAGACATGCATTTTTTATGCTCATAAAAAAAGTTGCAGCATGTCGTTTTTTTAGTCCATATTATAGACCAAAATTGCCCATTAAAGAGAATGGAATTGTGCAAATACGCGTGTTGTGTTACATGCATATTCACTGTGTATTTACACACGAAGGTAGGAGAAATTGCAGTTTTGTTTTTTCTTGCATACTTGAAACATGCAATGAATATGCACGCACAAAAATGCAAGACGCAGGGGATACACACTGTTTCGGTCCGTGAAAATGCTGCATATTTCATGAACCAAAGCTGTATATGCCCGGTGAATGAGCCCTTATAGTTTAAAGGGGATTTCAAGCCATTATTACCAAGAATTAAGCTCAGTAATACAGACATTTCAGGTGACTTTTGGAATAAGCTGCCATGGGTGTGTAGATGAGGAATAACCCTCTTTCAGGTCATTCTATGACTTGTGTGACTTGTAGCCGGTATCTTTTTCTATTTCCCCCTCTGCAGGGTTTACATCTGATTCCCAGTTCTCTCAGGACTGGTGGGAGGAGCCTGGCTGCTGTGCTGTGTTCTATAAACTGTGCCGAGAACGGCAAAGTCTGCTTTGTAACTGTCTGAAACACACACAGACTTAAAATCATCATGTCGGAAAGTGTATAGCGTATCTAAAAAGGAAATGGCAGCGTGTTATCACTGGATAACATAAAAACATAAGTTGTTTGAAATGTTAATTACCATTTAATAAATGCAGAAAGGAGACCAAATGTGTGGAAGAGTTGCAGCTCTCTATAGAGCTTACAGCCCAAATAAATGGTTATTCTTTTTCAGATTTCACTGATTTCCCGCCCCCTCCACCACCGCCTTCAGGACCTGCAGTTCGCCCCCCTTGGACCACGGATCCTACGTTTGCTGAGCGTTATGCACCTGATAAAACTACCACTGTCATGACTAAACATAGTCAGCCAGCAACCCCCACCCCTGCCCAAAACCGTAACTCCATCCTGCAGGCGGCTCAACCCACCTCCACTGGTGACAAGACTCCTATCTGTTCCCAGTGCAATAAGGTTATCCGGTAAGTGCTTTCTCCCTAGAGTATGTTGTATCCTATATGTTTGTCCCATTGCCATTAGTGCCATAATCAGGCACTGGAAGGGTGGATTCACTTCTGCGCCAGAACCTGCAGCCGGGGTGCCATCACAGATGCGGCTGACAATACTGGAAGAAAAAGTGCTGTATGCAGCACTTTTTCTTCCGTCAAAAGCCGGGTATCTGGGTGGAAAGCAGATGGACCCCATTATATCAACCGGGTCCGCCCGGCGCTGTTCTGTTCTGTCCAGAGCAGGAAAGCGTAATTCCCAGCGCAGATGTTGAAACCTAAACATTGTGATAATTAAAATTGCATATTTTCACTTGGGGTTTTATTACAAACCATTTTTGTTGCTTTTTATCTGACTATCCATATAAGAAATCCTTAAAATCCTGCAGTTCTCACACTGGCCACTAGAGCAGATACACTAAGCTGTTTCCTTTTTACTGCAGATCACTTATCAGCATTGCTATACAGGCTTGGATAGGGTCAGCAGATGGAAGGAATTTAATTACATTTTTATTGAAATGCTGGAGGTGTAGTTGATGGGGGTTTCCAGAACTTTAGTATTGATCACCTATTTTTGGGATAGGTCATCAATAGATGATCGGTGGGGCCCTGCCACTTGGAATTAGCTGTTCGCTGGGCCCGCTGTCATTGCGGACAAAGTCAGAAGCACGCAGCTCTGTTCATAGTGCAGCTGCCAGTTGGTATCGCAGGTGCAGATACCATTGAGGTCAACAGGAGCTGCGCCTGTAATATCAACCTGTGTCTCTGCTATATGGTCAGCGCTTTCTACTTCTTGCGCTGACCACAGTAACCCCGTGAATCAGCTGATCAGTGGGGATCCGAGCAGTAGGCCTCCGACGATCCTTAATGGATGACCTATCGATCATTGATAGAGAAAATAAAAATGTCCCAGAATACCCAATTAAAGCAAAATAGTAACACTGTTACCTATACACATCAATAAGGCTATCTCTCTCTATGTGTGTGTGTGTGTATATATATATATATATATATATATATATATATATATATACACACTACTGTGTAAAAGCTTCAGGTAGGCGTGCAAAATGCTGCAAAGTGAGAATACTTAAAAAAATAGAAGTGTTATTAATACAGAGTGAATGAATAAAAGAGAAATCTAAATCAAATCAATGTTTGTTGTGACCATCTTTTACCTTCAGAGCAGCATCAATTCTTCTAGGTACACTTGCACACAGTTTTTGAAGGAACTCGGCAGGGAGGTTGACATCTTGGAGAACTAACCACAGATCTGTGTATGTAGTCAAATCCATCTGTTTTTTCATGTAATCCCAGACGATGATGTTGGGATCAGGGCTCTGTGGGGCCATATCATCACTTCCAGGACTCCTTGTTCTTCTTTACACTGAAGATAGTTAATGACATTGCCTGTATGTTTGGGATCGTCGTCCTGCAGAAGAATAAATTTGGAGCCAATCAGTCGCCTCCTAGATTTAAAAATTTTTTTTTTACTTTGCAGCAATTTTTCCACACCTGCTTAAAACTTTTACACAGTACTGTGTGTCAATTAACTTCCATTCTATGCCACTGGCATAAATCACACACACCCTGCTGAACTTTGTATACAGAAATATAGGTAATGGCCACTGCAGAGAAATGTATTGTATTCTTTTAATTAAACACAAGTAAAGCTCTAATTCCATTCTGCAGACTAATGAATGAAACGTAGAATGAAATACTTGAGCTATTCCCTTTTACTGAAGTAATTAGTGTGTTGTTGTGAACTGTCTTTACAGAGGGCGATATCTGTTGGCATTGGGACGTTACTACCACCCTGAGGAATTCACTTGTTCCCAATGTCACAAAGTACTTGAGGAAGGAGGATTTTTTGAGGAGAAGGGATCTATATTCTGCCCACGCTGCTATGATGTCAGGTTTGCTCCCAACTGTGCCAAGTGTAAAAAGAAGATCACAGGGGTGAGCACAGTGAATAATTGATTTTAAACCATCATAAAACATGATCTGATGCTATGTTTCTAGAAGAAGAGGAGCCATGATGTTGGCAGGAGCTCAGGGCACTTTGTCATGGCGCAGAGAATCCAGGAATGTTGGAAATGTCTACAATAACCACAAGTCATGTGTGATTTTTCTTCCTCATAAATAATTTAAATGACAGACAATTAGCATGGAAAGCCATGGATCCATGGAATAGCTAAGCCATTAGGGTGGAGCACCATAGGCACACTGTGTTCTGCCTGTATTATGGAGATGTACGTCCAGGGAAGAATACAGAAATCCTCTGTATGTCTCAGTAGCAAGTTGGGCTCCATGGACTTCTATGGGTGCTGTATCCCAATTGGGTAACTTGGATGTAGTATGGAGCCACAATACAGTACTGTACAACACCCCTCATGCAAAGATGATCATTAGAGATGAGCGAGCATACTCGCTAAGGGCAATTGCTCGAGCGAGCTTTGCCCTTAGCGAGTACCTGCCCGCTTGAGAGAAAAGGTTCAGCTTCTGGCGCGGGTGACAGCAGTGAGCAGGGGGAGCGGGGTGGGAGAGAGGGAGAGAGAGAGATCTCCCCTCCGTTCCTTCCCACTCTCCCCCGCCGCTCCCCGCCCGCCGCCAGCAGCCGAACCTTTTCTCTCGAGCGGGCAGGTACTCGTTAAGGGCAATGCTCGATCAAGCGATTGCCCTTAGCGAGTATGCTCGCTCATCACTAATGGTCAGCCATGGTTCTTATTTATTAATGTGTTATTCTAGGAAAATGTGTTTTGATGATAAGATGATAACAACAGAGCATGCATAATTAAGAAGGGATTATTATCAGTAAAGCACAAAAACACATACATCCAGCTTCATAGTAACATTAGAAGTAACGTCACCGCTATAACTTGTGTTATCTACCTGTCGCCTTCCAGAAAGGTTAACACTGTTCTTGTTTCTAATGTGTCGTACGGGGAATAAGTGGAACTGCCTTCCATAAATGTCAGTGTCTGTATGAGCGCTGGTTACATCGTGCTGCAGATAACAAGAATCTAATGAGGTGGAATCAAGGAAGATTGACAAATGTTAATGATAACTTTTGAATGTTCTACTACATCTAGGCCGGGCTCACACGAGCGTAGGATTACCATGTATTACACCTGCGCAGTAATTCGCAGGCAATCAAATACATTGCCATGTGCAGTTTGCGTGTAGGAATTATGTTACACGCAAGCGCAAAAATGAACACAATCACATTCAACCAGTCAGTGAAGCTTATTGCTTATTTTTTATTTTGCACCATCTCCCTCCTTTGCCCAATTTTGTCTGATCTCAGAAACTTCTTTAATGATGGCTACTTGCATATATATAACTTAAAATACGGGCCTACGCCGTCTTACACATACACCACCCTTTTGCTCTGCTGGCAGAGACCACGTATGGGCTGAGTATGCACTGCGCATGTCCGTGAATCTGACGTCATGGACATCCGCAGTGTGATTTTTAATTTTTTTCAAATCTCCCACTCTGAACAGAGCGGGGAGGCATATTGAAACGCTGCCCTCTCGCAATACAGCCAAGCACCCTGTACTATGTTATTTCTATAACGGCCATAGAAGTGAATGAGAATTATGTCAACAGAGCAGCCCTTCAAGCCATAACCCCTTAAGGCCCTTTTACATGCAACGATTATCCTGCAGGATTGAGACGCTCACCCCTAGGTCTCCAGACACAAACATGGCGGTCGTTAGTTGCCAAACTAAATCTGGATTAATTCCTGAAGACAACCCTGTACCACTCTGTAGTAATCCAATTTCAGCATTCCCGACACTATTGCAAATGGAGGCAAGGCTGGATGGGTACATGTTAATGGGCATGAGACCAAATATCTTTCAGCCAAGCGTCTGGAAATGATTCGGACAGACACAGCGGCTTGTAACAATGTTGTCACTTGTATCTGGATGGCGGACAACGAAACAGTTGAAGCTGACCGTTATTGTCAGACAATCAGATGGTCCTTTCTACTGGTGGTCTGTCGAAGGTGCTCTAAGCCCAGTTGCCTTTTATGCATGCCCTCACAAATCCAACACCTCCGGTCAAAACTTCCAAGGTGGTGGACAATGCTTCTCACACTCCAATAATGCACCCCTCTCAAACTCTGGTAACTGGATGAAGTGGTCACTACACATAAGAAGCTTCAGAGCCTTTCATAGGCCAAGGGTTGAACCACTTTTAGAACCTCAGGTGGCAAGACTGTTCATCTAATCACGCCACAACTAATCATTTGCATATCTGCCTGAGATGTAACTGCATGCCGGGTTTTGCAGCAAAACGACAACTTTTTCTAGGGGCTTCAATGTTTTTTCATAAAAAGTGCAAAAGACATGTCAGGTAATTTAGCGATATGCAAACACAGCATGTATGTGCGGCCTAAGAGGGCTAGCTGTTGGAATTGTCCTTTATGATTGCAGACTTCCTTTTTCTTACAATATTTGCAGTGCTATCTCCCTGTTTATGTCTGACAAGGAAGCTTCTGCTTGTTAGCTGCGGCTTTCTTTGATTTCACTGATAAGTTCCAGTGACATTTACTTTCCCAATGCGTGCTAGTGTATTTCATTATCTCATTGATTGGTCATATCTTGCGCTGACTTCCCAATTCTTCCATTTTCAGGAGATTATGCACGCTCTGAAGATGACTTGGCACGTTCAGTGTTTCACTTGTGCTTTTTGTAAGACCCCTATTCGCAATCGTGCCTTTTACATGGAGGAAGGACAGCCATATTGTGAAAGAGGTAAGATGATGCCATCGGAGACCATCCTCTGTTTGCGCACTGACGGGATAATAAGACCGCCACAGAAGCTTTATTCTTGTATGTTCCTTCTAAAAAATGTTTCAACAACAATAACAGGTGTTTTTTGCTGCGTAGATTATGAGAAGATGTTTGGTACTAAGTGCCGAGGCTGCGATTTTAAGATTGATGCCGGTGACCGTTTCTTGGAAGCACTAGGGTTCAGCTGGCATGACACCTGCTTCGTCTGTGCAGTAAGTTCTCCTTCATGCTAACTTTATTATGCTGTTTTGAATGAAGAAGGTGAGATAATGATACTAGACGCTGATACTGTTGCCAGGACCTGCTGACAATGTAGAGTCTAATAAGGGCTGTCAGAACCAGACGAAAGTTGGCAGTTACGTCGGACAAGTTGGATTTTTCGACTTGTTTACTGCAAGATTGTCTACTATCAAACCCTAATCTATTGACGTGTACATGACGTAGACATCACCAAATATATACCTCAGTACTTGTAGAGTTACATCACATGAATAAAGGGAAATACTCAACTGATTCTCACTGTATGATCTAAAGGCCAGGCTTCACACCCCGAACCAGCCACCTTTTACTAGATGGGGCTCATGTGCCTAAGAGAATAGTAATACAGACAGGCAAGTTCATGTTATAATTACGCTTGTATCTACATAGCCCCGGGTGTCTTCCCACATTGGTCATACAGAACAGTAATGACTTCCACACTTTCTTGCAGGCTTTAAAGCCGTATTACATCTTAGACATTATGGCACTGTATACAGGCTGCTTGAAGTTTTATGGAAACAGCTGAGTGAACTTTTCTACATTGTTTCTGTAACTCATTTAGGTCAATTGGAGTTAAGGAAACCACATAGCAAAGTGAGCTATGCTGCGTCTGCATCCAACGATTATCGCCCAAAATCCTTCCAAATGAGCGAAAGTGAGCAACAATCGTTACACATAAATGCGTGGCCATCGTGCACTATTCGTTCACGTGTCGCTTATCTCTTAAATTTCAGCCTGCATAAAAATAGTTGTTAGGTAGTTCTCTTTTTGTTTCATTTAAATGGAATTCATTTAGTTTTTGAAAAAACTGAAAGACTTGAGGGGAGGGGTGATAGTTTGCCTTGCAAAACACAATGACTACTTGTTTACTCATATCAGCAGAAGACAATGGCTTTTCGTCACACTAATTAAAAACCTGCAGGCCAGAGTCTTCCTCGCATAAACACACGCCTATCTGAGCAAAGAACATCTACTAATGTTTACTTTAGTTAATGGGGGAAATGGAGAGGGTTTCAGATGATTATTTGTAGGTTTAAATGCTCAGCATTTTATGCAAAAAAAGACGTTAATTCATTCAGTCATTCAAGCGATAATCATTGTGTGTAAAGGGGCATAAAGAGGTAAGGGCTCTAAGGGCTGCTCTGTTTACATAATTCTCATGCACTTCTATGGGAGTTACAGAAATAGCATAGTACAGGGTGCTTGGCTGATTCCACAAAACTTTGCCACCTCTTAGAGCCTGGATGCAGTAGTAATTGGGAGGAGAGTGGCGGGATGGCTTCGGGTGCCATGATGGGAATACCCCTTTAATGATTGCACAGTTGTAAAGAAGCCTATGAGCCTGTATTCATGCTCACTGTGTTTGCAGTGCTAGTATTATGTGGGATGATTAGTTCATAGTAGAATGCAGAAAGAAAACAATATAATGGGCCCAGCCCTAGCTTAATTAATTATGCTGCTAGTACTGTTCTGTAGTGTAATGTAACCACCAAGTCTGCACCCACATATTTCATTACGCCAAATTTAGAGATAATTGCTGTCTTTTCTCATGGTGGTATACGTTCGACACAGTGTTCTAAAGGTGTACGCCAAAGATACTGTTACAGGTTGTCTGTGTTTACAGAACATTTTGAGGGCCTGTTGTGCTGTTTTTAATTTCATGCTAATTTGCACAGATTTCCCTAATGCCATTAAAGAAGTTCCCAAGTGAAAAATAACTTCCTGGAGAAGGAGGCAATTATGTTAGACAAGATAAGAAATGTGATTTAGTGTTTTTTTTATTTGACAGCATATTGTGGCTGTTAGCAGTCTCTGCGTGGCACAGATAAGACCTTCACCATACAACTGCAGCACCCTGATCTCGTGGGCACTGCCACTGTCAGGCGCAGGACCCTGGCAGTAATACACCGCCATGGTCCTGCTCAAACGACAGAAATCAGAAAAACCCATCACCCTTATTACTGCTTATTAATGTGTACAGCAACAATTGTGTTCGATATCTAATATTTGTATCATTCTACAAAGAATTAGATAACTGTGATACGGTTCTACAAACTAATTCCTTTTCTCTTGCCATTTAGATATGTCAGATTAATCTGGAAGGCAAAACGTTTTACTCCAAGAAAGACAAACCTCTTTGCAAGACCCACGCCTTCTCCAACGTGTGATTCGTGGCCTACCTGCACGGCGGCGCCTTCACAATCCCACAGATATGCACACCTCATACACACTACAGCTGCCTGCATGCAGTAAAGATACAGAGGAGCCTTTAATCACTCACTATACACTATGTTGACAAAAGTTTTGGGACATATATAGAAGGTGATAAAATTCGATTTTATTGTCATTTTTCAATCTGGTGTTTGGTTGCCTTTGGTCTCAATGAGTGCAGTAACCCTACTAGGCATTCTTCTCACCAAATTCCAATAAATTTGCCTCCATTGCTTGAGGAGAGCTTCAGATAGTGATGCTGGGTATGAGGAGCGTGTTGGACGTGCACAAATATGGCTTTCTAGTTCGTCCCTAAGATGCTCAATGGGATTGTGGTTCGGACTTTGGGCTGGCCAAGGATGTTTGCAGATGTTGTGCTCCTCAAACCAAGACTCAACACTATGTGCTGTAAGCCATGGCACTTGGTCATGTTTGTAGAGACACGGAGCTGTACCAAAGTATTGCCACAGGGTAGGTGATGCCACATTGTCTGGAATGTCTTTGTATCCATTGGCGTCAAGGGTGACCTTCACTACAACCAAAGGCACTAGTCCTTCCCAGCAGAAACACCCCACACCATAACAGAACCTCCTCTAAAAGTGCGGCCATTCAATCGGACGATGGTGTTCTGTGATTCAGCTGCCCACAACACTTGCTTCCACTCATTTACAGACCAAGAACGACGCTCCAAGCACCATTGTTGGCACCTCTGTGCATTCACTGCTGTGATGTTGGGTTTGTATGTAGCCACTCATCCATGGTAATCCTTTGTATGCAGTTCACTATAGATGGTTCAGGTGCTAATGTATGATACAATGGCCTGTGAGTCCTCCTGAGCGAGTTATTTAGCAGACGATATGCCTGATGCCTTCACAGCTTCGTTGTCCACATTCTGTCACTTTACAAGGTCTTCACGAACGTGGTTGCACCGCACACACCAGATGGTTTCCATTCCGAATAACATTGCCAACAGTGGACTTCAGAAGGTCCAGAAGTGCTGCGATGTCCCGGGCTGATTGGCTGCTCAGTTGACATCCCACCACCGTACCCCATTGGAAGTCTGATGGTTTCTGTACTGGGATATACCTGTGTGATATTCTTCTTTATACCTAATGCTCACACATCAGATTTGCATATCCCCCTCACCTGACAGTACAGGGTTGGTGGGGGGTCCTAATACTTTTGTCAACATGGTGTATATAAATCAGCTATGTCTTCAGTACTACAACAAGTGAAGAAAATGCTGGAAAAAATATATAATCATTTGTTATCACAGTTCAACTTCCTACTAAAGTCTCACTGTTTTAGAACATTCGGTGCTAATTGGCTATCCAGTATGTGAGACATTGACCATACAAACTCATGTATGTCTGGTCTGATATATTTAGAATTGGCAGGGGTTTAACAAAGAATGAACATACTGAAAAATGACAAGTTTATTAAAAGGTGCTTTTTACCAGTGATAGGCTGGCATACCAGCGAACAACCGAGAATCCTCCAAGGAGTCTACAACAGCGCTCATGAACTTCAGCACAAAGAAACCCCATTTGAAGTTAACGTTGGAGCAGATCACTTGGCATTACAGTCGATCAGTTTTTTTTGCATGATACACCGCCTATTAGTCCTTAGTGATGATATGGGCTCCGTATGAGTTTGGACATGCACATATTCCTTTATAGCTACAGGCTGCGCCCTTAAGAATCATTTCCGCCTGTGTACACTGCTGGGATGCACTGATATATTGGACTTTACTTGCTCCAGGTGTGCATCCTATATGATTTACTCTGGGTTCTTTTCATAATTCAGTATTTTAAGAATGAAGTGTATAGTCCATGACTGGAGCTTAGACTCTCTCTGTAAAGTACAGCATCAAAGTCTGACAATGGAGACATGATTAAGGGGAAACATGGCCAAGAGTTGAAAAGTTTACAAGAGATATCAAGTTAGTTTACAAGTAGTAGGTAAATGATGTTGAAGGGGACATTGCAAAGGGGAAGTTTACATGGGACATAGTTTACAACTCTTTACCTTATTCTGTATAGATCTATAATATGATGTACATTATATATAAAGGATTCCTGTTACAGGTTTAGGATATCAGGCAGAGTCACAGCTAGAATAGATACAGATATTAAATATGAATAGGAATGAGCATTTTCTCAGACTCTACAACTGTGGTCCCCAACCAGTGGTTTGCGACCCCTTGTTGTGTGGTTTGCCTTGGTGGTCATAAGTTGTAGCCATATGCACTGACAATTGACATTATAGCAGATATATCCTAACCATCAAACAGTGCCAAAGTAGATGCCATAATTGTCTACGTATTACCTTCTCCCAATGTACGCTAGGTCTCCATGGTTGCTTTCGGTGTGACGTGTGGCCAAAGTTTGCACTACAGCCCTGCTACATTGCATTTGAATGCCAGTAAATGGGATCAACAGGCTTGGATTTCTTGCAGTTGTCGGGTTGTGGCAACTTGCTAGTCATGACTTGATCACATTGACTTACAGTACATGTGATGTAGCAGGGCCAGGGTACAATCTTTGGCCATGTGACAAGTGTTGCACTCAACAATGTCGGGTAGCCTTAGCATAAAAAATTCTCTCCATCTTTGAGTTGGACATGGCTCCCGACCATCACTCAGAGCTGAAAATGGCTCATAGGGTCTAAAAGGTTGGGGACCTCTGTTCTACAACTTCATTATGTAACACATACTGTAGAGACCTTCAGTCTCTCCTAACACACCCTGTTAGGTCAGATGCACCGTGCATAGGATTCAGCAATATTTTAAAACTGAAATGTATCACTGGCAAATTGGGTAGAATATTACAATTGCAAGTATGTCTTCTCTATGTCTTATAGTAACGTACATGCTCCTAGTTTTGCCTCATGCCCCTGGTTTTCTTATCTATCCTATATGCTGAATTGGATTATAGAGACCAGACTGATATGACCTAATATTGGACATCCTCATGTGAATGGCTAAACGTGCATAGGTTATCATAAGTGTTCTAAACAGCACTATGGGCAGCATATTGCTGCTCGTCAAGGGTTTCTTGCTTAATTATTAAGTCATGTGCTTTTAGTACAAGCTCTTATTGGTTAAAACTACATAAAGTTAGATATACTTTGACCTTTGTTTTATTTAAATAGACAATATTTGCTTAAGTGCCTTAGATTTTTAGGTTTTTTATCCTATTTTATCAGATTTGAAAGAAAAGAAACTTTATATCATTCCTCAGATAAGGAAGGGCAAGGTAGCAAATAATTCTCCACTGATGACTACCTAGCAGTGTACACTCCAGTCATTTGCCTGCCTGCTCCATGATATTGATGGAGGCGTTTATCCGACTGATGTACTATGAAGAATGTTGTTTTATCTTCAAGGTCTCACTATTTGTCACTTTGCTTTAATGTAACACACATTAATAAATGCTTCTCCGTTGATGAGCTATAACCTTACTGTTTGCTTTTATGTTTTTGATTTATTAGATGCTTGTGGTTCTGTAGCAGAAGTAGTTGTGCATTAGCAATGAGTACATTGGGGAGTTTATTAATGCTGGTGCCCAGCACAAGATGTATTTCAGTCTGTTTCCTATGCAGCATGCACCAGATTCATCAACACTTTGTAAGCCCTGGGAAGAATGTTTTTTAGCCACGGGACTTCTTCATACTCTATAAACTTAGCTCATAAACTATAGTTTATCACTGAATACACAGACAAACCAAATGATTCTTAAGGGAAGATATGTTACAATTTGTGCTTAGTCAGTAGGGATAGTTCTAAATGTCAAAAGCAATGGTAATTATCACGTTGACCTGAGCATAATGCACACTACACCCAGTATGAATTCAAAGAAAGGCTGAAGGGAAAGGATTGGGACAGGGGAACGTGCATACACGCTAAACACCGTAACTAAGTGAACTGCAATCGGGACTTGCAAGCAGACATCCAACAACGACTGACAAACACCAAAACACTCACCAAGTATACCAACAGGCATAAGCAGATGGAATAGCTAGCATACATACGAGGTATTGGTTCATATTTTGACCAAGATACTTAAGCTTACGAGCCCACTCTACTCATCTCATGGGTCTACTCTACTCTAACCAGACAAATCCAAAAGTCCTGCCTGCAGGTGGAGAAATCGTCCCAATAGGGCCGGCCCCACGCTGGAACCTAAGGCCCTGGCTCGCCCTAGATTAGTGATGGCGAACCGTATAGAGGCCGAGTGCCCAAACTGCCACACAAAACCCACTTAATTATAGCAAAGTGCCAATATGTCAAGGGGCGGGGCTCATCGCGACGTATGATTTTTACCTCCGTCATTATAAAAATGACAGGGCCATTTCAAAATAGACAGGGAGGAACGCCCTTTGTTTTATTTCCTAGCGGAAGCACTGGAGTACCATTGGTGTGCATTTTGACTGAAAATCAGTTGCGTACCTGCAGCTGATTTCAGCTCCCCCCACTTCCTCCGTAGGCATCCTGCTGTCAGCACTCCCCGGCTTCTGGTTCTCAGCAGCCTGTAGTGGCCTCATCTGACCAGCGGCTCTGCACCTGACCAGGCCGCTGGGAACCGGAAGCTGGGGAATGCTGACATCTGGAAGCCTTCGTAAGAGGTGAGAGGGAGCACCGCATAGTATGAAATCAGTTGTGGATACGCAACTGATTTCTTGTCAAAATCCATAGCAATAGTGCGGATTTTGACTGTAATTTTGATGTGAAAATTGCCATGGAAATTTTCGCTGCTGACTCTCCACAGTGTTTCCACCGTGTGTAAACATACCCTGAGTCAGCTTGAAGTACGCTGCCACGTGCAGAGTGGCCTCAGTAGTATTAGTGTCCCCCACAGTGGCCTCAGTAGTAATAGTATCCCCAACAGTGGCCTCAGTAGTAATAGTGTCCCCAGCAGTGGCCTCAGTAACAAAAGTGTCCCCCCAACAGTGCCTCAGTAACAATATTGGCCCCAGTAGTAATAGCCCCCCCCAACAGTGGCCTCAGCAGTAATAGTGTCCCCCACAGTGGCCTCAGCAGTAATAGTGTCCCCCACAGTGGCCTCAGTAGTAATACTGACCCCCACAGTGGCCTCAAAGGTAATAGTGTCCCCCACAGTGGCCTCAATAGTAATGGTGTCCCCCACAGTAGCCTCAGCAGGAATAGTGTCCCCCACAGTGGCCTCAATAGTAGTAGTGACCCCAACAGTGGCCCCAGTAGTAATAGTGTCCCCCATAGTGGTCTCAGTAGTAATAGTGTCCCTCACAGTAGCCCCATTACTAATAGTGGCCCCAGTAGTAAGAGTGTCCTTCACAGTGGCCTCAGTAGTAATAGTGACCCCAACAGTGTCCCCAGTAGTAATAGTGTCCCCCACAGTAGCCTCAGTAGTAATAGTGTCCCTCACAGTAGCCTCAGTAACAATAGTGAACCCAACAGTGGCCTCAGTAGTAAGTGACCCCCACAGTATCCCCATTACTATTAGTGACCCCCATAGTGGCCCCAATAGTAATAGTTTCCCTCACGGTGGCCTCAGTAGTAATCGTGTCCAACACAGTAGCCTCAGTTGTAATAGTGTCCCCCACAGTAGCCCCATTACTAATAGTGACCCCATAGTGGCCCTAGTACTAATAGTGTCCACCACAGTGGCCTCAGTAGTAATAATGACCCCAACAGTGGCCACAGTAGTAATAGGGTCCCCCATAGTGGTGTCAGTAGTAACAGTGACCCCTACAGTAGCCTCAGTAACAATAGTGACCCCCACAGTGGCCTCAGTAGTAATAGTGTCACCCACAGTGGCCTCAGTGGTAATAGTGACCCCAACAGTGTCCCCAGTAGTAATAGTGTCCCTGCAGTAGCCTCAGTAGTAATACTGTTCCTCACAGTAGCCTCAGTAACAAGTGACCCCCACAGTGGCCTCAGTATTAATAGTGTCCCCCACAGTAGCCCCATTAGTAATAGTGACCCCCACAGTGGCCCCTGTAGTAATAGTGGCCCCAATAGTAATAGTGTCCCTCACGGTGGCCTCAGTAGTAATAGTGTCCAACACAGGGGCCTAAGTAGTAAAATTGACCCCCATAGTGGCCTCAGTAGTAACTGTGATCCCCACAGTGGCTTCAGTAGTAATAGTGTCCCCCACAGTGGCCTCAGTAGTAATCGTGTCCCCAAAGTGGCTTCAGTAGTAATAGTGTCCCCCACAGTAGCCTCAGTAGTAAGTGTCCCCCACAGTAGCCCTAGTAGTAATAGTGTCCCTCACAGTGGCCTCAGAAACAATAGTGACCCCCACATTGGCCCTCAGTATTAATATTAAGCCCACAGTAGCCCTCAGTAATTATAACCCACTCAGTAACAATATTAAGCCCACAGTAGCAGCAGTAATAATAATAACCCCCTCAGTAGTATTATTAACCCTACAGTATCCCCAGTAGTAATATTAACTTCCTCAGTAGCCCGAGTAATAATAATAACCCCACAGTAGTCCTAGTAATAATATTGACCCCTTCAGCAGCCCCAGTAATAATATTAAGCCCTTTCAGTAGCCCAAGTAATAATATTAACCCTATCAGCAGTAATATTATTTCCCACAGTAGCCCTAGTAGTAATATTAACCCCTCTCAGTAACCACAGTAATGATAGTAACTACCTCAGCGGCCCTAGTAATAATATTAACCCTTTCAGTAGCCACAGTAACAATATTAAGCCCCTCAGTAGTAATAACCCCTTCAGTAGCCCCAGTAATAATAATAACCCCACAGTAGCGCCAGTTATAATAGTAACCCCCCTCACTAGCCCCAGTAGTAATATAAACCCTTTCAGTAGCCTGAGTAATAATAACCTCACATTAGCCCTAGTAATAATATTAACCCTCTCAGTAGTAATATTAACCCGTTCGGTAGCCTGAGTAATAATAACCCCACAGAAGCCCCAGTAATAATAGTAATCCCCTCAGCAGCCCCAGTAATAATAGTAACCCCCTCAGCAGCCCCAGTAAGAATATTAACACTTTCAGTAGCCCCATTAATAATATTAACCCCTTCAGTAGTAATAATAACCCCTTTCAGTAGCTCCAGTAATAATAGTAACCCCCTTAGTAGTAGTATTACTACCCCTCAGTAGTAGTATTATTCCCCACAGTAGCCCCAGTAGTAATATTAACCCCCTCAGTAGTAATATTAACCCCTTCAGTAGCCCAAGTAATAATAACCTCACAGTAGCCCAAGTAATAATATTAACCCCCTCAGTAGTAGTATTATTCCCCACAGTAGTCCCAGTAGCAATAATAATAACCCCACAGAAGCCCCAGTAATAATAGTAACCCCCTCAGCAGCCCCAGTAATAATATTAACCCTTTCAGTAAACTCAGTAATAATATTAACCCCTTCAGTAGTAATATTAACCCCTCTCAGTAATAATAGTAACCCCCCAGCAGCCCCAGTAATATTAATCCTTTGAGTAGCCCAAATAGTAATATTAACCCCTTCAATATCCCCAGTAGTAATACTCTCCCCAACCCATATACTTACCTCCTCCTTGTAGTCAGCGCCGCTCCTCTTCTCGGCGCTAAACCCGGTGCACACTGACATCAGTGTATGAGCCCAGAATGTTTCTTCTCTTGTCCTGTCCTGCGGAACTAAGGAGGAGAGGACTCGGGGAAGGAGGATCCAGGCTGCACACTGATGACAGAGTGTACGCCGGGATCAACGCTGCCAGCAGCGCAGCTGCGTGATTTCTGGCAGGGAGCTGCAGCAACCCAGCCGGTAATCACTGTCGTTGTGAGTGGCCGACGGAGGAGCGTGCCAGCAAGGAGGGCTCTGTGTGCCGCAGGTTCGCCACCACTGTACTATAACAATGCCTCCCAACCATCCTGAATTGAGATTGTTTCAGATTCTGGTTGCTGTTCTGTAATCCCACTTAGGTGTCCAAATGAGCAGAAACAGAGAGGAGCAAACTTGCTGGTCTAGGGGAGCACTTTATAATAACCTCCTCTTATTATTATATCACACAAAACTGCTAAAGTTAGCCATATTAGAGCTCCCGTCATGCCATTGCTGCTCTATTCAGATCAGTGTCTGACTGCAATAACTAGAAGCTATGCAGAGGTGGTTTTATGAAGCTTCCTATCCATGTAGCTCCTAGAATCAGATTCTTGGAGCATGTAAGTTGTCACCTGGGTCTGGATGCACTAGATTACTGGGAACTTGGATTTTGATTCATTCCCAGTTGGTCGGACACTGAGAACTGTGAAAACGGAACAATTACTGTTCAAACAAATTGTTCAAACGAGTGCAAGTGAATGAATGACCGAATGACAAACGATAATCATTCACTTTTCATTTATTTTATTCAGGACTAAAAATCATTGTTGGGTCATTCAATAATCGTTTAGCTGTTCTCATTTGAATGAGCTAATGATATATCTGCTGGTATAAACACGCTGCACGAGCGAACTCTGACGTCACTCGCTCGTTCAACAAGAAATTGGATCATCTAAAACGACCCTTAGACTCCCTCATTCTTCTTGAATAGGTGAATGCTGTTTATAACAGCCATTAAAGGGTTAGACCAGTTGCAAACTATTGATTGCCTATCTTTACGATAGGTTATCAATAGTAGATCTGCGAAGCTCCTCTGCTGATGAGCTGCTCACTGGGCTGATCCGCTCGTGCATTGAGCTGATTTTTCAGGATGCAGACAGCTCCGTTCTCTCTGCAGTGGTCAGGCTTGCTATTATAAGTAATGTTCCTATTCACTTTAGTGGGAACTTTGCCTGTAATACCAAGTCTGCCCACTGTAGTGAGAAGGGCGCTGTCTGCTTCCTGCATAAATCAGCTCCGTGCACAAGCACACCAGCCCAGTGAACAGGTGATCGGCAGGGATCCTGGGTGACAAATCCCTGCTGATCTACTAATAATGGCCTATTCAGTGGATAAGCCATCAATAATTTACAACTAGATAACCTCACTTGTGCGTGAATGACTCGAACCTTTAAGGTTCAAGTCATTCACATACAAGTAAGGATGGATAGACAAAGGGTTTCTTCAGAAAATAGCTCAACTATTCAACTAGTTTTGTCCATAGACTGGTTTCCTGTGGCAGGTGAAGGCTGGCAGTTACTATAGCTGCCAATAGTGAGCTTTAGTCGTGTGCTGTAATGGCGCCCTTGCTGTAGCACTACTGGTTGAGTCTAACTAATGAGTGACAACAGTAGTTCACAATCCTAGATTGAATTCACATTACAAAAAGTCTCCATGTCGGCCAGGCCTCAGTGCTGTTTTTCCAGGTGGAATAACAGAGGAACGGCACAACACAGAGTTCTAAGTAAAAAAGTTCCAGAATTGTTATCTTGTGGGTAATACAAGGAGTTACCCTAAGACATATGTTGGGAGAGGTGACAGCTCCTATATCCAGTGTCACAAACACAACATCTTCTTTGAGTGTAGATGTCCATTATTTTCTCCTTCATATGACGACGACTCCTGATGAGTTCAGTGTTTGCTGACTAAATATTGCAGTCCATCCCCATCCTCTGTAGCTACACAAAGAAATTCAGACTCTAGGCCAAACCCTTAAATAAATCCAGAGCCCGGACTAGACCTCTAAATTGACTCCGACACAAAACCACTATACAAACACAAAACACATATTATCACCTTACTGTTACTGATCAAAGCTATTACCAATATTACCATTATACAAGGGCCAAATGATATCACACCATGGACACATTACCACCACATTGTGAATGAATAATACCACGATTCTGTTACTTAATAACAACCACTGTGCAAAGACTAATAATACCACCATACAGTGACCATATAACACTGTATGGTGGCATCATCTCTGATTATAGTCGTTGACTTTCCCTATTCTTCACAGACTGCTATGATGACTTCTTCCAGCCACAACTCACCCCTGCAGAATTTATCAACATTTTCCGTCACTCTCTATCTCAACCTTCAACAGTGGTCAGTCCTGTGCACCATTTGTAGTCCTCCATGCTGAACCCTGTGTGATCTTTCCACTGGATCCCCTTAATATATAAAAGGCAAAATCCTAGACAGAGGAGTATCCATATAAAACATATTCATCATAAAAAGGGGCGTGGCCTGTGGATGCCCGGATAGGACATGCCTGATACGGGCTCCCGCTGCACTTACCGTTCCCTTGGCAGCAAACCTCCGATAAGCGGCGAATTTCACCCATCCAGGACGGGATGGGTAAGAAGAACACCCTGGACACAGGACCGGCGGCTCAGAGCGGCAGAAGAGGGGCTATGGAGCGATTTCTCAGCACTCCAAGCCTGGCTGGCGGGACCACATGGGTCCCTGTCTTCCCTAGCTACTGTAGCGCCGGACAGCCCAACACTACAGCGGCACCAACCCATGTTGACCGCGGCCTCACCAGTAGAGAAAGCGGCGAACTCCTCACACATGGGACCCACAGAACAAGAGGAGGAAGATCATGGAACTCACAGGGGCTCTGATGATGGCGGCAGAACTGTGAGTACAACTGCCATAAAATTCCCCACAGTTCAGAAGACCATACTTACTGCCACAACACTTGCTGCAGCCTATGCCTAACCAAAAAACAAAGGGGGCAATGACCCTCTGGGGTGGTCCATGTCCCCAGAACACAGCACAACCAGCAGCCCAGTGTATAGCACGCATGAAAGGGCATTAACAGGCACTGACAATGCAAACTGGAAGGCTCATATAATGTCAATCCCTACAAAAAATGAGCTTGACGCTTTATTCACAAGATTTGAAACATCGAACAGGCAAGCTCTAGACTGAATCCATTCTGATTTACACCAAATGGGTCACAGGCTGCTTCAGGTAAAGGAAGCACAGGAGGGCACGGCGGCCATTTTGGAGTCACATAGACAGGCCATACAATTTCAAGTGGACCAAATCGCTAACATAACTATGCATCTGGATGATCTCGAAAACAGAAATAGAAGGAATAACCTATGTATCCAAGGTCTAATCGAGGACGTAGAGGGCTCTCAACTGGAGACCTGGGCCCAAACATTCTTTCTACAATTACTAGACCACACATCGGACAATCCAGTCATAATTGATAGGATCCACAGAGCACTGGGACCTAGGACGGCTGACCCAAACAGGCCACGAGACATAATATGCAGGATCCACTTTTTTAGGGATTAAGAATCTATCTTGCGTGCCGCCAGAGAAAGAGGAAACCTTGCACACAACGGCAAACCTCTTATACTACTTCAGGATTTAGCGTGCCACACACTCCGTCTTAGGGGAGCCTTGAAGCTGTTACTAACAATGCTAAGAGATAATGAGATTTCTTATCGCTGGGGTTGCCCGTTTGCATTCATCGCTAAAAAAGGAAGGCAAAACGGCTACACTCCGCACATTAGGAGATCTTCCTAAATTTCTTGGGACCTTCCAACTTCCAATGATCGCTCCCACATCCCAGGAACACTGGCAAACTGTGCAGCCTAAACAACGTCGAGAGCGCTGCAGAGGTCCAGAATCAGACACTTGAGGACTTCTACCTTATTCTGAAACCCCTCTATGGGAACTTCAGCTGGATTTCTGTTGAGAGGGGCTAGAAAGAGATGAAAGCCGTGCCTTTATCGACCCCACCCCCTGAGTCTGGCCATGGCTCAGCGGGCATATCGTTTGGCCTCGTGATGCGGGGGGACTGCTGGGGTCGACACAGCTGCCTGGTTAGCCGTGATCTCTCTCGTTGTCCACATAACTGCCATTCATACTATTTTTCAGTTGTTAATGTATAATGGGTTACTTGTTCTAAATTCGCCGCCACTTGAAGGTTATACGCAAGGTATTCATCGGGTACCCCAACTCAGCAACATTCGCCTCGGGGAGGGGGTGAGCGAGGGCCGTTCCCGTTTTGTCTGACACCCTACCACTCTCCACCTGAGGTGAATTGTCGCATGATTTGCGACCATAGCGATTTGCTAAAATGTTCACCACGATAGCATCTGCGGCTGCTAAATGCCGTTTTAGGTTTCTCTATGTAAACTTTTTATTTTTTCTTATCTTTTTCTCTTTTCTTCCTTCCCTTCTTTCCATTGCCACCCTATCCTTCCCCAACCTGGCCTTAAAGCAATTTCCTCATCAGACCTTGGACAATGGCTAACATTACATTTGGCACCTACAATGTGAGGGGGTTGAACAAACCTGCTAAGAGGGGGCAGATATTAGACCACTTCCATAGACATAAAATCATGATAGTGCTTTTGCAAGAAACGCATTTTCAAGCAGACAAAATCCCTAAATGCAAAAACCGCAATTATACACGTGGCATCATAGCCCTCATCCCACTAAAAAAGCGGGAGGTATGTCAATTGCCATACACAAACAACTTCCCCACAAATTCATCTCTTCATCAATGGATGAAGAAGGGAGATACCTCTTTTCGAAAATTCAAATCTGTAATGAAGTTGTAACTATCGCTAATATCTACTTTCCTAATCAAGCACAGGTTCGATTTGGGATCCGGATACTGGGGGCTCTGAGGACCTTTGCTGATGGCTCCAATATACTACTGAGCGGTGACTTTAACCTCAGCCTGGAGCCTTCACTCGGCTCCTCTGGGGGTAAGTCTGCAACTGCACACACAGCACTCCGTAGACTACGCAAAGAACTCGCTAACCTTAGACTGATTGATCTTTGGAGGACTTTGCATCCTGGAGTGAGGGATTACAGCTTTTTCTCCCCATCTCACAACTCCTATCAACGCTTAGATTACTTATTCATTTCACACAAATTTTTAGACCGGGACCCCTTAAGTTGAATAGGTTCTTTCATCTAGTCCGAACACGCTCCGGTATGGTAGTCGTTTAGAGGCGTCACACGAGATAGCACTAACATCAATTGGCGCCTAAATGATAACCTGCTAAATGATACAACCTGCTTGCAGGCGATTCAGCAGGCTATCGAAAACTTCAACATTGATCACTTCTCGGATAACACCCCAGATCCCATGAAATGGGAAGCCCTTAAATGCGTGCTTCGGGGATCTTTATTTCCCACGGGGCATGTCTGAAAAAAGAAAGAGCCAACACTCTCAAAGGCCTTTTTTTTCAATTGAACCATCTTGAGAGTACAAACAAGATTGATACATCAAACACCAGGGCAGCAGAAATCTCGGAAATTCGTAACCTAGTCTTTCATTTATTAGACCAGGCCTCATTGTGCCAAAGAGACAGAGCTAGGGGAAATTTTTATGAATATAGGAATAAGGCCTCATTCCCACGGACGGATTTCCGCCACGTTGCCCGCAGCTATTAGGTTCTATTGAACCTAATAGCTCAATGCTTACGGTGCGGAATTCCGCGGTGGAATTCCGCACCGTAAAATCTCCCGTCCTCACCCGCGGCATGCTCTATTTGTCGCGAGTGTACACGCGGACGGCTTCCATTGCAGTCAATGGAAACTGTCCGTTTACGCTATCTTCCGCTGTAGCACAGCGGAAGATAGCGTGAAATCGCCTCTCCGCCTACCGCTGCCGCGTCATGTGATGCTGTGGGCGTGTAATGTGACGTGGCCGGCGTGTCACATGACGCTGCGCGCGCGTCATGCGGGAGCAAGGACGCCGGATCCGCAGGTAAGTTTGGGGTCTCTGGGGGGCACCGTGACGGGCTCCGCCGCGGAATTCACGCGGCGGAGCCCGTCACGGCCGTGTGCAGCCGGCCTAAATGCGGAAGGGGACTAGCCAGAGGATTGAACCCTCAATCACCACAGACATATACATTCGCCATTAATACATCAGAAGAGGGTCTGGTTAATACCAACTCAAAAACAATAAACGGTTTCCATAAATACTACCAAGACTTGTATAACCTGACGGTTAGTCACGGAGATCGAAGCAAGGAATTACAGCAGGAAAGAGACAATTATTTGCTCAACTTTGCTCCCAAACAGATTACAGATTTAGATCAGAGAGCGCTCGAGGGAGACCTCTCTTCCTGAGGTGAAGGAAGCAATTCAATCCCTCAAAGTTGGAAAAAGCTCAGGGTCAGATGGCTTCACGCCCCGCTTTTATAAGCTTCTTGGAGAGAGACTAGCCCCCTTGATGCTCAATGCTTTTAACGCTATTTCTAACTCCTGCCCCTTTCCTGCTCAAGCGTTACAAGCAGTGATAACTGAAATTCCTAAAAGAGGGAAAGACCCCATGGCTTGCAGCAGCTACAGACCGATCTCCCTTTTATATATAGACACTAAGATTTTTTCAAAAATCCTGGCCATGCGCCTCCAATCCCATATCCCGTCGGTAGTTCATAGGGACCAGGTGGGCTTTGTGTCTGGGAGGGAGGCGGGGGACAATACGATTAAAACACTCGCTCTTGTGTCTCGGGCACGCGCCTCCGGGGATTCCCTATGTCTTCTCTCGGTGGATGCTAAGAAAGCGTTTGATAGGGTGAGTTGGAAGTTCCTGGAGGCGGTCCTGGGACGGACTGGTCTGGGCCCTAGGTTCAGAAGCTGGATCATGGCCCTATACCAGGATTCTTCTGCACGCGTCCGGGTCAACGGTCAGCTATCGCCACCCATACAAATACGCAACGGCACACAGCAAGGTTGTCTCATCTCCCTCTCTGTACATATTGGTAATGGAAACCCTGGCGAATGCCCTCCACACAAACAACAATATCTGCGGCATTAAGATAGGGAACGAGGAAAATAAAGTAGCCCTATATACGGATGACTAACTACTATATATCACAAATCCTAGAATTGCACTCCCTAACATTTTAGCTGAATTCAAACGGTTCGGAACGCTCTCTAATTTTAAAGTAAACCTTAGTAAATCGGTAATCCTCAACATCACTCTAACAGACTCAGAGGTTGACGCCCTGAAACCCGCTTTCCCGTTCAAATGGAAATATGATGCTATTAAATACTTAGGCGTGATGATCACAAAAACTCAGATAAACTCTTCCTGAAAAACTACAAGCCTCTTCTCTCTGTGTTAGAGTCAGACTTTAAAAGATGAAAAGCGGTCCCTTTGTCCTGGTTCGGCACAATAAATACAGTAAAAATGAATGCCCTACCAAGGTTTCTCTACCTTCTCCAAACAGTACCTATCCATTTGCTCAGATCATTCCTATTACAGATCAGGAAGCTTATAATAGATTTTATTTGGGGAGGGGGTAGGCCTAGACGTAAATAGAAGGCTCTCACCGGTGTCAGGGATGCAGGGGGTATGGGTATCCCGAACGTCTCCTTATACCACAGAGCCTCACTGTCTAAAAGGATCTTAGATTTGTTTCATAGAAGATCACAGAAGCTCTGGGTAGAGATGGTACAGGACTCAGTCTCTTTCAATGATTTGGGTCTTATCTGGATACCAGGTAAAGGAAAACACGAGGGCTTAGGTCTGTCCCCATTTACGGAAGACATGGTCTCAGCCTGGTTGGGACCAGCGATTAAAGGGGGTCTAATCTTGCGGCCGGGTCTGCTCACATCCTTGGTTGGTAACAAAGACATCCCTAACTCTTTTAAGGGCTCTTCCCTGACGAATGCTATCTCAGACACGATTCCTAGGGTTAGGGACAAAACATCAGTAGACGGCTTCAAAACGCTACATGAGATATTGGAGGGCCAGAGACCCCCATCCGGAGCGTGGTTCCAGTACCTGCAGTTACGTCACTATGTTGGGGCATTGGGAGACCCACAGCGGATTAGGCGCCCTATCACCTCCTTTGAGAGGATGTGCATTTCTGCATCTACAGCTCAACAGAAAATATCATCGCTATACCAGATGTTAGTAGAGGAGGACACACGCAACGGTAACAGAGATCTTGAACGGGAGTGGGAGAGGGATCTCAGTATCACACCCTCAGAGGAGTCGTGGAAGAAAGCGTACATCTTAACCCACAAAATGAACGTATCAACAAAATGCAAGACTTAAATTATAAGATTTTGACAAGATGGTACCGGACCCCGGTGAGGTTAGCCAGGATATTCCCCCAGTATCTGGATACGTGTTGAAGGTGCCACTCGGAGATCGGTTCATTAGTCCACCTGTGGTGGTCCTGTCCTCTGATTCGCCCCCTCTGGCAGGAGGTCAACACTCTGTACTCTGTACATGTATGCAGAAACAGAATCGAGTTCACACCAGAAATGGCTTTACTCTCCATGTTCCCAGGTTCAGTAGCTCACTCCAAAGGTTCCCTCCTCCGATTTTTTATTTTAGCCATGCGTCTGATAATCCCCAGAAATTGGAGGTCCGTTACACCTCCCTCTAGATTAATGTGGCTGGAGGCGCTAGATCACCTAAGATATATGGAGGAACTCTGTGCAAAGGACGAATTGAGACACAACAAATGTATCTCAACATGGATGATCTGGAACCAATTCCGCCTCTGTCCAGACCTAAATATCTGGCTGGATAGTGGCGTCTTGCCCGCCTCACACACAATTACCACCATAGCCAGTATTGCTAACCCCTAAGCCATGATCTTCTTACTTTTCACCCAAGGGCCAGGAATTGCCTAACCCCCCCCCCCTCACTCCCGACCCTTATCTCTACCCCTTTTCCTCCCATCTATCTGTTTCTCATTCTCTTTCCTTAAGATAACATGCTTATCCTTCCTTTAATTAAACTCACTCTACCTTTCCCTCTTTCCCCCCCTTTTCTTTTTTCAATTTTTATTCTCGTTGAAATAACCGATTTTGCCCGACTGGGCACTAAATTGTTATATCAGAATGTTTATACTGATAAAAGAAATGCCTCAGAGATAGACTATATAAGTTAAAGAACGAAGACAGACGTTGTACTTGGCAACCATGCTTATTAATGACTCGTTTTCACAATTCTGTATTCATTGTTTATTCATGGCAGACTGAATAAAAACTATTTGAACCATAAAAAGGTTAAAAAACAGCCATCTGTAACCTTTTTGTGATGAATTAATAAATGTTATGTTTTATAGGGATACACTGGTACCTTGGATTTTGCCCGTTTTCCCTTTGCCAACACAAACTGCCCTTCCTTAGTGCTGCAGATGATAATAATGACCCCCTTCGTTCCCCACATAGTAATAGTACCCTCTTTAAGCCCCACATCGTAATAATGCATCTTTTCATTCTTCCTACACAGTAGTGTCTCCCTTTCTGCCCCATACAGAATTAGTCCACCTTTGTCACCCCATAATCATAGTCCTCCTTTGTGCCCCTCATTAGGATCACCCCCTACAATAGTTAAATACCTTATAACATTTTGCCAACTTCATTAAAAGGCCCATTTAGACACAACGATTATCGCTCAAAATTCGCTCAAAAACCGTCTTTTGAACAATAATCGTTGTGTGTAACTGCACTTACATCATGCAGTTTTCGTTAAGCTGTCGCTCATAATTGTCTTTCATCATGATGAAAGAGAACGATGAGCCTTATCAGGGATTCACAGCGGGATATAGCTGATACTATTGTTTCAGCTGTATCCCGTTCCCTGATGACAGGCGGGGTATGAAGAACAGAGTGGTCCAGCTCTGTTCTCCATACTCGGCACAGAGCGCTCGGCTATATAACAGCTGGGCGCTCCGAGCAGAGAACAGGTGGATGCAGAAGATAAGCTGGGAAACCCCGCTTTGTCTTCTGCATTCTTCGCTCAAAGCATTCGGCTGTATAACAGCCTGGCGCTCCGAGCAGGGAATAGCTGGATGCAGAAGACAAGCGGCCTTACTTGTCTTCTGCATCCCCCGCTTGAGCGCAAGGTGATCGCTCAACGTTTGACCGATCATCATGTGCTATAAATGACACAACGATTGATAATCATTGCGTCTAAATGGGCCTTTATAGTGCCCCTTTTGTGTCAATGAAAAAATGCTGCTTACCTAACCCCATTAGCAAGACCAGCTGTTGGGACCTCTTCCTGCCTCTCATGTCCGTGTCTTAGCACAGACAATGCAATGCAGTGATGTTTTCTTAGGTTCATATATTTTCATTATTCTTCTGACCACTTGTAGAAGGCAAGCCTAAACCTTTCAAGACTAAGTGCTGGCACAGGAAGTCAATTGCTGTCTGCTCCACCATAGTTTTCAACAGGATCCTTATCTTGGAGAGACAGATGCAGTTAAATGTGCTTAGAGCTGAAAATTGGTGCAGTAGTCAGGCTTCCATCGACCACCTTCCACCAAATAGACCCTCAATCCTGGGAGATAAGCCTTTTGAGAGGCCTAAAAGGGTATTTCCATCTTTGGAATCCCATTTCAATGAGTTTGAAATCACAAAACAATATGCTCACCTATAAAATACTTACTTTCAAAATGCTCTATTCTCCAGATATTGCAGATATTGATTCCTCTGCTCTTTGGTTATTACTGCTCATTGTCAGGAAAACAAACTTCCTCTTCTATGTAAATAAATAGGAGAAAAATTCTCTTGTGCGCTTGTTGCATCTAAATCTAATGGCTGGGATCTCAGGAACACATACACACACACTAACTTTTGACCCGGCTACCGTTGTGCTCTGTTATGTCTTTCCATAGAAGAGGTGGAAGCGAGCAATAAACAACCAAAAGGCTGAGGAATCAATAGCTGCAATCTCTGGAGAACAGAGCATTTTGGAAACAAACATCTTGTAGGTGAATGCATTGTTTTGTGATTTTGACCACATTGACATAGGACTCCCAAAATGGGAATACCCCTTTAAAGGGGTGGTCTCGCGAAACCAAGTGGGGTTATACACTTCCATATGGCCATATTAATGCACTTTGTAATATACATCGTGCATTAAATATGAGCCATACAGAAGTTATTCCACTGACCTGCTCCGTTGCTAGCGTCCTCGTCTCCATGGTTCCGTCTAAATTCGCTGGCAGCTTGCTTTTTTAGACGCGCTTGCGCAGTCCGGTCTTCTCCTTTCAGCACGAGCCGCTTCAGTGTGCTCCCCGCTACAGCTCTTCTGCGCATGCGAGCTGTCACTGCTCGGGAGCGCGCTGGAGCGGCCATTCTGTACCTTCCTCTGTTAGAGGAAGGTGCAGAGCCGCCCAGCTGTCCGGAGAAGCCGCCCAGCTGTCCTGCCGTCCAGGTAAGTAATGGGCCGGGGGGGGGCTGCCGCTGCGCCGGGGGGGGGGGGGCTGTCGTCGCTGTCGCTGCGATGGGGGGGGGGCTGCCGCTGCGATGGGGGGGCTGTCGCTAGGCCGGGGGGGGGCTGTCGCTGCGATGGGGGGGCTGTCGCTAGGCCGGGGGGGGCTGTCGCTAGGCCGGGGGAACTAGCGCTGGGCCAGGGGGGTAAGTGATGGGTCGGGGGTGATGTTCACTGACAGGTGAAGGCCCCGGAGCCCAGCGCTGGGCTCCGGGGCCTTCACCTGGGCTCCGGAACCTAGCGCTGGGCTCCGGAACCTAGCGCTGGGCTCCGGGGCCTTCACCTGGGCTGAGGGTCTAGCGCTGGGGAGCCGGGAGCGTAGCGCTGGGGAGCCGGGGGCTAGCGCCGGTTACCTGCTGCCTGGCGGTGGGTGACTGGTCGGCGGCTGCGGGGCGTCTGGTCGGCGGCTGCGGGGCGTCTGGTCGGCGGCTGCGGGGCGTCCGGTTGTCATGGAGACACAGCTGGCAGCGTCTCGGGAGCGCGCACGTCGGGCTGCAGCGAGCGACGGGGAAAGAGCCGGCGGCCATCTTGGGGAAACTTTTATAAGTTGCTGAAACGCTGGAACGGTAAGTACAAACCAGCTAGGAAAGTCATTTACAGGGGTAATTAGTAATGTATGTTTAATTAGGGGGACTGGGCAAAAAAAAAAAATCACTGCTTCCTCGAGACATCTCCTTTAAGACAACATCTTATATTCTTCTCCCTTTTCCTACTGATGGTAATGTTTGGCCAAAAGCTCTCCTATGTGTGCAGCCAACATTAATCCAACCGGAAGAGACCTGTCTGTTGTGTGCAGCAATAGATCAGTTGTTTTTTCTATTTTTTAGAAACTTTACTATATCTACTGGTTGTCAGTAAATGTGTTAACCATTAGGAACCATAATAAGATTTCTAGCCATTTCTTCAGCTTATCTGGCAGTGGAATGACTAATTGATCTCTGTCTCTGGCCCTACAGTCTATCAGACTAAACATTCTGTTTGCTTCAAGGACATAGCCTAGAAATTATTCTGTTAGTCATAACATTGGAGATATTCATCCTATAAGGTCATCGGTTTCTCAGTTCAGGCTGTAGATGAAGGTTTGTTCAGTCTTTAGTCAAAGTTTGTTTCCTTATTTTAGTTCTACTGTCAAGGTTCTCAACAGAGTTACATTCTGTAGGAAGCCTCAAAACATGGCATCTGTGGAATAAATTGAATAATGATTGGCTCAAACAAGAATTTAAAGTGAGTCTGTCAAGTCGAACATGCAGTCCAAACTTCAGGCATGATGTCTAGAGCAGGAGGAGCTGAATAGACTGAAATATAGTTTTATAGGGAAAGATTCGGTGTAACTTGTATTATATTCATTTATATCTCTGCACATTCTGTGCTGAACAGTCCAATGGGCGGAGCTATCAGTGATTGACAGCTATCTGTGTATGACTGTACATATAGTACATAGGTAATATATATAGTTAAGAGTTAACTGTCAATCACCGATAGCTCCGCCCATTGGACTGTTCCGTTTAGAATGGGCAGAGATATAAATGAATATAGTACAAGTTACACTGACTCTTTCCCCATAAAATTATATATCAGTCTGCTCAGCTCCTCCTGCTCTATAACATCATGCCTGTAGTTTGGACTGCAAATTCTATCTGACAGATTCCCTGCTATTGTTCAAGCATTGACTTATCATTTAAAGTTCAACATTAGAAAATTAGCTTAGTATACTGCAAAGAATAGATTTCCAGTGACTGCAGCTGTATCATTCATCACTACATATGGATGTCCTTACCACTTAGGTTTTGTGCAAAGGGGTTTTCTGTGATCCTTTCAAATCATACAGGGATCAGACAATTGTTTAAAAAGAGAACATTACTCATCTTTCAAGATTCCCACAACTCCCGAGTTTCTGGTCTGGCTCCCGAAACTTCTGCTGTGATCACGTGCTATTCACATGACCACTGCAACAAAAGACTGGTTTTCAACCAGCTACCTCTTCTCACTAATACCCCATTTATATTGACAGATGATTGCTCAAAAGTCGCTCAAACAACAGTTTGAGTGACAGTTTTGAGCAATCATCTTTGCATACTCTATAGTAGCTAATTAGCTACTGTAGAGCTATGCAGGCACAGCTGGACACCGTCGCTATCTCTTGACGAACAATACAGCTGTTTTGCATAAACAAATAGCTGTAGTCTTCTCCTCACTTACTCCCCATGCCCTGCTGTGAATTAACAGTGGGAAACAGGCAGAGAGAATCTTATCAGTGCAGCCGGCTGTGATAACAGCCTGCACCGCTGATAAGAGCTGAATGCTTTATTCAAGAAAGCCAGGAATGGGCTCCACTCCATAGAAGTGCAACTGCACACTCAGCGCCTCCTGCACTACTTAATGCTGTAGCTCAGCTGTAAACTCCGTCGGTGGTAGTAGAGGCGGCTTTGTCCACCATCACTGTCACTGGGCAGTGACGGATGACTTTTCTATCCCTGGCACTGCTCTCTCTGCTGTGTTGTCAGACCAAACAGAAGAGTGAGGGGATCAGAGATTGCAGACGCCGTGGAAAGAGGGATAGAGATAGTCTGGGCTCACACGACCGTATTGTAATAACCAGCAAAAGCTCACAGCGCTTTACCCACATATGCGCGTATTTTGCGAGTGGGTGCACTGCGTATCCTATGCGTACAAAAAGGAACACAAGCAGGGAATGATATCAGAAGTTGGCCAAACCCATGGAGACACCCTTCTAGCACTCACATGATCGCACAGACGCCATTGTCTTGTGCTTTCCTGTGTTGGTGAGGGTTGTTATCAGTGCTCTGAGAACCATGTCTTCACTAGAAGATGATGCTCCAGATAGCTAATCAGGAGGGGCCCCCAACCAGCGGACCCCCAACCATCTGATACTGATGACTTATCCTGAAGATACATCATATTACCACAGTCGCAGAAAAACCCCTTTAATTCAGTGCTAATTCTACACTAAAACTGAACATGTGTTATCATATATATCGAAAGTGGGCCTTAGAATCAATTCCACTGGTGGGCCCTATGTACTCCAGTCTGACACTGCGTTAGACCGTCCATGCTGATCACCCAAAACCCAATAGGCATATAAGCTCCACAACTGGACAATCAAAGAAGACGGTGTGATGCTCTGGCATTGTTCTGCTGAGAAACCTTAGGTCCTGTCATTCACGTAGATGTTACTTTGACGCATGCCACCTACCTAAATATTGTTGCAGAGCAAGTGCATCCCTTAATGGCAGAGACATTCCATAATACGGTAGCAGTGACCTCTTACTGCCAGGCAATGTGCCCTGTCACACTGCAAAACGTGTTCAGGAATGGTACGCAGAACATGACAAAGAGTTAAAGATACATCACAGGATTGTGCAGCTTCATGTACCAGATATTCAGCTGTTAAAAAGCTTAAAGTCATTATCAGAGTGTAAAACCTGGATGGATACTGGTACCATTTTTTTTTTTTTTTTGGGGGGGGGGGGGGGGGGGTGTAAGTGGGGGTGTTTATGATGCTCACAGGGAGGTAAAAACATGTTCATTTCATTCTGTGGGTCAGTATGATTATGGCAATAACAAAATTATTTAGCTTTACTACTTTTAGAAAGTAATTAACCTTTTTTTACACGGCACCTTTCATGTCCTATAAAGACCATAAACAAGGTTTATGGGCTTATAAGAGAAAGGCCGCGGTGTTCGGAAGTGTGCTTTTTATACAGCTCCTTGTTCCTTCGCTGTCCGCCTGGGAAGCCGCCACTTGATGCATTGAGCAAATTCATCTCTTCATTCAGTACACGTGCACATAGAGAACAGTATGCGTGCTCAAGTACTGCATGCAGAGATAAGTCCTCGAAACGCACATAGCAGCGGCTTCCTGGGCAGACAATGAAGAAACAAGGAGTCAGGCAAGTATGAGAAGCACATCCTGAACTCTATAGCCCCGTTCTTATAGGCCCATAAACTTTATGGTGCACATAGGACTTGATAAGTTCCCTTAAGAGCTTAAAACTATGGGTGTGTATTTGTTCCGTTACATGGCCGTGATTATCACAGCCGCAAAACAGGACTAAACGAAACCATTGATTTCAATAGTTTCATTTTCACTAACAGGATTTTGTACCCAAAAGTGCAGCGATAACTAATTTTTTTTTTTTTATTGTTAAAGGGGTTGTCTCGCGAAATCAAGTGGGGTTAAGCACTTCTGTATGGCCATATTAATGCACTTTGTAATATACATCGTGCATTAAATATGAGCCATACAGAAGTTATTCACTTACCTGCTCCGTTGCTAGCGTCCCCGTCTCCATGGTTCCGTCTAAATTCGCTGGCAGCTTGCTTTTTTAGACGTGCTTGCGCAGTCTGGTCTTCTGCTCTGAGCATGAGCCGCTTCAGCCTGCTAGCCGCCACAGCTCTTCTGTGCATGCGCAGACAAGCTGTATCTTCTCGGGAGCGCGCTGGAGCGGCCATTCTGCTACCATCCTCTGTTAGAGGAAGGTGCAGAAACTGGAGCCGCCCAGCCGAGCCGCGCCGCCCAGCCCAGCCCAGCCCAGCCACCCAGGTAAGTGATGGGTGACGGACTGACGGGGGTGACGCGTGACTGACTGCCGCTGTGGCCCCGGAGCCTACCGCTGGGCCCCGGAGCCTACCGCTGGGGAGCCGGGGCCTACCGCTGGGGAGCTGGGGCGTAGCGCTGGGAGTCGGGGCTAGTGCGGGGGAGCCGGGGGCTAGCGCCGGTTACCTGCTGCCTGGCGGTGGGTGACTAGTCGGCCGCGTTTAATCCCGGGGTCCGGTCGGCGGCTGCGGGGCGTCTGGTTGTCAGGGAGACACAGCTGGTAGCGTCTCGGGAGCGCGCACGTCGGGCTACAGCAAGCGACGGGAAAAGAGCGGGCGGCCATCTTGGGGAAACTTTTTATAAGTGGCTGAAACGCTGGAACTGTAAGTACAAACCAGCTAGAAAAGTCATTTACAGGGGGGCTTAGTAATGTATGCTTAATTAGGGGGACTGGGCAAAAAAAAAATTTCACTGCTTCCTCGAGACAACCCCTTTAAGTTTTTTTTTCATTGGAAAAGGTTTTTTTTTCTAACTTTAAATACTATTCATTTTTTATATTTTAAAACATTTTCTTAAACCATGTTTCATATTTTTATTTAGTCTCACTATGACATTTGGATTTCCAATGATTTGATTGCTTGTACTACATACTGCAATCCTTCCATATGTTTCAATGTTGTCTACGAAGGGGTGCTGATAAGTATTGAGCCTTACCCAGAAAAAATTGAACTAGGAAGCTGTAAATTGCAGGGTGTACTTGTCTATTTGTCTATACTCAATGATGCAAAAGTGAAATACCTGTGATTTTCACTTACCTTTTTTTCAGGTCCAAAGTGAACATGGCAGCATCTCCAAGGACGTTCAGTATAGAAGAGCATAGGGCCATAATCAAGTTCCTGTTTCTCCAAGGGAAAGGTGCAAAGCAGATCTATGATGAATGTCACAAACTTTGGGTGACGGTGGCCACTCATGCAACAGTTAAACGTTGGGTTGGAAATTTTAAAACTGGCCATTTTGGTGTTGCAAGTGAGAAACCCAGTAGAAGGCCTGTCTACATCTCCTTGCCTGCAAATGTGAAAGCCTTCCATAACATGATCATAGAGGACCTCTGAATATCAGTCAGAAGTATTGCTACATACTGTATCTGGGGATATTACATGAGAGAGTTGGTGCCATTATCCATAATGACTTGGGAATGAGAAAGCTTACAGCCAAGTGAATCCCAAAAGTTTTGACAACCGAACAGACGAGCAGACGCGTAGAGACATTGGTGGCTGTTTTGGAGCATTTTGCAAGAAATGAGTCAGATTTCCTGGAAAAACTGGTAACTGGTGATGAGACATGGATCTACTGTTATGATCCAGAGACAAAGGAACAGTCTAAGGAATGTAGGCACAGTGGTTTCACCAGGTCAAAGAAGTTCCATGTGCAAAGGTCAGCACAGAAGCAAATGGCAACCATTTTTGGGATAAGAAGGGACTTCTGATCGTGGACTACCTCCCAAAGAGTACAATCATCAGTGCAACATATTGCTGTTAATTATTAACAAAGCTGAGGCAAAATATTAAGGAAAAATGTTAAGAAAAGCTCTCCAAAGGTATCATCTTGTTGCATGACAATGTCCTGTCACACACTGCAGGTGCCAGTATTGCAAAAATGACCTCCTTATGCTTTCCACTGATGCCCTATCCACCCAATTCACCCCATCTGGCTCTGTCTGACTACCATCTGTTCCCCAATCTCAAAAAACAGCTAAAGGGACAACAGTTTGGGAGTGTTTCGGAGGCAACTAATGCTGTAAACGAGTCGTTTGACCAGCAGTCGGAAGAATTCTATTTGCAGGGACTTAAAAAGCTGCAGGAGAGATGTGGCAAGTGCATTGACATCCTGGGGAAATATGTAGAATAGTGTGGCAGTTTCAGCTGCCTAGCTCATTTTTTTCTGGGTAAGGCTCAATACTTATCAGCACCCCCTCGTATTAAGCTCTGCCGCAGGTAGGGCTCAATAGGCATCTCTGAACAGCAGCTCTGTGAGCCTTCACTAGGCTCCAGGCTACCATATCAACCCATCAGTACATCACAGAGGGCTGAGAGGGCACTAGGGAGGCCTCTTCCAACTAGCTGCTAAGTGCCTGCAAAGCTAGTCTAATCGTGAGCACAGCCAGTAGCAGCCAGCACCCACTTTGTATGAAGCTGGCTCAGCTCCAGAGCCCAGTCCATTAAACCCCTACTCCCTCGTGGTGTAGTGTGTAGTCATGGTGGGGTTATTGTGATTGGTATGCTTAAAGGGATTTTCCAGGCTGCACCGACTGTCAGTACCAGGATACACAGAGGATGGAGCGGAAGCCACTGCTCCGACCCTTGTGTAGTGGCTGGCGCTCGTAATTGCAAGTGCAGTTCTCATTGATTTCCAGCTCCTGTTTGTAGACTTCCATTGAAGGAAAACTCACCACCTCCCGTAGCAACCTGTTCCACTTATTGATCAATCTCACTGTCAGAAGTTTTTTTCTAATATCTAATCTGTGTCTCCTCTAGAGATGAGCGAGCATTCTCGTCTGAGCTTGATACTCGTTCGAGTATTAGGGTGTTCGAGATGCTCGTTACTCGAGACGAGCACCACGCGATGTTCGAGTTACTTTCACTTTCTTCTCTGAGAAATTTGCGCGCTTTTCTGGCCAATAGAAGCACAGGGAAGGCATTACAACTTCCTCCTGTGACGTTCCAGCCCTATACCACCCCCCTGCAGTGAGTGGCTGGCGAGATCAGGTGTCACCCGAGTATTAAAATCTGCCCCGCCCGCGGCTCGCCACAGATGCATGCTGACAGAGATCAAGGAACGTGCTGTCTTGCTGTAGCTGCTATAGGGACAGTGTAAGGTGTTACTTTAGTCTTCAAGAACCCCAACGGTCCTTCTTAGGGCCACATCTGACCATGTGCAGTACTGTTGAGGCTGCTGGGAGCAGTGTTGCACAATTTTTTTTTTTGTATATCGGGCGTGCAGACCATAGTGTCCTCCGTCTGCAGTCATTTTACAGAGTATAGGGGCAGTACTACTGAGGCAGGGACAGTGATACAGGGAAAGAGGTATACTGGCTATATAGGCAGTGTGGTTGTTCCCACAAAGTTAAAAAATATACCACATTTGGCCTGCCTGTCAGTGCCTTCCATTTACAGCGTCTCTGCGGGGTGTAGTAGTTGGTGAATTAATACCCAGCCTTGCGCATAATTGTTTCCTGCCTCTGCAGTGCGTTACGTACGCGAAGTCAGCCTCCAACCACAGGCCAATAAGTGGCACATTTAATTACAGCGTTCTGTTTCTGCTAATCTCGTAATCCACCATGCTGAGGGGTAGGGGTAGGCCTAGAGGACGTGGACGGGGGCGAGGACGCGGAGGCCCAAGTCAGGGTGTGGGCACAGACCGAGCTCCTGATCCAGGTGTATCGCAGCCGACTGCTGTGGGATTAAGAGAGAGGCAAGTTTCTGGTGTCCCCAGATTCATCTCACAATTAATGGGTCCACGCGGTTGACCTTTATTAGAAAATCAGCAGTGTGAGCAGGTCCTGTCGTGGATGGCAGAAAGTGCATCCAGCAATCTATCGACCACCCAGACTTCTACGCCGTCCACTGCTGCAACTCTGAATGCTCTGGCTGCTGCTCCTCCTTCCTACCAGCCTCCTCAGTCCATTAAAATGACACATTCTGAGGAGCAGGCAGACTCCCAGGAACTGTTCTCGGGCCCCTGCCCAGAATGGGCAGCAATAGTTCCTCTCCCACCGGAGGAGTTTGTCGTGACCGATGCCCAACCTTTGGAAAGTTCCCGGGGTCCGGGGGATGAGGCTGGGGACTTCCGGCAACTGTCTCAAGAGCTTTCAGTGGGTGAGGAGGACGATGACGATGAGACACAGTTGTCTATCTGTCAGGTAGTAGTAATTTCAGTAAGTCTGAAGGAGGAGCGCACAGAGGATTTGGAGGAAGAGCAGCTGGACGATGAGGTGACTGACCCCACCTGGTTTGCTAAGCCTACTGAGGACAGGTCTTCAGAGGGGGAGGCAAGTGCAGCAGCAGGGCAGGTTGAAAGAGGCAGTGCGGTGGCCAGGGGTAGAGGCAGGGCCAGACCGAATAATCCACCAACTGTTTCCCAAAGCGCCCCCTCGCGCCATGCCACCCTGCAGAGGCCGAGGTGCTCAAAGGTGTGGCAGTTTTTCACTGAGAGTGCAGACGACCAACGAACTGTGGTGTGCAAGGTTTGTCGTGCCAAGATAAGCCGGGGAGCTACCACCACCAGCCTCACCACCACCAGCATGCGCAAGCATATCATGGCCAAGCACCCCACAAGGTGGGACGAAGGCCGTTCACCGCCTCCGGTTTGCACCACTGCCTCTCCCCCTGTGCCCCAACCTGCCACTGAGATCCAACCCCCCTCTGAGGACACAGGCACGACCGTCTCCCGGCCTGCACCCACACCCTCACCTCCGCTGTCCTCGGCCCCATCCAGCAATGTCTCTCAGCGCAGCGTCCAGCCGTCGCTAGTGCAACTGTTTGAGCGCAAGTGCAAGTACGCCGCCACGCATCCGCATGCTCAAGCTTTACATGTCCACATAGCCAAATTGATCAGCCTGGAGATGCTGCCATATAGGCTTGTGGAAACGGAGGCTTTCAAAAACATGATGGCGGCGGCGGCCCCGCGCTACTCGGTTCCCAGTCGCCACTACTTTTCCCGATGTGCTGTCCCAGCCCTGCACAACCACGTCTCCCGCAACATTGTACGCGCCCTCAACAACGCGGTTACTGCCAAGGTCCACTTAACAACGGACACGTGGACAAGCACAGGTGGACAGGGCCACTATATCTTCCTGACGGCACATTGGGTGAATTTAGTGGAGGCTGGGACCGAGTCAGAGCCTGGGACCGCTCACGTCCTACCCACCCCCAGAATTGCGGGCCCCAGCTTGGTGCTGGTATCTGCGGCAGTGTATGCTTCCTCCACTAAACCACCCTCCTCCTCCTCCTCCTCCTCCTCCTACGCAACCTCTGTCTCGCAATCAAGATGTGTCAGCAGCAGCACGTCGCCAGCAGTCGGTGTCGCGCGGCGTGGCAGCACAGCGGTGGCCAAGCGTCAGCAGGCCGTGCTGAAACTACTCAGCTTAGGAGAGAAGAGGCACATGGCCCACGAACTGCTGCAGGGTCTGACAGAGCAGACCGACCGCTGGCTTTCGCCGCTGAGCCTCCAACCGGGCATGGTCGTGTGTGACAACGGCCGTAACCTGGTGGCGGCTCTGCAGCTCGGCAGCCTCACGCACGTGCCATGCCTGGCCCACGTCTTTAATTTGGTGGTTCAGCGCTTTCTGAAAAGCTACCCACGCTTGTCAAACCTGCTCGGAAAGGTGCGCCGGCTCAGCGCACCTTTCCGCAAGTCCAAGATTGACGCTGCCACCCTGCGGACCCTGCAACATCGGTTTAATCTGCCAGTGCACCGACTGCTGTGCGACGTGCCCACACGGTGGAACTCTACGCTCCACATGTTGGCCAGGCTCTATGAGCAGCGTAGAGCTATAGTGGAATACCAACTCCAACATGGGCGGCGTAGTGGGAGTCAGCCTCCTCAATTCTTTACAGAAGAGTGGGCCTGGTTGGCAGACATCTGCCAGGTCCTTGGAAACTTTGAGGAGTCTACCCAGATGGTGAGCGGGGATGCTGCAATCATTAGCGTCACCATTCCTCTGCTATGCCTGTTGAGAAGTTCCCTGCAAAGCATAAAGGCAGATGCTTTGCGCTCGGAAACGGAGGCGGGGGAAGACAGTATGTCGCTGGATAGTCAGAGCACCCTCATGTCTATATCTCAGCGCGTTGAGGAGGAGGAGGAGGAGGAGGAGGAGGAGCATGAGGAGGAGGGGGAAGAGACAGCTTGGCCCACTGCTGAGGGTACCCATGCTGCTTGCCTGTCATCCTTTCAGCGTGTATGGCTGGAGGAGGAGGAAGAGGAGGAGGAGGATCCTGAAAGTGATCTTCCTGTGAGGACAGCCATGTGTTGCATACAGGTACCCTGGCACACATGGCTGACTTCATGTTAGGATGCCTTTCTCGTGACCCTGGCGTTACACGCATTCTGGCCACTACGGATTACTGGGTGTACACACTGCTCGACCCACGGTATAAGGAGAACCTTTCCACTCTCATACCCAAAGAGGAAAGGGGTTCGAGAGTGATGCTATACTACAGGACCCTGGCGGACAAACTGATGGTAAAATTCCCATCCGACAGCGCTAGTGGCAGAAGGCGCAGTTCCGAGGGCCAGGTAGCGCGGAGATCAGGCAGCATGTACAGCGCAGGCAGGGGAACACTCTCCAAGGCCTTTGACAGCTTTATGGCTCCCCAGCAAGACTGTGTCACCGCTCCCCAGTCAAGGCTGAGTTGGCGGGAGCACTGTAAAAGGATGGTGAGGGAGTACGTAGCCGATCGCTCGACCGTCTTCCGTGACGCCTCTGCTTCCTACAACTACTCGGTGTCGAAGCTGGACACGTGGCCTGAACTCGCGCTGTATGCCCTGGAGGTGCTTGCTTGTCCTGCGGTTAGCGTCTTGTCAGAGAGGGTGTTTAGTGCGGCTGGGGGAATCATCACGGATAAGCGTACCCGCCTGTCAACTGACAGTGCCGACAGGCTTACACTCATAAAGATGAACAAAGTCTGGATTTCCCCAGACTTCTCTTCTCCACCAGCGGACATCAGCGATACCTAAGCAATACGTAGGCTGCACCCGCGGATGGAAGCATCGTTCTCTATCCCCATCAAAAACGGGGACCTTTTAGCTTCATCAATCTGTGTATTATGTTCATCCTCCTCCTCCTCCTTCTCCTCCTGAAACCTCACGTAATCACGCCGAACGGGCAATTTTTCTTAGGCCCACAAGGCTCAGTCATATTACTTTTGTAAACAATGTTTATACGTTTCAATTCTCATTAAAGCGTTGAAACTTGCACCTGAACCAATTTTTATTTTAACTGGGCTGCCTCCAGGCCTAGTTACAAATTAAGCCACATTAACCAAAGCGATTAATGGGTTTCACCTGCCCTCTTGGTTGGGCATGGGCAATTTTTCTGAGGTACATTAGTACTGTTGGTACACCAATTTTTTTGGGCCCTCGCCTACAGTGTAATTCTAGTAATTTTTATGGGCTTCGCCTGCACTCATGCTACAGCAAGGTGTGTGGGGTTGGCCTACACTTTTGCTGCATAAATGTAACTTGGGCCTTGTCTATACTGCAACTACTGAAATGTGAAAGAGACTGTTATCTCCCTAAACTGCTGCAACGGGAATGTTACTGTGGCCTGTCTTGACTGCTACTACTACTGAAATGGAACTAATACTGTGCTCCCCCTATACTGCTGCTTCGGAATTGTTACTAGGGCCTGTCTTGACTGCTACTACTACTGAAATGGAACTAATACTGTGCTCCCCCTATACTGCTGCTTCGGAATTGTTACTGGGGCCTGTCTTCAGTGCTACTATTACTGAAATGGAACTAAGACTGTGCTCCCCCTATACTGCTGCTTCGGAATTGTTACTGGGGCCTGTCTGGACTGCTACTACTACTGAAATGGAACTAATACTGTGCTCCCCCTTTAATGGTGCTAGTGATATGTTACTGGGGCCTGTCCCTAATGCTACCGCTGAAATGTTACTAATTCTGGGCTCTGCCTATACCGCTGCTAATGCTATGTCACTGGGGTGTGGAAACGGAGGCTTCCCCAAGACATGATGGTGGCGAGGCCATTTCCCACCAACGCGGTTACTGTTAAGGTGCATATAACCACGGACACGTGGAGAGGACACGTAGTGCCTCAAAAACATCCGCCTGCTCCTCCAACAATGAAAACATTCTTGCCAAATACCTTTGCATTGGTCCGTCTGGTGGCAGTCCAAGAATTTCACATTTACCGACACAACAAGAGAGCCCCCCCACCCCCCACCCCCGCCACGGCCCACTTAATCCTGGCCACATTCCGAAAACCAACTAAATAAAACAGCGCTACTAGGTCCACAGTCGCCACCACATTCCCACCAACGCGGTTACTGTTAAGGTACATATTACCACTCTGACTGGGGCATGCACTGTGGGCCGAAGCACACCTGTATTGTATGTGACGTTAGCTCTGCTGAACAGGGCACTGCAATGGGATACATTTATGTACCGCCGATGGGTTCCAGGGAGCCACCCATGCTGTGGGTCCACAGGGACTTCACATTAGGGATTTGTACCTGCCTGTGTCTATGTATTAAAAACCCCGGTCAGACTGGGGCATGCAGTGTGGGCCGAAGACCACCTGCATTTAATCGGACGTTACCTCAGCTGTGCTGGGCAATGCAATGGGATATATTTATGTACCGCCGGTGGCTTCCTGGGACCCACCCATGCTCACACGGACTTCACAATAGGGAGTTGTACCTGCCTGTGTCTACTTATAAAAAACCCCAGTCTGACTGGGGCATGCAGTGTGGGCCGAAGTGTGTGCAATGGGATATATTTATGTACCACCGGTGGCTTCCTGGGAGCCACCCATGCTGTCGGTCCACACGGAGTTGTAACTGCATGTGTCTACTTATAAAGAACCCCAGTCTGACTGGGGCATGCAGTGTGGGCCGAAGCCCACCTGCATTAAACCTGATGTTACCTCAGCTGTGCTGGGCAATGCAATGGGATTTATATATGTACTGCCGGTGGGTTCCAGGGAGCCACCCATGCTGTCGGTCCACACGGACTTCACAATAGGGAGTTGTACCTGCCTGTGTCTACTTATAAAAAACCCCAGTCAGGTTGGGGATGCAGTGTGGGCCGAAGCCCACCTGCATTTAATCTGACGTTAGCTTTGCTGTCCAGGGCACTGCAATGGGATATATTTATGTACCGCCGGTGGCTTCCTGGGACTCACCTTTGCTGTCGGTCCACACGGAGTTGTAACTGCATGTGTCTACTTATAAAGAACCCCAGTCTGACTGGGGCATGCAGTGTGGGCCGAAGCCCACCTGCATTTAACCTGACGTTACCTCAGCTGTGCTGGGCACTGCAATGGGATTTGTTTATGTACCGCCGGTGGGTTCCAGGGAGCCACCCATGCTGTGGGTGCACACGGAATTCCCATTGCAGAGTTGTACCTGCCTGTGACTATTTATAAAAAAAACCCGGTCTGACTGGGGCATGCAGTGTGGGCCGAAGCCCACCTGTATTTAATCTGACGTTAGCTCTACTATCTGGGGCACTGCATTGGGACAAACTACAGGAGCAATACAGCGCTAATGAGACGTGCACAGCTATGCTAGCATAGGAGTCCGCTGTAGGTCTGCGATTGCTGAGGGTTTGTGCAGAGGGCTATGTCCTTGGTGCAGTGAAAGTCCACTTCCTGCCTAGGATTGCTGAAGCTGTGGGCCGAGGCCTATTTCGTGGGCGCGGTGCAAGTCTGCCATGTTTGGCCGCTCAGATCAATTTTTGGTTCATGTCTTGGGTTTCCTAGGACCCACCTATGCTGTTGGTGCAAACTTAGCTCCCATCGCGGTGTTTGACTTGTCTGGCACAAAGACACTGACTGACTTGGGTAGGAGGCAGAGCGCAGACGGCTTTCCCCTTGCAGTGTGGATTGAGCTATGCGACACCTTGACAGGATGAATAGTGTGTGGCACATGGGTTCCCCATTGCTATGCCTATGTGTGCAGCTCCTGATGGAGGTGGCACAGGATTGGATTTCTCATTGCTTCTGTACAGCATTGTGGGCTATCGCCCCGCCCCATTTAAAGAGGGTCGCTACCTGGCCCTGCCAACCCTTTGCAGTGTGTACCTGCGGTTCCTCCTCATGGCAGACGCACTTATAAATAGACATGAGGGTGGTGTGGCTATGAGGCCAGCGTGTGGCATGAGGGCAGCTGAAGGCTGCGCAGGGACACTTTGGTGTGCGCTGTGGACACTGGGTCGTGCGGGGGGGAGGGGGTTGGGCAGCATGTAACCCAGGAGAAGTGGCAGCGGAGTGTCATGCAGGCAGTGATGGTGCTTTGTTGGAGGTAGTGTGGTGCTTAGCTAAGGTATGCCTTGCTAATGAGGGTTTTTCAGAAGTAAAAATTGTTGGGAGGGGGGGCCCACTCTTGCCGCTATTGTGGCTTAATAGTGGGACCTGGGAACTTGAGATGCAGCCCAACATGTAGCCCCTCGCCTGCCCTATCCGTTTCTGTGTCGTTCCCATCACTTTCCTTAATTTCCCAGATTTTCACAAATGAAAACCTTAGCGAGCATCGGCGATATACAAAAATGCTCGAGTCGCCCATTGACATCAATGGGGTTCGTTACTCGAAACGAACCCTCGAGCATTGCGAAAAGTTCGACTCGAGTAACGAGCACCCGAGCATTTTGGTGCTCGCTCATCTCTAGTCTCCTCCCATTCAGTTTCTTCCTTTTGCTTCTAGTCTTTCCTTGTACAAATGAGAATAGGGCTGATCCATCTGCACTGTGATAGCCCTTCAGATATTTGTAGACAGCTATTAAATCTCCTCTCAGCCTTTTTTTTTGCAAGCTAAACATTCCAAGATCTTTAACCGTTCCTCATAGGACATGAATTCCAGACCGCTCACCATCTTGGTAGCTCTTCTCTGAACTTGCTCTGGTTTGTCTATGTCTTTTTTAAATTGCGGTGCCCACAACTGGACACAGTATTTCAGATGAGGTCTGACTAAGTAAGAGTAGAGGGGAATAATTACTTCATGTGATGTAGACTTTATGTTTCTCCTAATACATCCCAAAATTTCATTTGCCGTTTTTGCTGCTGCATCACACTGTTGACTCATGTTCAGTATGTAGTCTATTAGTATACCCAAGTCTTTTTCACATGCGCTACTGCCTAGCCCAATTCCTCCCATTCTGTATGTGCTTCTTTCATTTTTCTTGCCCAGAAATATGGGATTTTACATTTCTCCCTGTTAAATACCATTCTGTTAGTCGCCGCCTACTATTCAAGCTCATCTAGATTTTTTTTAATCCCCCCTCTCTCTCCTCTCTATTGTTAGCTATACGTCCTAGCTTTGTGTCATCAGCAAATTAGATCAATTTCCTTCCATTTACCTTATACAGATCATTTATAAAAACGTTGAACAACACTGGGCCTAGGACAGAGCCTTGTGCTACCACACTTGAGAAATTCTTCCAGTTGGATGTGCAGCCAGTACTCTTTGAGTATGATCACTCAGCCAGTTCTGAATCCACCTAACAGTTGCCTTGTCAATCCCATTTTTAGTCATTTTTTCAGTAAGGATGCTCAAATGCTTTACTAAAGTCATGATATAGTATATCTGCTGCATTTTTCTGATTAACTCAGTCCAAGATTCTGTCATAAAAGGAAATTAGATCAGTCTGCAATGACTGGTTTGCTGCAAACCCATGCTGGCTCTGGTTAAATACTCCATTCCCATCAAAGTACTTGATACATGCTGTTTAATAATTTGTTCAAAGATCTTTTCTGGTATAGAAGTCAGGCTCACAGGCCTGTAGTTTCCTGGATCTACCTTCTTCCCTTCTTGCCCTTCTCTAATGTTTGGGACTTATACTGGGAATTTTTTTCCCTTTTTTTTGGACTTCCTTTGGATCATTATTGAGGGGCAAATAGGCTGAACTGGATGGACATATGTCTTTTTTCAGCCTAACAAAATATGTTACTATGCTTTTCTAACACTTACCTTGCAGTTTCTGTAGACAGCATTATATTTTCCCCTTCTTTTCATTTTATAAATATATTTTTCTTTTTTTTAGCATATATTCAAGTTCTGTGTTGATCCATCCTGGTCTCTTTAAATGCTTCCCATTATTGATTCTTAACATTGTTAAGAAGGTTGTTAACAATTGTGCTTTGACAATCTCATTTCGCAATATTTCCCAACCTTCTTGGACACTTCTGTCCTTAAGAACATCCAGCCATTGTATCCTTCATACCCTCTTTCTGAGTTCATTAAAATCTGCCTTTCTGAAATCCAACCTTGAAGTTTGAATCTTCTCAGGTCTTCCTCCCCTCATTATCCAAAATTCAAGGATAGCATGATCACTGCCTCCTAGGGTCCAAGCAACTTGTGCTTCCTCAACCATTTCCTCCCTGTTGGTAAGAATTAGGTCCAAGCTAGCAGATCCATTTGTTTTCTCTTTTACGGTTTGGAAGATAAAGTTGTCAGCAAGAGCGGATAAGAATTTGTTGGATCCATTACTTTTACCTGAGAGAGATTCCCAACCAATTTCTGGATAGTTAAAATCTCCCATGATCACTATGTTGTGCTTTTTTGAGAGCTTGGCCATCTGATGTAGAAAGAGTTCAGCAATATCTTCTGCTTGTCCAGGTGGCCTATAGTAAATGCCTACAATAGTGTTCTTTCTGTCGTTCTCTCCTTGTATTCCTACCCAAACAGTTTCTACAGAACTACCATGCTCTGAAGCTTGAATCTCTGTGGAGATTAATGTTTTCCTAACATATAACGCAAGTCCTCCTCCCCTTTTTTAGGTCTGTTTCTTATAAATAAGTTGTATCCTTCTAGCCTTGTATTCCAATCATCTGTATCATTCCACCATGTTTCTGTGATGCTTATGACATCATATTTCTCTTCCTGCGTTAGGAGCTCTAAAACTCCTTGTTTGCTTCCCATGCTCTGTGCATTTGTATAAAAACATTTTAGTTTGTGATTAGAGATGAGCGAACGTACTCGTCCGAGCTTGATACTCGTTCGAGTATTAGCGTGTTCGAGATGCTCGTTACTCGAGACGAGTTCCACGCGATGTTCGAGTTACTTTCATCTCTGAGACGTTAGCGCGCTTTTCTGGCCAATTAAAAGACAGGGAAGGCATTACAACTTCCCCCTGCGACGTTCAAGCCCTATACCACCCCCCTGCAGTGAGTGGCTGGCGAGATCAGGTGTCATCCGAGTATATAAATCGGCCCCTCCCGCGGCTCGCCACAGATGCATTCTGACATAGTTCAGGGACAGTGCTGCTGGTGCCGCAGCTGCTATAGGGAGAGCGTTAGGAGTTATTTTAGGCTTCAAGAACCCCAACGGTCCTTCTTAGGGCCACATCTAACCGTGTGCAGTAGTGTGGAGGCTGCTTTTTGCAGTGTTGCACTTTTTTTTTTTTTGTATATCGGCCGTGCAGAGCATTGCGTCCTGCAGTAATTTTACATGGTCCAGGGCCAGTAGTGGTGAGGCAGGGACAGAAGACATATTTAGTGTATATAGGCAATGGGCCTTTCCAAAAACATTTGGGAAAAAAAATCTATTTGGGCTGCCTGTGACCGTCCTCAGTGTACTGGGTCTCTGCTGGGGGTAGTTGTCCTAATTCATACGCAGCCAGCTAAGTGTTACAGCAGGCTTGCGCAAAATTCTTTCCTGCCTCTGTGTTGCCTCTTACATCACCGCTGTATTCCTGTCCACAAGTGTACTGGGTCTCTGTTGGGGGTAGTTGTCCTAATTCATACGCAGCCAGCTAAGTGTTACAGCAGGCTTGCGCAAAATTCTTTCCTGCCTCTGCTGTGCGTTCCATAAGCGAAGTCAGCCTCCAACCACAGGCCAATAAGCGGCACATTTAATTACAGCGTTCTGTTTCTGCACTACTGGTAATACAACATGCTGAGGGGTAGGGGTAGGCCTAGAGGACGTGGACGCGGGCGAGGACGCGGAGGCCCAAGTCAGGGTGTGGGCACAGGCCGAGCCAGTGCGGTGGCCAGGGGTAGAGGCAGGGCCAGACCGAATAATCCACCAACTGTTTCCCAAAGCGCCCCCTCGCGCTATGCCACCCTGCAGAGGCCAAGGTGCTCTAAGTTGTGGCAGTTTTTCACAGAGACGCCTGACGACCGACGAACAGTGGTGTGCAACCTTTGTCGCGCCAAGATCAGCTGGGGAGCCACCACCACCAGCATGCGCAGGCATATGATGGCCAAGCACCCCACAAGGTGGGACGAAGGCCGTTCACCGCCTCCGGTTTGCACCACTGCCTCTCCCCCTGTGCCCCAACCTGCCACTGAGATCCAACCCCCCTCTGAGGACACAGGCACGAGTGCCTACCGGCCTGCACCTACACCCTCACCTCTGCTGTCCTCGGCCCCATCCAGCAATGTCTCTCAGCGCAGCGTCCAGACGTCGCTAGCGCAACTGTTTGAGCGCAAGCGCAAGTACGCCGCCACGCACCCGCACGCTCAAGCGTTAAACGTGCACATAGCCAAATTGATCAGCCTGGAGATGCTGCCGTATAGACTTGTGGAAACGGAGGCTTTCAAAAGCATGATGGCGGCGGCGGCCCCGCGCTACTCGGTTCCCAGTCGCCACTACTTTTCCCGATGTGCTGTCCCAGCCCTGCACGACCACATCTCCCGCAACATTGTACGTGCCCTCACCAACGCGGTTGCTGCCAAGGTCCACTTAACAACGGACACGTGGACAAGCACAGGTGGGCAGGGCCACTATATCTCCCTGATGGCACATTGGGTGAATTTAGTGGAGGCTGGAACAGAGTCAGAGCCTGGGACCGCTCACATCCTACCCACCCCCAGAATTGCGGGCCCCAGCTCGGTGCTGGTATCTGCGGCAGTGTATGCTTCCTCCACTAAACCACTCTCCTCCTCCAACGCAACCTCTGTCTCGCAATCAAGATGTGTCAGCAGCAGCACGTCGCCAGCAGTCGGTGTCGCGTGGCGTGGCAGCACAGCGGTGGGCAAGCGTCAGCAGGCCGTGCTGAAACTACTCAGCTTAGGAGAGCTTTCGCCGCTGAGCCTCCAACCGGGTATGGTCGTGTGTGACAACGGCCGTAACCTGGTGGCGGCTCTGCAGCTCGGCAGCCTCACGCACGTGCCATGCCTGGCCCATGTCTTTAATTTGGTGGTTCAGCGCTTTCTGAAAAGCTACCCACACTTGTCATACCTGCTCGGAAAGCTGCGTCGGGTCAGCGCACATTTCCGCAAGTCCAAGACGGACGCTGCCACCCTGCGGACCCTGCAACATCGGTTTAATCTGCCAGTGCACCGACTGCTGTGCGACGTGCCCACACAGTGGAACTCTACGCTCCACATGTTGGCCAGACTCTATGAGCAGCGTAGAGCTATAGTGGAATACCAACTCCAACATGGGCGGCGTAGTGGGAGTCAGCCTCCTCAATTCTTTACAGAAGAGTGGGCCTGGTTGGCAGACATCTGCCAGGTCCTTGGAAACTTTGAGGAGTCTACCCAGATGGTGAGCGGGGATGCTGCAATCATTAGCGTCACCATTCCTCTGCTATGCCTCTTGAGAAGTTCCCTGCAAAGCATAAAGGCAGATGCTTTGCGCTTGGAAACGGAGGCGGGGGAAGACAGTATGTCGCTGGATAGTCAGAGCACCCTCATGTCTATATCTCAGCGCGTTGAGGAGGAGGAGGAGGAGGAGGAGCATGAGGAGGAGGGGGAAGAGACAGCTTGGCCCACTGCTGAGGGTACCCATGCTGCTTGCCTGTCATCCTGTCAGCGTGTATGGCCGGAGGAGGAGGAGGATCCTGATAGTGATCTTCCTAGTGAGGACAGCCATGTGTTGCGTGCAGGTACCCTGGCACACATGGCTGACTTCATGTTAGGATGCCTTTCTCGAGACCCTCGCGTTACACGCATTCTGGCCACTACGGATTACTGGGTGTACACACTGCTCGACCCACGGTATAAGGAGAACCTTTCCACTCTCATACCCGAAGAGGAGAAGGGTTCGAGAGTGATGCTATACCACAGGACCCTGGCGGACAAACTGATGGTAACATTCCCATCCGACAGCGCTAGTGGCAGAAGGTGCAGTTCCGAGGGCCAGGTAGCAGGGGAGGCACAGAGATCAGGCAGCATGTACAGCGCAGGCAGGAGAACATTCTCCAAGGCCTTTGCCAGCTTTATGGCTCCCCAGCAAGACTGTGTCACCGCTCCCCAGTCAATCCAGGGCTTCAGCGATACCTAAGCAACACGTAGGCTGCACCCGCGGATGGAAGCATCGTTCTCTATCACGATCAAAAGCGGGGACTTTTTTGCTTCATCAATCTGTGTATTCTATTCCTCCTCCTCCTCCTGCTCCTCCTCCTGAAACCTCACGTAATCACGCCGAGCGGGCAATTTTTCTTAGGCCCACAAGGCTCAGTCATATCAGTTTTGTAAACAATTTTTATACGTTTCAATGCTCATTAACCCCTTAATGACATGGCCTATTTTGGCGTTGAGGACCAAGCGATTTTTTGGTATTTTTCCATCTCCATTTTTCAAAAGCCATAACTTTTTTATTTTTCCGTGGACGCGGCCGTATAAGGGCTTGTTTTTTGCGTGGCGAGCTGTAGTTTTTATCGGTGCCACTTTTGCGTACATAGACAATATCGTAAAATTTTTTAATTTTTTTTTATGATAACAGGGAGAGAAAACGCATCAATTCTGCCATAGATTTCTTTTTCTTTTTTTTTACAGCGTTAATCATGCAGCATAAATGACACACTAAATTTTTTCTGCGGGTCGGTACGGTAACAACGATACCAAAATTGTTATATTTTATTTTAGGTTTTTACACTTTTTTGCAATAAAACCCCCTTTTTTTTGGAAATCTTTTTTTTCCTCTATAGCTGCATTCAAAGTCCTGTAACTTTTTAATTTTTCTATGTACGGAGCTCTTTGAGGGCTTATTTTTTGCGAGACGAGCTGTAGTTTTTATTGGTACCATTTTGGGGAATGTACGGCTTTTTTGATCACTTTTATTGCATTTTTTGGGAGGCAAAATGCTAAAAATTAGCATTTTACCTCTGTTTTTTAGCGTTGTTTTTTACGCTTTTTTATCGTACAAAATAAAAAGTGTGTTCAACTTTTTGTACACGTCGTTACGGATGCGTCAATACCAAATATGTGGGGTTTTAATTTTTTTTCCTTTTTTTTATGCTAATATTAGAAAAAGCATGAAAAAAGGGTTTTTTTTACATTTTTCTTTTTTTTACACTTTTCTTTTCTTTTTTTTATACTATTTGAGTCCCTCTGAGGGACTTACAACACTGTGCCTATGATCGCTGTTATAAGGCATGGCAGAGCTACTGCTCTGCCATGCCTTATCGCTTATACAGCGATTATAGGCACAGGCAATACAGGACATGGCGACAGGCCGGGCTCTCGCGATGACATCGCGAGTTCCGGCCGGAGACACAGAGGGAGCGCGATCCCTCTGTGAACTGTTTCCCTGCCGCCATCTAAGGGGTTAACAGTGGGGGGCGCATCTCCGATGCCCCCCTGCTGTTGCAGCGGGACGCCGGCTTTGAGTGACAGCCGGCTCCCGCTGCGGGATAGCGCTGGATCTTATGTGATGCCGCGCTATCCCCAGGACGTACCGGTACGTCCTGTTGCGGGAAGTACCAGGCTGCCAGGACGTACCGGTACGTCCTGGAGCGGGAAGGGGTTAAAGCGTTGAAACTTGCACCTGAACCAATTTTTATTTCAACTGGGCTGCCTCCAGGCCTAGTTACCAATTAAGCGACATTAACCAAAGCGATTAATGGGCTTCACCTGCCCTCTTGGTTGGGCATGGGCAATTTTTCTGAGGTACATTAGTACTGTTGGTACACCAATTTTTTGGGGCCCTCGCCTACAGTGTAATCCAAATAATTTTTTGCCCACCTGCATTAAAGCTGACGTTACATCAGCTGTGATGGGCAATGCAATGGGATACATTTATGTACCGCCGGTGGCTTCCTGGCACCCACCCATGCTGTGGGTCCACAGGGAGTTGTCACTGCATGTGTCCACTTCTAAAGAACCCCAGTCTGACTGGGGCATGCAGTGTGGGCCGAAGCCCACCTGCATTTAATCGGACGTTACCTCAGCTGTGATGGGCACTGCAATGGGATACATTTATGTACAGCCGGTGGGTTCCAGGGAGCCACCCATGCTGTGGGTGCACACGGAATTCCCATTGCGGAGTTGTACCTGCCTGTGACTATTTATAAAAAAACGCGGTCTGACTGGGGCATGCAGACACCTTGACAGAATGAATAGTGTGTGGCACATAGGTTCCCCATTGCTATGCCCACGTGTGCAGCTCCTGATGGCGGTGGCACAGGATTATATTTCTCATGGCTTCTGTACAGCATTGTGGGCTATCGCCCCGCCCCTTTTAAAGAGGTTCGCTGCCTAGCCGTGCCAACCCTCTGCAGTGTGTGCCTGCGGTTCCTCCTTATGGCAGACACACTTATAAATAGACATGAGGGTGGTGTGGCATGAGTGCAGCTGAAGGCTGCGCAGGGACACTTTGGTGTGCGCTGTGGACACTGGGTCGTGCGGGGGGTTGGGCAGCATGTAACCCAGGAGAAGTGGCAGCGGAGTGTCATGCAGGCAGTGATGGTGCTTTGTTGGAGGTAGTGTGGTGCTTAGCTAAGGTATGCATTGCTAATGAGGGCTTTTCAGAAGTAAAAGTTGTTTGGAGGGGGGGGGCCCACTCTTGCCGCTATTGTGGCTTAATAGTGGGACCTGGGAACTTGAGATGCAGCCCAACATGTAGCCCCTCGCCTGCCCTATCCGTTGCTGTGTCGTTCTTATCACTTTCTTGAATTGCCCAGATTTTCACAAATGAAAACCTTAGCGAGCATCGGCGATATACAAAAATGCTCGGGTCGCCCATTGACTTCAATGGGGTTCGTTACTCGAAACGAACCCTCGAGCATCGCGATAATGTCGTCCCGAGTAACGAGCACCCGAGCATTTTGGTGCTCGCTCATCTCTATTTGTGATCGATGTCTCTTGCTCCTCTACTTGCCTTCAGAATTTTTTGTCTTTGTTCTTTCTTTCCACTTCTAGTAGAAAGGTTCTTGATTCTCTCTATTCATTAGCTGTATATTTTTACTTGGCCTTTCAGTTCCTTCCCATATCGTTCTAGTTTAAAGCTCTCCTAATGAGTGTAGCAAGAGGCTTGCCAAATATATGCTTACCAGTCTTTGTAAGGTGCAACCCGTCTCCAGGAAGGAGGCCATCATATAGGTAATTCACTCCATGATCTAGGAATCCAAATCTTTGCTGATGGCACCATCGACGTAGCCAGTTGTTCACCTCTAGAATCGTGTTCCATCTCCTTATTTCATAGCCACCCACTTGAAGGATAGATGAGAAGACTACCTGTGCTCCTAATTCATCCACTTTCCTGCCGAGGTCTTCAAAGTCTCTACAGTGCTGGACACTAAGGGCCTCACTTTCTCCTAATTTGTCCACATAACAGGATGGAGACCAAGAGGTGAAGGAGGGTGATAATTTATCCTGACCATACAAGTCCATGGGAGTCCAGGGCAGGGGAATAAAAGGGGGATGAAGAAAGACAGAAGCAGAGATTCACACAGACTCTGGCTGTGTTTGTTTACTGTGTTACTGAAATCGTATCTTCACTGCTCAGTACTTCTCTAGTGTCCTAAATGATTATGTCATTTGTCTGAGTGTGTAACAGACAATTAAGGTGCAGAATTTGCAGTCTTTTCCATATGCAATGTATTGAAGATATTCAGACAGCAGGCTCCTCCTGCCAGTTCACAGAGAACTGAGAATTACAAATATAGCCTGCAAAGAAGGAAAATGGTAAAAAAAAATGCAGGTTACAAGTTATAAAATGGCAAGAAATAGTGTTTCCATGCGTATTGTAAATGCCAATGCGCAGCTTATTCTGAAATGTTAGGAACGATTTAAGCTAGTTATAGACATGAGAAAGGTATTGGCTAACATAGTTGTTAAGAGTGGCTTCACACGAGCGTGTTTTTGTGCGTACATAGGTGCGCACCTATGTACGCGCAAAAACACGCGTGTATGAAGGCCCATGCATTGCCTTCAATGGAGCCGCAGCTGCTGCCAGCAGCTCCATTGAAGGCAATGGTCTGCCGGTACCCCTGAATTGTTTTTCAGGGAAGGGCTTTACATATAAGCCCTTCCCTTAAAAACAAGAATTTTAGTGTAAAAAAATAAAAAAGTTAAAAAAAAATACTTACCTGTCTGCCGCTGCCGTGTCCCCTCGGGGATGAAGAACATATCTGCCGCATGCAGTAGATGTTTTCTTCATCCCCGCGAGGAAATAGAAATCCCTGCTGCACCTGCCACATCTGTGACAGATGCAGCAAAGGAATTCTTCATCCCTGTGAAGAATAAAGAATTCCCTACCACAGCTGTAACAGATGACAGCTGCGGTAGGGGATCCAGCTGCCAGCATCCTGTAATTGTTTTTCAGGAAAGGGCTTTAAATATAAGCCCTTCCCTGAAAAACAAGAAAAAATGGTGATAAAAATAAAAAAAATACTCACCTTTCTTCTTTCGCGTCCAGCGGGCTCTTCTCCTGTCATTCAATAGCTGAGAGCTGCCTCTGATTGGTCACAGTGCTTAGACAATCAGAGGCAGCCCATTCAGCTGGCGGGGATTTTAAATCCCCGCCTGCTGAATACTCCTCAGAACAGTGCAGACGAAGAGCTGGCTGGACGGGGCTGAGCCCCGGCAGCTGAAGAAAGGTGAGTATTTTTTTATTTTTATCACCATTTTTTCTTGCGGCAAATGTGTTCTTCATCCCTGCAGGGACACAGCAGCGTGGACAGGTTTTTGTTTTTTTTTACACTAAAATTCTTGTTTTTAAGGGAAGGGCTTATATGTAAAGCCCTTCCCTGAAAAACAATTCGGGGGTGCCGGCAGACCATTGCCATTGCCGCAGCAGCTGCGGCTCCATTGAAGGCAAAGCGTGCATTCCCTATGGTGCACGCATGTCCTATCTTTACAGGCATGCACCTGTAAAACACAGACATGTGAACACACCATAGGGAATGCATTGGTTCTAATAGAGGCGTGTTTTTGTGCGCGCGTATGCACGCACAAAAACACACTCGTGTGAAGCCAGCCTAAGGGTGCATTCAGACGACCATATATCAGCTGAGTTTTCACGCCCAGCCGTTATACAGCGTCTGTTACGGCACTCTGACCCCCGAGCGCCAGATCACCGAAGGGACAAAAGGTTTCGATAATGACTTATGGAACACCCTGCGAACCCTCCTTTTGCGATTTCCAGAGGACCGGTACACCTTCTGTCCCACCCTGTACGGCTCAGATACAGACAGACTCTTCCCACTACGCAACTGCATACGAGACCCCACCACTTCTAGATTCTTTTGCACTTCCTTCCATCCCCCCTGCAGCACATCGGTGGTGACATCAGCAGCAGGACAGGCAGACGGGGTAGGCAGGGAAGTCAGATCACGGGGACTGAGCGCGGTATCAACTGAGCAGAGAGGAAGGGGAGCAAGATGGCTATGGCAGGATGGTCCCCACTGGGTCAGCTCCCCCGTGGCCCAATTGAATTGGGGGTTGTGCAACGCCAGCCATGGCATCCCTAGTACTATGTCTACCGACATTTTCTCAAACACCAGGAATGATAGATCTTCCGAGTGGCGACCCCCCACCGTGAACTGTAACACTGGGGTCCTCCATCGTACCAAGCCCGAAGCAAGAGGGGTAGCATCAATGCTAGTGAAACGAATTGGCGTCTTCAGCACCACAAATTCAGCCATCAGGGGCCTAATGAAACGCATGCTTATCAGGTTAGCGGCTGCTCCGGAATCAATAAATGCCTGCCCTGGGCGGGAGAAGTTCCGGAATCTAACCTGGCAAGGTACCAGAAGTTTAGGACGTACCTGTAGTCCTAGGCGATCCTCCCTGCAATCGCCTAGGACTTGGAGTCTTTCTGCCGATTCAGACTGTGGGCGCTGAGGCCTCAAGGGGCAGGTTATCACCCGATGTCCAGCTTTCCCACAGTAGAGGCAGAGATGATGCAATAAACGAATCCGGCGTCGCTCTTTGGGGTCCAGTGGATCCACCTCCATCGGCTTGGGAACAGAGATTGGTAAGGAGGAAGAGGGACCAGGGCAACTGACCTCCCTGACTCTACGGTTCTGCCTGTCCTGCTTCCTGGACCTGAGCCTCCTATCTGCCTTCACCGCTAGCTCCATAGCCTCCCTTAAAGACCTGGGAACGGGAAGGGAAATTAACAGGTCTTTAACTGCGTCCGAGAGGCCTTGCAGGAAAACGTCTTTCAGAGCGCTATCGTTCCATGCCGTATTCCCCGCATAGCGTCTGAAGTTGGAGCAATAATCCTCCACACAAAACGACCCCTGATGCAGCGCCAAACAGCCGCGAAACCGCAAACCCCGTTCGGTCCGGCTCGTTGAAGATACCCCCGAGTTCCTGGAAAAAGGAGTCCACGGACTGCAGGCAGGAGGAACCCTCGGGGATGGAAAAAGCCCAAGTCTGGGCAGAGCCCCGCAGCAGGGACATTATCAGCTCGACCCTCTGAGCCTCCGACCCTGAAGAACGGGGAAGCATCCGAAAAAACAGGTGACACGCCTGTCGGAAAACAAAAAACTTGTTCCTCTCCCCAGAAAACACCTCGGGAAGAGGGCACTTGGGTTCTGGGCTGGTTGAGGCGTCCGGCCCCTGCGACAACGCCCCCCGCTGCTCCTGGGCCACCATGCGGGCAGATAAATCCTGGATCACAGGCCCTAGGGCCTGCAGCTGGTTCTCAAGGGAACTGATCGCCTCCATGACAAAACAGTTTTAAAGGGCCAGTTATTATGTTACGGCACTCTGACCCCCGAGCGCCAGGTGGGGTGCCCTGAACTTCCCGCACCCCACTGTCCCTGCCTACTTGCCTCGGCCCTGGCTAACCCCAGGCGGACAACTGGGCGGCGGTTCCTGCTGTGGCTAGGGACCTGGCGACTACCTAGATGGAACTAACTAACGGGGGACAGAGTGCCTACAGAAGAGGCAGGTGGAACAGACCAACAGAACAAAGACTGAGCTAAGACAGGCTGGAGGAAGCTGACTAGCAAACTAGAAGGAGACTGACTAGCAACTAGCACTGACTGAGACAGGCTGACTAGATGCAAGCAGAACCAATAACTGGCAGTGAGCTCAGGTCGGGAGCAGTGCTCTGAGCTTCCGCCCCCTCTCTGTCTCCTCTCCACCCCCCTGCACTATTTTCAATGAGGAGAGGTGGGACGGGGGTGGAGCTAATTCCCGGAACTTAGCCCCGACCCCGTCCCACCTCCTCTCATTGCAAATAGTGCAGAGGAACGGAGAGGGGGTGGAGAGGAGGCAGGATCTCAGAGCACTGCTCCCGGATCTTCTAGCCTCCTCCCCCTGCAGAGAGAGATGCCATATATCGGCTGGGCGTGAAAACCCAGCTGATATACGGTCGTCTGAATGCAGCCTAAGACTGTTTTTGGCTCTTTTCATATTTCATCTTTGGCTTATATCCCGCTGAATGTCTTGGTCCACCGTAACCTGATGGATATTGTATTATTAATTGATGCTATATATTAGGCTAATGCATACAGATGCTAAGCAAAGAATAGTCATCTAAAATTATGCATTGAGAATAATAAAGGCAGCAATCCATGTAAATATAGTATGAATGTCAGTTCTTGCTGCATACAATAAATCCCATATACAACACTCAACAGTCAAAGTGAATGGGAAAAATCCATAAATATCTGCATATATATATCATACATATTGTTCTGCACAGGTGTGGAGACAATCAAACAGAAGGGTCAAGCAGATGGGTTGATTACGCAGCTGTAAAACTACGGCTAGCTTTACATTTAACATCTAGAAACTCTATCTTCACTGATTGACAGTCTGGACACATTAAGTCACCCATTAGTCAGCTTGAAATATAGCCCATCCAATTACAGGAACTTTGTCTCTCTTAATTGCTATCAACCCTTGGATGATCATTTTTGCACTATTTTAAGCCAAGTCAGCACATGAGCCGTACTTGTCTGTATTGTATAACAATATTAATATTTGCTCTCTCCATCAATGCACATACTATATGAAGAAAGTTGTCACAGAGATGGAATGTTCAAGCATTTCACACTCACATGTGGTTCAATGTATTTTTCAGCGTACCCTGCCAAAAATATTTCAGCATTCTTCTGCAAGGGAAATCAATCTAAATTCAAGAAAATTCCCAGTAACTGATGTCAATCAGCCTGTATTCACACCGGTGATATTCTAGTGTGAGTTCTGTCTGATTCTAAGAAGGACAAAACTTGCAAGGAAAAGAACACATTCATGTCAATGGGTTAATTAACACACGCAATTTCTTCCCTTGGACTGACAGTCCGAGTTATAAAAATTACTGCTATTTTTGGGAAATTCTTGTTCAAGAATCGCCCATTATTTTCTATGGGTGCACGAAAAAAAGCATTGCATTGTATGGAAAACAGTCAATTTTTCACTGACCAAAATTGCACTCGCCCAAGTGAATACAGTTTCACTGTATCTAAAAATGGGGATATCACATGCAGACAAAAAGTCCAGTGTATCTGTACCTGGCACTTAGCAGACTTGTCAACAACTTTCCAACACAATAATGTATGCATACCGTCAAATACATCCAGGTGTAGCTTAAATGTCAGCTCTGGCAGAAACATATTTCCCATCCCTGCCCACTCACTTGTCTATCACACTCTAGAGGTCTCCTCTGTGTATTGCAGCCACTTCCATGCACTGCAGCCTCCTATCTGATACTCAACTGTCACTATCTTGGTGTTGAGATTTTTGCTTTCACATCAATCCCATGATGAATCAGCACAGTATTACATGATCAGCTACAGCCTGTATCAACTCTGCAACCACCTGCCTTCTATATTCACTTAAATAAGATACTGATCATAAGTATACAGTCAGGAGGATGAGCTGTGATCTCCTCTATTATAACTGTGTGATCAGTAACTGTGATAGGAGTGTCTGTATCCCCCTCTAGAGAGTTTCTGTAATAGGGTCCATGTAATAGCATCACACAGACGCACAGAGAAACTGACTAGCATCAGACAGGATACACCCAAGTAAATCTGAGTTGCTCAAAATTGAGATCACATGACTATCTGAGGAGAAAGAGGCTATAAGATTCAGATAGGAATAACTAACCAAGGTAACAACACTAGCTCACTTATACATACTTGGCGGATAACTACATAATAAATTTTTTTTTTAAATCACGAGTGTCCCTTTAATAAATAATTTCCGCGAAGTTCTAGTAATAGTTGTAGGTACCCATTCTAAGGGTGCATTCCCACGAACGTATATCGGCTCAGTTTTCACGCCGAGCCGATATACATTGTCCTCGTGTGCAGGGGGGGGGGGGAGAATGGAAGAGCCAGGAGCAGGAACTGAGCTCCCGCCCCCTCTCTGCCTCCTCTCCGCCCCTCTGCACTATTTGCAATGGGGAGAGGCGGGGCAGGGGCGGGGCTAAGTTCCGAGAATTAGCCCCACCCCCACCCCGCCTCTACCCATTGCAAATAGTGCAGAGGGGCGGAGAGGAGGCAGAGAGGGCGGGAGCTCAGTTCCTGCTCCTGGCTCTTCCATCCCCCCCCCCCCCTGCACACGAGGACAATGTATATCGGCTCGGCGTGAAAACCGAGCCGATATACGTTCGTCTGAATGCAGCCTAAAGCAGTATAGTGGCTCAGAGGTCATCAGTGTGGCCTGTTAGACCTTTTGCCATGAGTTTGCCTCAGTCCAGAGACACATGTACATAGAGTTTGTATGTTCTCTTTTGGTTATTTAAGATCTAATAATGATGCCCAGTCAGTCACCCTGGAGTCTATAGGTAGAACTAGGAGGTCCTAGTGCATAATATGAGGCAGAGGGGATATGTTAACAATGGTTTTCCTGTTATGACCTTCATTAGAGTTAACAGAAGGAATGTCTTTGTATTTGATAAAAAAGGCTTTAGCTCACACATATACATAGCATACATACCATTTCCTATTGAGCTATTCTAAGGAGCTTTAAGTAAAGGATCTTGTTTTACATTCTTTCCTTATAATAACATATGTAATCTATCCATCTTCCCCTGTTTAGTAAATGCAAGGAACAGGAAAATGTGAGCAGTGTGAAGCCTTTCTGCATATGTATGAGGGTTGTATTGTCACCCCACCATGGAGGTGTCTTCACAGCTCCCACATTAGAAAGGCGAGTTAATTATAGCAGAGAAATCAGGCTTCCTCTCCAGTCCTACACTCCCGGGGGAAGAAGCCCTCCCAGATTGGATATGACATAGCGTTCCTGTTAAAGAACAACATAAAAGAGCTAAAACAAATTAAACTGGTATCTCCAAAGCAGCCCTACCTGTAATACATCGGTACAGCAGAAACCACTCATTAAAGGATTATCAAAACAGAATGCCCATATTCAGTAACCTGTTTAGTCTGAATGGAATTTTAGGCAGAGAGTATTTCCTAAATGATATAAAATCTGCAGTTATAATTCACATTTACACGCTGATTACAATGTAACCAGTATGTTCTTATACACTGTGGTCAGAACAACAGGTCACGTCTGTTAAGGCCCATTTACACGCAATGATTATCACTCAAAATTCGTTCAAACGACCGCAAATGAGCGATAATTGTTACATGTAAACGCTGCTATCGTGCACTTTTGTCTGAACTATGATTTTAGGGTGAACTTAAAAATCCATCATTCAGCCACGGAGAGCTAAAGTATCTCTCAACAGACTGCATGCTGTGTTTTCCAAGGGAGCCGGAGATTACATTGTATGCTGCCGGCAGCCCAGACAAGAATAATGCAGCTGTGTGTGTGTTTAATCACACGTTGGACTCTGCAAATAGCTCCTGGAGGCTCTTCTACATGCAAATGAATATGATAAAGTGTTAATAGACACTATTAGACTTTAGACTTTGTTGACATCTGTTTGATCTGGCACAAAATCCCAGATAAAATGTCAGGTGGCCCCATGGTAATCCGACATATAGGGTAGCCATCCGACCGGTAGACCAGCAGTTGGGCCGGTAATTTACTCTAATGGCAGGTAAAGGTATTTATTCTTTATTGGCCATATTAATGGCTAGAAGAAAAAGATTACCTGGTGTGAGCTCCAGTCACAACGGGACACTACTGCAGCTCATAGAAGATCCTCGCTCGTGCTCCCCGAGGCGCAGAAGGGAGGAGTCAGGATCTTCTTAAGCACTGCAGCAGTATCCAGTCCCAACCAGAGTTTTAAGGTGTGTAACAGTGCTTGATGACAGAGTTGCTGCACCGTCGGAGGGGAGGGCACCACGAGGGTACACTATTATTACTAGGGCCACTAAATGGGCACTGTTATTACTGTGGCCACTAAAGGGGGACTATTATTAACCCTTTCCAATCCAATTTGTATCCTGTTTTTCCTAGGGGGCTTACTCATACAACGGCGCTATTTGCTGGCTAAAGCCAGTGCTGCATGAGGTGACATGTTGGATAGGCTCCGACAGCAGAGAGGCTGGCAATATACAGTAAGAGAACCACGATGGGTGTCTTCAAACATAGGAGCTGTACAGCCCTAAATCATAATGTCTTTAGACGTCAGACATTGGATTTGAAAGGGTTAATGGAGAAACTAAAGAGGGCACTATTACTATTGGGGCCATACAGAGGGGGTACTATTACCATCAAGGCACCAGAGAGAGGGCACTATTACTATTGAGGTCACTGAGAGGGGTCATTCTTATTGTCAAAGTCACTGAGAGGGGTCACTATTACTATCAGGACCACTGAGAGGGGGCCCAATTACTATCAAGCTCACACTGATACATAGGCCAACATGTTTCTGACTATCCGCCCTTAATTATGGCTATCCACTGTGTGCTCTGTATATTTATTTAAAACACACCCCATCACATGATCCCCTAAAACCAATCATGGATTCAATACTGATAGATGGTAATATAATTAGAAAAGTGTGAAAAAAACCTCATATTTAATAATGAAGCGCAATATCATGCCTGCGATTAAACCCAGACATTATATTGCACTACATTATTAAAGGGGTTGTCCCGCGCCGAAACGGGTTTTTTTTTTTCCAATAGCCCCCCCGTTCGGCGCGAGACAAACCCGATGCATGTGTTGAAAACAAAAAACGGATAGTACTTACCCGAATCCCCGCGCTCCGGTGACTTCTTACTTACCTTGCGAAGATGGCCGCCGGGATCTTCACCCTCGGTGGACCGCAGGTCTTCTGTGCGGTTCATTGCCGATTCCAGCCTCCTGATTGGCTGGAATCGGCACACGTGACGGGGCGGAGCTACGAGGAGCGCTCTCCAGCACGAGCAGCCCCATTCAACACGGAGAAGACCGGACTGCGCAAGCGCGTCTAATCGGGCGATTAGACGCTGAAAATTAGACGGCACCATGGAGACGAGGACGCCAGCAACGGAACAGGTAAGTGAATAACTTCTGTATGGCTCATATTTAATGCACAATGTACATTACAAAGTGCATTAATATGGCCATACAGAAGTGTATACCCCCACTTTGTTTCGCGGGACAACCCCTTTAAATATGAGTCCTGTTCAATTCAGAATGAGCTGAGGTTTAAATGAATATAATACAAGTTCTACGGAATGTTTCCCCATAAAACTATATATCAATCTGCTCATCTTCTTCTGCTGTATAATTTGATGCCTGCAGTTTAGACAGCATGTTTAAGCTGACAGACTCCCTTTAACCCCTTAACGCCTCAGGATTAGGATCGATAAGAACACCTATTCCTATTCTTAACTCCTTACATGCCAATCAAGGGACATCGCAGCATGTAAAGGATTCGCAGACGGAGCACGCTCTCTCTGTGACGTCATCGGCTCTCCGTGATGTAATCACAGAGGTCCGACGGGTTGACATGGCAACCAGACGACATACACTGGTGTTTGGGCCTGCCATGGGATGTGATAGCTATTATGAGTGGTAATGCATTGCAGTACACAATTACTGCAATGCATTATCATAGTGATCAGAGCTTTCATGGTCCACTTCTGGGACATTAAAAACATTTTTTTAAAAAAGTGTAAAAAAAAAGCCACGTCAAAAAACAGCAAAAAAATCCCCTATTGTGCATTTTCCAAAACAAAAACTTTTTTAAAAATCCACATATTTAGTATCAACATATCCATAATGACTTGTTCAATAAATTAAGCACACTGTTTATCCTGCACAGCAATAAACGTAAAAACAACTGAGGGAAAATGCTTATTTTGTTCACTTTGCCTTCCCAAAAAATGCAATAAAGTGATCAAAAAAGTCTTTTGTACCCCAAAATAATACCAATAAAAATTACACAGAGCTCCGTTCATTAAAACATTAAATAGTTATAGGGCTTTGAATGCTACAATGTAAAACAAAATAACTTCCAAAAAAGGGGTTTTATTGTGCAAGGTCTCGGTCAGACGGGCGTTTTTTGCCGCGTTTTGCGGATCGCATGACGGATGCGCATCCGCAAATCGCGTGACCGGGGCTGAAAAATCGCCGGAAAAATCTGCTCCCAGCCGCGTTTGAAACGGGCCCGATCACAGGAGCGCTGTCCAGCCCATTGAATTTAATGGAGCCGGCAATACAGCTGGCTCCATTGAAAGCAATGGGCTGCCGGCGAGCGCAGGATGAATTTTCGGGAAGGGCTTAAAAATATAAGCCCTTCCCTGAAAATCATCCAAAAATGTGTAAAAATAAAAAAAAAATATATACTCACCTTGTCCGTGCAGCCGGAGTTCAGCCGCGGCAACGGCAGTTCTCCTGAACTGCTCTAAGTAGTATTCAGCAGGTGGGGATTTAAAATCCTGGCCTGCTGAATGGGCTGCCTCTGATTGGTCACAGCCCTCACCAATCAGAGGCAGCTCTCACTCACCCATTCATGAATTCATGAATAGGTGAGTGAGTGCTGCCTCTAATTGGCTCAGCGCAGGGACCAATCAGGGGCAGCTCTCAGCTATTGAATGACAGCTGAGAGCTGCCCCTGATTGGTCCCTGCACTGAGCCAATCAGAGGCAGCACTCACTCACCCATTCATGAATTCAAGAATGGGTGAGTGAGAGCTGCCTCTGATTGGTGAGGGCTGTGACCAATCAGAGGCAGCCCATTCAGCAGGCGGGGATTTTAAATCCCCGCCTGCTGAATACTACTCAGAGCAGTTCAGGAGAACTGCCGGCCGGCCGCGGCTGGACTCCGGCTGCACGGACAAGGTGAGTATATTTTTTTTTTTCATTTTTACACATTTTTGGATGATTTTCAGGGAGGGGCTTATATTTTTAAGCCCTTCCCGAAAATTCATCCTGCGCTCGCCGGCAGCCCATTGCTTTCAATGGAGCCGGCTGTATTGCCGGCTCCATTGAATTCAATGGGCAAACATCATTCTTCTCTGCCACAGCTGTTACAGCTGTGGCAGAGGAGAATGATTTGTCTAGTATATGTTCTCAATGGGGTCGGCGCTGCTGCCGCTGGCCCCATTGAGCGCATATAGAGAACACAAGGAATCGCAGTTCACAGATAGGTGCGATCTGCGATTTCTGTTCTATAATTTATGGGACAAGCGCATAAAAAGCGCCCATGTGTCCGATACCATTGCAAAGCAATGGTTCTATAAAATCGCCGATCGCATGCGCATGCACAAATCACACGAAAAATCGCCCGTGTGACTAAGGCCTAAAAGTGAAAAAAAACTAAAAAAAAAAATATTGCACGAGCCTGCAAAAAAAATATATCATGTTAGAAAAAAACAAAAGGCAGAATTGATGGGTTTTTCTCTCTCTGCCCTCCAAAAAAATGTTTAAAGTTGTACAATACATTACATGTACCCAAAAATGTTACTAATAAAAACTACAGTTTGCCACACAAAAACAAGCCCTCATATGACCACATCATCAGAAAAATAAAAAAGCTATTGGTTTTGTAAAGTGGAGATAAAAATTTGTAAAAAAATCATAGCGTCCTTTGGGCCAAAATAGGGCATGTCACTAAGGGGTTAAGGATGGACACATCTGTACCCCACCGCAATTCATGACAATACAAAAATCAATATGTCAGTTCCTGTAGTTATTCAAATAGGATGCAAGTTGACAGCTGGCCTGGCAAGCAGTCGATGGGCCAGGGATCCTCCGTGGTGGACCCCCACCAATATGGAACTGACCATATTTTTGACAAATATGTTTGTTTTTTTCCATGGCTTATTCTTCCTTTATGTCCAATACATCGCTCAATGAATGTGTGGTTTATTTAATATATTGATTTTCCACAAAGGATACCAATGACTTTAGAGCTGACAGTAAATGGATACAGATGGCTACATCTACATAGAGATATTAAAGCCATATGGCATTAAGTGCAGATAGCATCTCCATGAGTGCTTGTGAAATTAAAGTCTTCTTTGGTGCTCGGTACTCTCATGTTACACACAGTCATGTCCTATTCACATCTGTCACATTCTTTGCTATTACCCAGATGCACAGTTTAAGACGCGGGCCCCAATGCAGTTTCCACTTAAATGACTATCAACCGGCACAATATATGTGGAATGCATTACACTATATAGAACTGAGATAGCTCTGTAACAGTGGTCCCCAACCACTCACTTGTAGCCACATGTGGCTCATTCTCCCTGCTCTGTGTGTTGCCATATTAAGCTTAAGTTACAGTATGACCGCATGCACAGACCATAATGTGACATTCACATTAACAATATTACTGAAATATTCTATACCCTGAACAGCCCCAACCTGATGGTATAATAACAGTGTTCCAAATTTCAACTTGCAAATAAGGGAGATGGAACAATACCTCTGCAGCGCCACCTATTGGGTGGCAGCATTCCTTCAAATCAATGCCTGACCCTTTATACAGGTCTGTAGAGCAATGATTGGGAATTGGAAACCAAACCAGAATACATACACAGACAGCTGTTTCAGGTGGGGGGGGGGGGGGTTGCCCCTCATTAGTGTGCAGTAGGATCTTGGCTTGGCTGGTGAGAGGCCTATAAAGCGGGTCGGGAGGGGTAACATGACTCCTTAGGGAGAGCACCAAGAAGGTGAGTGATGAGATGAGACTTATAAGCCTCCTCACTCACCTTCTTGGCGCTCTCCCTAAGGAGTGATGTTACACCTCCCAACTCACAAATTTCAACCTTAAATCTCAATCTGTAAATTGAAATTTCATGATTTTTCATTTCACTGCATTAACATTTTCCACTTGAATGTGGCTCCAGACCATCACTCAAAGTTGAATGTGGCTTATGAGATATAAAAGATTGGGGACCTCTGCTTTATAAAGAGAGCATCATTGCCACACAACAGGTACAGTAATAGGAGTAGGAGAACAGCAAAATTGAAGGTAGCAGCAAAAGGGGAGTTTGTGAGCCCTCTCTCCTACTATTCCCTCCTACTGTGGAGGAGCACCCGCTTCAAGCATAAACTCGCATCTAAACCTTCCCCACTACTACCAATAGTTCCCAACCCGCAATTTGCCCCAAGTCTTGATCGCGCCCAGTTTGCATGGTGGAAAGGAAATGGCATACACATACTTAGTCACTTCTATAATAAGACAAGGCTATATACTATACAACAATTTATAAACACCTTCAAACCTCCCACACAAGAGTATTTCAGGATCAATCAAGTATTCCATTTCATTCACTCCTTATCGGCACCCCCTACGCTCCCCCAACCCACCCTATTTGGAAAACTCTGTACAAAAGACCCTTCCCAAAGAGGAACCCTCGCAAACATTTATAATATGCTAAACAAACCTGAGACCGAAGAAAAACTATCCTTTATGAAAAGGTGGGAGGAGGATATGGGAGTAGAGATGTCTTTAGAAAGATGGCGACACTGTTGCACTACAATCACAAAGGGTCACAAAGCCAACAGGTCACTCTTGTGGAAACGTCAGTCAAAATACTGCACAGGACATACTTGGTACCACAGAGGCTACATTGTCTGTTCCCATCCTCCTCTCCACTTTGCTTCAGGGGGTGCCAGGCTGTGGGCAGTATGACCCACATCTGGTGGTCCTGCCCGAAGGTGGCAAAATTATGGACGCAGATAGACAATCTGTTAAAACGCATGTTCATTGGCCTGATACCGAAGTCACCCACAATGCTCCTTCTGGGAAATCGTGAACCTGGAACTAGATTTAAAGCCCATAAGCTTATTCAAGTTATTTGTATGGCCGCAAGGATCCACATTGCCTCCAAATGGAAAACACCGAACCTCTCCTTTTCAGAGGTGACAAACAGAATCTCTACAATTATGCTATACGAAAGAATCCATGCTATCCGGACGGATGCGTTAACAAATTTTCTGACCACATGGCAACCGTGGATAAATTACCTAGTGGTTCCAGGGCTACATAATATTTCCTCCACCACCTAAAAATTTATAACACAAACTGACTTAAGATTCTCAATAAATCGTACCATGGGGAAGATATGGATCCCTGACAACCCCCTGTTCTGTTCCCCCTGTTAACCCCTCCCAATATTATATGCCAAGAGTAAAAGATTGTATTATAAGCTAAATAATACCAGACAACTTAACTTAAGCCCCCTGCGTGGGGACAAGAGCATGTATATTACTGTCTCACTCTTGGAGAAAAAAACCTTCAATAAAAACTGTTGAAACTAAAAGGGGAGTTTGTGTAGGTTGAGTGGAGAGACTGTTGGAAAAGAGAGGAGCCAAAGACGTGTGTGCTGCCCACTTTGCAGAGGCAAGTCGTAGCTAGAAGAAGCAATCAGGGTGGTCTGGGCAAATGGAAAAGGCAGGAAAAGTGAATGACTCCAGCCAGGAAGAACGCCACCTGTGAGTCAGTAGAACTTACTGTACTGAAATCACTTATATGGTCTGCAGAGTGTCTGCATAGAGCTGGGATCCACCACTATAATGTCACTATTAGTAATAGTGTCACTTATATCGGTCCCAGTATTAATAGTAGTAATAGTATTACTACTGAGGCCAATATAGGTGACACTATTACTACTGAAGACACTGGAGGTAAAATTATATGTTGTGATAAGCCCCGCCCCTGACCACACCTCTCTAGTCACCTTACCTTGGGTATAACATTATATATGCTACGAGGATTATCCAGTGCTATGGATAACATTCTCTAGAGTTACAATTACCGGCTACCCGACCGGAGCCTATGGTAACAGCCGAGCGCTTCTGCCCAGAGATGTAATAAGTTGTTCCTATTTACTTCGATAAGAGCTACAGAAACAACGCTGGGCTGAAGCACTTGGCTGTTTCTGAAGGGTGGTCAGAAACAGAGGGCCAAGCTTTTGTGGTTCCAGTAGTAAAATGCTTTAAATATGGATTGCACTTGCAAGCTAATCACATGTCATGCGAGTGCGACACATTTTTTTTTAACTGGAAAATAATGGGCGATTCTAAAATAGAGCATGTCCTGATATTTTGTAGGCAAACTCGACCTATCAGTTCGAGTAAAAAATTGCTTGTGTGAGACTAAATGTCCTTTAGCCAAACGCCTGGAAATGGTTCCGACAAACACAGGAGCCTGTAGCGATGATGGCAGACAACAAAACAATTGGATCTCCTCATGCTAGTCAGACAATCAGACTATCCTCTCTACTGACGGTCTATCGAGTACAACCTTAGCCCGCTCGCCTTGTGTGTCCTCACACATCCATTGGCCGCAACACCTCCTAACCGTCTGGTCAGAGCGGCCCAAGTGGCAGCAATTCATCAATGTGACCATCCAGCTTCTTGCATTCCAAAACAAACTCTGTTAAAGGGGTTGTCCCCCGCCGAAACGGGTTTTTTAAAAATTCAATAGGCCCCCCCGTTCGGCGCGAGACAAACCCAAGGGATGGGTTTAAAAAAAAAAAGGTTTAGTACTTACCCGAATCCCCGCGCTGCGGCGACTTCTTACTTACCTTACCAAGATGGCCGCCGGGATCTTCACCCACTATGCACCGCGGGTCTTCTCCCATAGTGCACCGTGGGCTCTGTGCGGTCCATTGCCGATTCCAGCCTCCTGATTGGCTGGAATCGGCACACGTGACGGGGCGGCGCTACGCGATGATGCGTAGAAGGGGGCGGAGCCAGAAAGCTGCTCGTGCCGAGACCCAAGAGAAGGGAGAAGACCCTTCTGCGCAAGCGCGTCTAATCGGGAGATTAGACGCTGAAATTAGACGGCACCATGGAGACGGGGACGCCAGCAACGGAGCAGGTAAGTGAATAACTTCTGTATGGCTCATACTTAATGCACGATGTACATTACAAAGTGCATTAATATGGCCATACAGAAGTGTATAGACCCACTTGCTGCCGCGGGACAACCCCTTTAACTGGGTGAAATCTTTTCAATTGCATCATAGAGGCGTCTAGTGGTCAACAAGCTCTACACAAGCAGAAGGAGAGATCACTACACACAAGGAGCCTCTGAGAACGTTTTTATAGGCCAGGGGGGAACTAATTTTAGGGCCTCAGGTGGCAAGACCGTTCATCTAATCACACCACAACTCTAAGCATTTGTATATCTTTCTGAGATGTAACTGCTTGCTGAGTTTTGCAGCAAAACGATAACTCCTTCTAGGTCACACGTGTCAAACACAAGGCCCACTGCTTTATTTTATGTGGTCTACCTGCCATGCAACATTGCACTCACCCAGCCTGCAGGTCCTGTCCAGCGGCAGTAGTGCAGTTTGACTGCTGACCTCTTTCCCCTGGCGTCTGCACTGCGTAAGCACGGCGCATTGAAAAACAGGGGTAGAGAGGTCAGCGGTCACAGATTCTGCACTGCTCTGGCTGGACCAGAGCTGCAGGCTGGGTGAGTGGAATACTTGTAAGGACACTGCTTGAGGCCAATAGGGAGGTCGCTATAACTACAGGAAATACTATGGGGGTCACTTATTACTACTGGGGCCAATATAGAGGACACTATTACTACTGGAGGCATTATGAGGGGAACTAACACTACTGAGGCCACCTATATAAGGAGCACTTACTGCTGGGGCTCCCATTCGTGGGGGTCACTATTACTACTGAAGCCACTATGGGAGACCCTATTACCACTGGGGCTACAATGGGGGTCACTATTGTTACTGGTTCCACTATAGGGGGTCACTATTACTACTGAGGCCACTATGGGGGACCCTATTACTACTGGTACCACTATGGGGGCACTCCGACTATTGCGGCCACTATGGGATTCACTATTACTGGGGCCACTATGGGGGGTCACCATTATTCTTGGAGCCACTACGGGGGCACTGTTACTACTGCGGCCACTACAGGGGTCATTATTACTACTGTGGCCACTATCGGGGACCCTATTACTACTGTGGCTTCTATAGGGGTCACTATTATTACTGGGGCCACTATGGGTATCATTATTACTACTAGGGCCACTATGGGAGCCACTATTACCACTGCAACCACTAAACCACTAAGGATGTCACTATTAGGGCTCGTTCACACGAACACCAACGCATTTCAATACGCAGCATATTTTCATGAGTGAACATTGCTTTCAGACGCGTTTTTCAGCCGCTGCGGCTTATTTTTGTGTGTGTAAATAGACTGCATGTTTGCAAAAAGAATGCAGATGAGTCCATTGAAATGATGCACAGATATGCAGTGAAGGTGCAGGTTTCCTGCATATTTTATCTGGCCCATTCACTTCAATGGCCTATTGCGGTACTTAATACAAATGAAAATATATCATGCAGTGTATTATTTCATGCGATTGCACATCATATTAAAATATACATTCATGTGAATGAACCCAATGAGATTAATGGGTTCTATTGACTGGTTGATGTGGCCCTCGGCGAAAATGAGTTTGACAACCCTGCTCTAAGTGTTAGAATTTCTCTTTTACAAAGAGTGTATATAAATGTATGTATATATATATATATATATATATATATATATATATATATATATATGAGGAAGAGAGAGATGTACATTGATGCTATTATATTCTATACGATGGGGAACTCTTATACAGGGTGATCAGCTTATTTTTTTGCCTTACGGACCAAACAATTTTCATCCATGGCATAACACATTGACATTGCCATATGAGGGTTGCTATGTTTTTGGGGATGAGTTGTATATTTTAATGGCACCACTCTGGGGTACGTATAATGTGTTGTATAAGTTTTATTAATCTTTTGGAGTGGAGGAGATGGAACATCTCCCAGAAGTTCAGCCATTGTTTTTGGGTTTTGTTATTACAGTGTGCACCATTCGGTAATAATAACATGATCATTTTCTAATCTCATCACCATGATTATAGTAGCATAGTAAGTAAGGCTGAAAAAAAGGCATACGTCCATCCAGTCCAGCCTATTACTCCCCAATGCTGATCCAGAGGAAGGGGGAAAAAAACAAATGAATGAAGTAGAAGCTAATTTTCCCCATTTAAGTGAAAATAATTCGATCAAGAACCCTTCTGAAGTTATCATTGATTATAGCATGTAATAATGTATTGCTCAAGAAAGGAATCCAGGTCCCTCTTGAACTCTTTTATCGAATTTGCCATCACTACATACTCAGGCTAGATTCACATGGCCATAGGCGTTTTTACGTGCGCCCACTCTCTCTGTCTCCTCCCCTCCGGCTGTTTGCAATCAGAGTGGACGAAGCAGAGCGGGGCAGAGCTAAGCTCCTGTCCCCTCCCCGCCCCTTGTCCGCAGCCAGCAATGAAAGGGATGGGGTGCAGCTTAGCCCCTCCCCCCATTGCAAACAGCAGGAGCGGAGGAGAGAGGAGGAGAGAAAGTTTAGCAATCACGCTGCTAAACTCCCTCCCACCTCCCTTCTCTGGCCGCTGTCATTGGCTCCCATAGGAGTCTATGCAGCGGCCGATGTATTCTGGCCGGGAAGATCCAGGACTATCTTTCCTGCCTGGCGTAAAAGCGCCTGACGCTATATATTGGCCCGGCTGGGCGCTTTTACGCTGCGGGAATACGCCTGTGTGATCTGATGCATTGGAATCCAATTCATCAGATGGTAGCGTATATCGGCCGGCCGTAAAAACGGTGGCCGATATACTCTCGTGTGAAAAAGCCCTCACGCTGAGAGTTCCATAGTCTCACTGTAAAGAACCCCCTTCTATGTTGGTGCAGAAGCCTTCTTTCCTCTAGAAGCAGAGGGCGCCCCCTTGTTACTGTCAGTGCTGTGCATAAATAGATGATGGAGAGATCTCTGTATTGTCCCCTGATATATTATACAAAGTTACTAGGTCGCCCCTCAGCAGTCTTTTATCTAAACTAAACAATTACAATTTTATAACTTCTCTGCGTATTTGTGTAGTTTATATAGATTTATTATTTTTTTAATACTTTTGCACAATGAAAACATGCTTTTAAAGAAAAATTTGAATCTGCATCATCACATTCCAAGACCTTTCTTCATACACACCCCGACGCTCCATCATGTACCCTTACGTCCTGGAGCAGGAAGGGGTTAAACAGTATTGATTGAACTTTCTATAACGCTATTTTTTAGTTCCTAAAGGGGACTTGAAGTTTAGATTGTTCGAGTGTTAGGATAGTACACTGCATTACTTATGTAATGCATTCTACTAAGCTATGACAGCAGCCTATTAGACTCTGCAGGAGGCAGGGCCTAATAGGCTGATTTCCATGGCATACATGGAGGCCTTTGTGGGGCTTTAAAGCTGCCATGAGAAGCTTTGGAACCTTGCAATCATACTGTGGGGTGCTGATAGGTGACAGAAAGAGCCTCCACCCCGTTATCTGCTTACATGCTGCAGTTGTTATTGATTGTGGTATGTAAGGGGTTAAACTGCCAGGATCTGAGGTTTCTGCATCTGGTGGTTAGAGTAGGAACCTGGCTGTCAGTCTTAAAACGATGCATGTATAGGTTTTAAGACCATTAGTGAGGTTGGTAAAAAGGCATATTGGCTGTCACTTAGGCGACTCTTAGGGCTCCTACTCACTTGCGTTTTTTTAACGCCATGTTAACGCTGCGTTTTCTCAACGCAAATGTCAATGGGACTTTCTATTGTTAAAAACGCATCGCAAGTTTGTGCTTTTCGATTTTTGTGCGATGCGTTTTTAACATTAGAGAGTCGCATTGACATTCACATTTAAAAAACGTAGCATTAAAAAAATGCAAGTGGGTAGGAGCCCTAACACAAGCATTTTTTGCTGCATATTACGTGCGTTTTTGCGCACGTAATATACAGCACTAATGCTCCATGTATTTCAATGTGGCCTCTCACACTAGGGCTTTTTGCACTGAGTATTTTAGGGTGGATACCCACTTGCGTTTTTCTTGCGCATTTTTCAAAACGTGATTGTCAATGGGACTCTCTATTGTTAAAAACGCATCGCACAAAAATCACACAGCACAAACGTGCGATGCGTTTTTAACATTAGAAAGTTCCATTGACAATCGCGTGGGAAAAAAATGCAGTGATATCGCGTGAAAAAAGGGCGCAAGAAAAATGCAAGTGGATGTCCACCCTTAGGCATGCAAAATTGCACACAGCATATATAATTATTCGGCATTTAGGCAAGGTGCGTAAAAAATACAGTAAATACGCAATTGCACATGTAATACTGCATTTTACTGCATTTTTTACACCGGGAGAGTAAAAAAGGTTGTGGCTTGCTTGCCTACTTCGTTATTGCACAAAAATACACAGGCAGGCAAATGCGCACAAAAACACAAAAATTCTGCTCTGCAAACAGTAAAATGCGGTATAAAAAACACTGCATTTTTACAGACACTTGTGTGAGAGTGGCCTACGGGGATAATATCATGGTTATGAGGGATCATCAGTAGCCATGAGTAATTAATGGAATAATCGGTTTGTGTCGATATCAGGACAATTTCACGAAAATCCTCGTGGATTGGGAAGGTCGATTCCAACTTCTATTAAAGCCAATGGGAGTAAAAATTGGGTCAACTAATTTACCCTCCAGAAGGTCCCCAACACAGCCAAAGGCCCCCAAATTGCATGGGAATACAGTCACACATCTTTGGAACACTGTGCTCCTTGTAAAAATTGGTCAAAATAGTGTACAGTTGTGTAGGGGTTGATTGTAGCACACGGGGGTCACTGAAGATAAAAGAAGGCCCACATAGTAACATAGTATTTTAGGCCGAATGAAGACAATGTCCATCTAGTTCAGTTCTAGACCCAGATCAACAACCCACTAGTCACCTAAAATCTATATCCTGTAATATGCTTCCGCTCTAGAAAGACATCTAGTCTCCTCTTAAATTCCTCCGTGGATTTTGCCATCACCACATCCTCTGACAGAGAGTTCCACTGCCTCACTGCTCTTACAGTAAAGAACCCTTCTCTGTTTTTGTGATGAAACCTGCTTTCCTCTAAACGTAGCGGATGCCCTCTTGTTACCGTCGCAGTCCTGGGTATAAGCAGATCATGGGAGAGATGCTTGTATTTTCCTCTCATGTATTTATACAAAGTTATTTGGTCACCCCTTAGGCCTCATGTCCACGGGGAAAATCAGATCCGCTGCAGATTCTACATGTAGAATCTGCAGCGGGTCCCTCCTGCCCCGCGGACATGAGCGCTGAAAATAGAAATTTAAAAGCATTTACCTTTCCGTAGCGGGCGGCGAAGGTCAGCTGTTCCTCACGGCCGGATCTTCATTTTCGGCCGGCGGATGAATTCCTGACGCCGGCGGCACGTCGCCGGCACGTCGTCGACATGCCGCGCGCATGCGCCGGGCACATCCGCCGAGCCGAAGCAAGGGAGATGCGGCCGTGAGGAAGAGCAGAGCTTCGCGGCCCGCTGCGGGTGAGTAAATGCTTTTAATTCCTATTTTAGGTCTCCCGCGGATCCGGACGGCTTCCATAGGCTTCAATAGAAGCCCGCGGGAGCCGTCCCTGCGGGAGACCCGCATGAAAATGGAGCATGGTCCAGATTTTTTCATGCTCCATTTTTTTTAAAATGCCTTTTATTGACGATCCGCGGGTATTTATCTACCCGCGGGTGGTCAATGCATCCCTATGGGGTGCGGATCCGCGCGGGAGATCCGCTGCGGATTTTAAATCTCATTTTGCCCGTGGACATGAGCCCTTAGCCGTATTTTTTCCAGGGTAAATAATCCCAATTTTGATAGCCTTTCTGGGTATTACAGTCCCTTCATTCCATGTATTAACCCCCTCAAGCACTGTAACATCTTTCCTGAGCACCGGTGACCAGAACTGTACACAGTATTCTATGTGAGGCCTGACAAATGCCTTATATAGTGGGAGAATAATGTTTTTGTCCTTCGCCCCTATACCTCTTTTAATGCACCCAAGACCTTATTTGCCTTTGCAGCAGCTGACTGGCATTGGTTGCTCCAGTTAAGTCTACAGTCCACTAGTACCCCCAGGTCTTTTTCCATATCACTTTTCCCTAGCAGCATCCCATTTAGTGTATATTGGTGACATCCATTTCTCTTGCCTATGTGCATAACCTTACATTTTTCAACACTGAACTTCATTTGCCATTTTTCTGCTCAAGCCCCCAGCTTATCTAGGTCCATTTGTAGCCGTACATTGTCTTCTGTTGTGTTAATTATCTTGTATAATTTTGTATCATCTGCAAATCTTGATATTTTGCCGTGCAGCCCCTCTATCAGGTCGTTGATAAATATGTTGAACAGAGTGGGGCCTAATACCGAACCCTGTGGCACCCCACTAGCAACGGTGGCCCAATCAGAGTATGAACCATTTATTACTAACCTCTGCTTTCTATCTCTGAGACAGTTCTTTACTCAGATACACACGTTTTCACCCAATCCGAGCTGCCTCATTTTGTATATCAACCTATTATGCGGCATGGTGTCAAATGCTTTAGAGAAATCCAGATATACAAGATCAATAGACTCTCCCAGGTCCAGCCTAGAACTTACTTCAGCGTAGAAGCTGATCAGATTGGTCTGACATGATCGACCCTTCATGAACCCATGCTGGTGAGGAGTTATTCCGTTGTTCTCCTTGAGGTATTGTACGATGGCGTCTCTCAGAAACCCCTCGAATATTTTTCCAGTTACTGAAGTGAGACTTACCAGCCTGTAGTTATCAGACTCTCTTTTGGTCCCCTTTTTGTATATTAGAACTACATTGGCAATGCACTAATCCAGTGGTACAACCCCGATCTTGATAGTATCCATAAATATTAAAAATAGCGGCCTAGCTATCACATCACTTAATTCCCTTAGAACCCTTGGGTGTGTTCCATCTGGGCCTGGTGATTTATCGATTTTAATCCTCTTTAGCTGGTTCCGCACTTCCTACTGTGTTAGGTATGTAATATTTTGTGAGGGGTTCATTTTGTTCCCCTGCATCTCATGTGACATTTCCTTTTTGTTCGTGAATACACTTGAAAAGAAACTATTTAATAGGTTTGCCTTCCCCCCATCATCTTCAATGATTTCACCTGCATTATTTGTTGAAGGGCCAGTGCTCTCAGTGCAAATCCTTTTGCTGTTAATTTAGTTGAAGAATAGTTTAGGGTTGTTTTTGCTCTCTTTGGCGATCAGTCTTTCTGCCTCCTCCTTAGCAGTTTTGATCTTTTCTTTGCATATTTTGTTTTTTTCATTGTATGATTTTAGTGCTTCTTCGCTGCCTTCTTGCTTTAGTAGTTTAAACGCTTTCTTTTTTTCATTTATTGCCCCCCTTACCGTTTTGTCGAGCCACAATTGTTTTTTTTTTACTTGTAGTTCTCTTATTTTTAAAGGGAATGAACTGCTCACATGAGGTGATTAGGATGTTTTTAAACTTCCCCCATTTGTCGTCTGTATTGTTATTTTTGAGGACACTGTCCCAATTAATGTTACCGATAGTAGTTCTAAGCTGATCAAATTTTGCTTTACTAAAGTTTAGTTTATTTGTCGCTCCCTGATAAGGCTTCCTATTGAATGACAGCTGGAAGTTGATTATATTGTGGTCACTGTTCCCTAAGTGCCCCTCAACCTGTACCCCCGTTATTCGGTCCGGTTTGTTAGTTAATACTAAGTCCAGAGTGGCCCTCGCTCTAGTTGGTTCCCGCACAAGTTGGATAAGGTAGTTATCTTTAATTGTTCACAAGAATTTTTCACCCCTATGAGATTTGCAGGTCTCGTTATCCCATATTATATCCGGATAATTAAAGTCTCCCATGATAATTACTTTGTTGTGGTTTGACACCACTTCTATCTGCCTTAATAGTAAGGTTTCAGTTTCTTGTGTTACTTTTGGTGGTCTATAGAAAACCCCTATCAGGATTTTGTTATTTCTTCCTCCCTGTATTTCTACCCACAGAGATTCCACCTGTTCTTCTCCTACTCCTATATCCTCCCGTAGTCTCAGCATTAAGTACGATTTAACATACAGACACACCCCTCCCCCTTTCTAGTTTCCACGGTCTCTTCTGAATAGATTGTAACCTTGTAAATTGGCCACCCAATCGCACTTATCATCAAGCCATGTTTCCGTTATTCCAAGTATATCATAGTTTTCATCAGTCATTCTCACTTCAAGCTTGCCCACTTTGCCGATCAGACTTCTTGCATTTGTAGCCATACAATTTCTACGGTTGTTTTTGTTCTTTAAATTCATTTTGCTACTAATGGTACTATTGGCTGTTCTGCCAGTTCAAGCTGTACTAACCCCACCCCCTGCTCGACCCCCATTCCCATTACTTAGACCCAGGTTGCTAGCTACACTGATTACCCCCTTGTTTCTCTTTTTGCCCTCACACATAGGGTCCCCTAGATCAAAAATTGCATGAAGGAAGATAGCAGGAGGGCTGTTTGTTATAAAAACAATATCATACATTTTACAAGGCCAAATTCTGCCAGGTGAACACAACAGTCAAGCACGGGCCTCCTACTCCTCCTCCTCCAAAGAAAAGCAGTAGAGTTACCAAAAATTACTCAAAGGGAGACAGAAGTTGTGCTGCTTGTTTTAAAAGCAATGTTAAATTCTACCAGGTGAACAGAACAGCCAAGCACGGACCTTCTCCAAGGAAAAGCTGTACATCTCTTTTTCGTATGCTAGAAATTTTTCGTTTTGGGAGAAGTAGGAGGAGGAAGAGGAAGGAATTGAGGATGAGACAGACAAGAATGAATGTCCCACAGCTCTTGGGGGTAACATGAAACATGGGCTACCACACAGAGCTTGCGTTTTGGCTCTGTTTTCGTGGAAGTTGGAGCGATTTTTTTTTATGTTCCCATAGCTGGGAGATGGAGGGCTGGTTGCTGATCTGGAACACACTGGAATATGGGGTAGATGTCAATGTTGGTGAAGATGGTGGTGGTTCTGTAGTGGCCCAGAATAATGGGGCACCTCCATAATGTGTGCTATCTCTTGTGTGTATTGTCTTGTACCTTGTCTTTGAATGAGGGATGAATCAGCAAAATGTGTGTTGGAATTTGCAGCACTGAATGGGTTAATGTCTGCAAATGGGGTGTCTCTGTCTGGAAATGTATCATTTTATGTTGTAAGTTTGGAGTCATGTGATCATGATAGATATATGTGTTTGCAAGTGTTGGTGAAGAGAGAGAAGGAGTTGGAGTAGTGGTTCTTCTGTTTCGGTCCTACCCCTCACCTTCAGTCTGTATGGGCCGGAATGGAGGAAGCTAAGAGACATCCCCAGCCGTCCCTGGGCCAGTTACACCTAGGAGATGCCAATGATATTCTCCCACTGAGGTACAGAGAGAGAGAGAGTGAACCGCCATGGCAGTGTAGAGTGTGCGCAAGACATAAGTGCAGGACGGTAGAGAGTTGAAGAGTGGAGAAGGTGTTTGTGCCGGGCACGGAGCCCCACATATAACGGAGACTGTGGATTCCTTGGTGACCCGTGATTTCCTCCCTGCCGCACCACCTTGTGATTTTTGCATAAATTGTCCTGCTGGTGTGAACTGTACCGTGTTGAACTGTAAATAAGTTTGCACATGTAAAGAAGAAATGCCGATCGTTCCCGACTCTGCTAGTTAAACTAACTCTGTGAGTGTGCACCAGTTCTTTCATCACCCAGATTCACCGCAGAGGTAAACTGCATTGTGGGTTACCCTGTTTGCAGGCCTTCCTTTAGCTACTTGGAGAGGTCCTGTGCTACCCACAGAGGGAGATGGTAGAGCCCCGTGACAATGCCCAAACTCTACCATGCTGTCTCCTAGTCTGAGGGCTCACTCCTGGATGCCCCTACACAAAACTGCCTCTCTGTGCTCAGAGGCTACTGCATGAACACGGAGGGTGAGCAGTGGAATACGGAGCAGGATAAGACTGACCCTTTGCCCTCCGGCCCAGGTGGCCTCTCCAAGGCGACGGGTGGTGAGAGTCCATACATGTTGAGTTAAGGTTGTTAACGTTCATGCCGCCGATCTTACAGATGACTGCTCTTCTGTCAAGTCCAGTGAGCAGACCTAGCTATGTGCCTGATGTTGGTGCTGCTGTTACTAGTAGTAGCTGATGGTGATGGTACAGCCCTTATGTTTGTCTGCGACACCCTATTCCCTGGCTTAGCATGGCGCTACTTGGCAACATCCGCCTCTTCCTCCTCCCATTGTGAGTTGCTATCATAACTCTCCCGATCTGTCCATATTGGGTCAAGCACCTCATCATCTTCCACCTCCTCTTCCTCTTCATCGTCCTTGTCCTCCTGAGTGGATTCTATGTCACAGTGAGCATCAGGACCTCGTACTTCCATTTCTACATCCCCCTGAGTGACCCCATGCACAACCCACCCTCATCTGCCTCTTCGGAGGAGAAAAATAGTTGGTCATTAGTGCATTCAATGTCTTGATCTTCTCCCTCTTTCTGGTTGTTTGGACTGCCCGGTTGACATCCATGACACTGAATGATGAAACAGCTCCTCAGACTAATTAGCATGGCCTGCTTTGGAGGGTGCAGGGGATTTGGCATGGGGTGAAGTAGAGGGGAGATGCCCATGGCCAACTGGTGCAGACTGACTGCTGTGTGCCTATGACAGGGAGGAAGAAGAGGGTGTGGTACTTGAGGCGCACTGTGTCATCCACTATATGACCTGTCCTGCATCTTGTGGATGGAATGCAGAGCCACATCCAAGGAACAGCAGCGGGCTTGTCTCTCCTCCTGCAGAAGGTGGAGCCGTTGCTTCAGTGGGAGGTGCTTGAAGTGCCAACTTAGCCCGTCCTCTACCACCGCCACCGACACGTTCCCTACACCTTGCTTTCTTCATGTTTCTTTTTAATTTATTTTTGTTTACTTCTTTGGCCGGTCTCACATGACCGGATTAGAATTGCGGATTCCGCAATTGCTGTCCGCATGGACGATTCGTGGTAAATCGCAGGCATTGAAAGGCATGTAGTTTGAAAGTTTCCTTCACACCTGCAGGTACAAATTGCGTATTTAGCGAGCAGAAGAAAACTCACAGCATGCTCTATTTTAACCCGGATTCCACGCAGTTAGGCTCTATTGATTAACATTACGTATAGGTGTATACACTCTGCCTGTTATATATGGCTAGGTCATGTGATGCAGGGTCCAATAAACCTGTTATTCCTATGCAAGATGGAGGACACATTCGGTGACATCAGCAAGGTGCCTTGGCTAATGATTGGCTACATGCTGACCTCTGCAGCAGGAATTATGGGAAATTCGATTTTCTAGCAATTCATGCCAAAAAGCTTTCAATTTTGCCGATCAAGATGAGTAACACCAGTCCTCAGTCTTGGGATATAACAATACCATCGTGTGGTCCGTAGTATTATGGGATGCAATAACACCATTGATATGAGGGGTCTCTAGTATTATGGGATGCAATAACACCATTGATATGAGGGGTCACTACTATTATGGGATGCAATAACACCATTGATATGAGGGGTCTCTAGTATTATGGGATGCAATAATACCATTGATATGAGGGGTCTCTAGCAGTATGGGATATAATAATAATATCATTAATACGAGGGATCTCTACTATTATGGGATGTAATAACACCATTGTTATGGGGATCTCTAGTATTATGGGATGTGAAAACACCATTGTTATGGGGGTCTCTAGTATTATGGGATGTAATAACACCATTGTTATGGGGGGCTCTAGTATTATGGGCTGTAATAACACCATTGTTATGGGGGGCTCTAGTATTATGGGATGTAGTAGTAGCATTATTATGAGGGGTCCTCATGGGATGACAACACTTTGTAGGTTCCTTCTGCCACCGTGGTGATTCGTGAAATGTCTGGTCTGGAGCAGTGTGACCCCCATAGACGGAGCACTAGGGGGGGATCTATGCTCCGTCCCCGCACTAGGACCCCGCAGCTCCCTCCCTCGGCCCTCCCTCCCCGCCGCAGCTCCCTCCCCTCCTCCCTCCATCTCTCTCCTCCCTCAGTCCGCTGCCTCGTCTCTCCATCCCCCGGCACACAGTCAGCCCGCAGCCGGCATGGCCTCCGTTAGCTTCAAACCCCATCGCCTGGAGCTGCTGGCTGCCTACCATGATGTCATCCAGGAGCAGACCCCCGTAGACTGGTGAGTACGGCTGGCAGTAGGACCCTGCTGTGCCCGGGGCACCTGGCACTGTGCTGTGGGCATCCGCACGTGTGCGGGCACTGCATTGTGCTGCAGCATTAGGTGAGCGTGCAGTGGGCATGGCCATGCTGGGGTGACATTGTCATTCTTCACAGGGCATCATCAGGGTTAATTGCACCAGCGGTGGGTGAGTGGGGTGCATTGGATAAAATGGTGCAGTACATAAGGTAATGTGGAAGGGCAGGGCTGGGGGAGGGGCCTTAGTCCCTGCAGGGATTGGGGTGTCTAGTGACTGTAGATGTAGGGCACAACTACAAAAACAGTGTAGTGATGTTTTATCATGAGCAGCATGGCAACAGCTGGCATATCCTAAGTGATGCTTGGCACATGATGGCATAAAGGGGTGGGGCACAGCACAGTTAGGATGCACATTTGGGGCCACCTGTCATGTTATAAGCCATGGTGCAGGATCTGCAGGTGGGCACTGAGGGATTTGTTGGCCTGATTGGATTAATAACAGGCAGGCTTCTGTAGCTGTCATTGATTCTCAGGCTGGGCTGGTGTTAGTGCAGCGAGCTGCCTCCAATTGTACATTTTTTTCCCCTCTTCATTGTTGTGTGATTGGATTGGCTGTATTTGCAGCTAGAATAGCAGGCTGGTGCTGCATTGGCAGGCAGATGGCATTGTACCCTCATAGGATGCTGAGCTGTGCAGAGAGGGTCTCTAGGAGATCTGCCTCTTTGTGTCTGCTGGATTGGAGGACATTGCTGGAGAACAGGGAGGGTGGGTCACCACATAGGAAAGACTCCAGGTCTCTGCTCAGTTATCTGAGATGATTTAGGGGGGATTGTGTGGGAGGGGGCCTTGGGGAGACATTGAGAACTTACATTTGGGTGGGGAAGGAATGAAGGGAGGAGGAGGAAGGGGGTGTGAGATCAGACAAATCATTACAGCATGTGAGAAAATGGTTGAGATCAGCTCATAGGATTGCTGGAACTTCCTATACTGGGGGGTTAATTTACCTTTTTAGGGGGTAGAAGAAACCTGTGGGTGTTACAGGAGGGGGGATGATGCAGCTCCATTACTAAATCTCCAGGCCAGCTCTGTCTATTGAATTGTCCTCTTGGCTCACAATCCCCACTGCTGTGTATTACCTCATCCCTTGTATTTCTTTACTTCTTCTTTGTTCCCCCTTGTTTGTTTTTGCTCTGTAGCTTGTGTTTATTTTTCTTATATAATATGTATCTACATGTATTTCTTCTCAGTCTGCAACATGTTACAGTCTGTCTTCAGCTGGCCTTACATGTAATGTTTTATGCACCTCTGGATGAGTTCTGAGATTTTTTTATTATTGAAGCCGATGGAACAGATTTCTTTTTCTGATCATTTGTTCTAATGGACTTAATTGTCTCCTATTAAAAAAATTGTCTGTTGCAGCATGTGATTCATTCTCAGATAATGGTCCTGCTATTCCTTACGGGGCTGCACACACCCACCGGCACATGTTTTATTGCCTTTGTCTTTCTTGATAACTCCCTGCAATGTTGCACTTTTAGACTCTCTTCACCATTTTTCTGCATTCTTAACCCCTGTTCTAGCCTTTTGCTTATCTCGATCTCTGGCCACATACTTCAGGTTGTTAAGTAAACAATGCCTCCAGGATTCTTCCTTAAATGTATTTGCCATATTTGGAGTTGGGAAGGAATTCCCCACCACACTAATATGGGGCAGCTGGCATTTGTCTCATTGGAGGGGGATTGCCTTCCTCTGGATCAACACTGTAGTATTATAAATTGGAGTTGAGGGACCTGTGTCTTTTCTACCTTATAAAATATGTAACCGTGGTCATTAAATTCCTATATTATTCACCTTTTTTATTATAGGGAATTTAATGTGTTCTGCAAGGTAGAATGTGGCTATAACTATATTAGTCCAGGGGTTTTCCAGTGAAATACCGTTGATGACCTGTCCTCAGGGTAGGTCATCAATAGTTGATCAGGGGTTTGCTGCTTTTGACCAAGGTTGATCAGCTGATTGAGCGCCCTCTGTCAGCGCCGCAATACACAGGGGTTGGAGTAGAAACTGCTGCTCGACCCTTGTAGTGGCTGGCACTTGTAACTGCAGGCACAGCTGTCATTAAAATCAGTGGGAGCTATGCCTGCAGTTGCAAGTGCCAGCCACTACATGGGTCGGAGCAGCAGCTTGCACTCCGACCCCTGTGTATTGCAAAACTGGCATCAGGTGCCTGATTAACTGATCTGCCAGGGTCCCGAGCAGGGGCCCTCAGCCAGTCAACTATTGATGACTCATCCTAAGGTCAGGTCATCAATGGTATTTCTCTGGAAAATGTCCTTAGAGAATGAGCGTGTTTGCAGTAAGACAGTCTTAAAATGTGCCAGACTCATCACAACTGAATTATAAATCTGTTGAATTTTGAGACTGTTTAGTCTTAGTGTATATCACGTATTAGTTGGCTTAGTAAATGCCAAATATTGTACCAAAATTTGTGTAATTTTCTGTAATTTGACACAATTTAAGCCACACCCATTTTCAGGCGAACTGGAAAAGGTATTTAAAAACGAACAGTAAGTATGGTGCAAAGCATATATCTGTTTTCTGGTTCTATTTGCACCATAAGGGCTTATTCAGACGACTGTATATCACCCGGTTTTTACGCCTGGCCTATATATGGTGTCCCTCTCTGCAGGAATGGGGAGGAGGCTGGAAGAGTCGGGAGCAGTGCACTTAGCTCCCGCCCCCTCTTCGCCCTCACCACTATTTGCATTGAGATGGGAAGGGGCGGAGCTAAGACACAGAACTTGGCTCCGCCCCATCCCCCCTCACCTGCCCATTGCAAATAGTGGCGAGGGGCGGAGAGAGGGCGGGAGCTCAGTGCACTGCTGAGAGGGACACCGTATATCGGGCAGGCATGAAAATGCGGCCGATATACGGTCGTCTGAAGTCGCCCTAAAACTGTTGCATTGTGAATACTACATCTGTCCCAATGGGTCACTAGGGCAGGGCTTAAAATCTTTCTAAAGGGCACCTGATAAAAGTTCATCAGTTGGCACAACTTCAGCCACAGAATGATCTCTGGAAGTTGCTTTCAGGCTCAATTACCAAAGTTAGCCTTTGTTAGTGGTCAGGACTGCAGCAGAGTGTGTTTTGAGTCTGCCCAACCCTAGATCCCTCCCCCTTAGGCCGGGCTCACACAAGTGGATTTGAATTGCAGATTCTGTGACCGCGTATGATCCGTGGTAATACACGGATCAATCAAATCCATTAAATTGCACAGTTCCTCATGTTTTGTGGCTGTACACAAGGACACGGCTGGGGTCACAGCTGGTATACGCATCGGGCCTGGACAAGCGGATTCCGCCTACGGCCGTGTGAGCCCGGCCTTGCTGTGGTGTTTATGCGCCAAACCTGTCGCCATGTTCTTCCTTTTTTTTTTTTTTTTGTAGATCAGTGTTTCCTGACTTCAGCCTTCGTGTATCGCCCCAATAGGTCGTGATTTTAGGATGTCTTACAGAGAGAACACCTGTAGAAATTTCTGAGGCGATGACAATAATTACATCCCTGGTGCAATACTAAGGAAATCCTGAGAACATGTTGGGTTACTTGAGGACTGGAATAAGGAAACACTGTTCTAGACCTCTAATAAAGCCCTTTTATTATATTGCTCTACTTGACGTCTATTTTGGGTGACCGTAGACATTACATGTCTGTTAGCATGGCCACACGATTTTGCTGGTATCTACTGACTATCTGACATTGTGGGCCATAGACATCAGGTTATTAGCAGACTGCTGCAGACCTCAACAACCCCGTAATGTATGTGACCCGCGCCATGGACCATCCCAGTTCACGACCAGACTGCTCTCCACCCAGCATTCTTGTTTCGCGTCTCTGCCAAGACTCCACCGAGGTTCCTCATCCCTGTCCACACCGCCTTCGGTTCCTTGTTGAGATACTTATCACTTTTGGGAGTTGCTTGTCTTCCTAAATAAATGCTGGTTATGAGCCATTTCATAGTTCTCATTTCTTGGGATGAGCTAGGAGTCCAGTGATGCATATTCTGGCACACTTCCCTTTTGTTTCAGTCTACTAATGAAATCTGAGTCCTGATGCTGAGATTGGCTGGACGCTTAGCTTCACTGCATTACACGTTTGGCCGTACTGAGCCGGGATACAGCTGTGTCTTGTACCACTGCATTGTGCGGACATCTGATAACTGGCAGCAGCAGCTGGTGTTAGAGCATGGGGAACAAGCCGGAATGGAGTTTTCTGTTGTGCAGAATCTGTAGGCTATAACGCTAATGCTATCTAAAGGACATAACGCATGATCTGTTTTGGCAGGGGTGTCAAACTCATTTTCACCAAGGGCCACATCCGCCTTATGGGTGCCTTCAAAGAGCCAATTGTAAGATTGTATACTAATAGTGGCCAGGGTAGCGGTGGGCTGCCGTCCCAGTGGGCCCAGTAGCGGTGGGCTGCCGTCCCAGTGGGCCCAGTAGCGGTGGGCTGCCGTCCCAGTGGGCCCAGTAGCGGTGGGCTGCCGTCCCAGTGGGCCCAGTAGCGGTGGGCTGCCGTCCCAGTGGGCCCAGTAGCGGTGGGCTGCCGTCCCAGTGGGCCCAGTAGCGGTGGGCTGCCGTCCCAGTGGGCCCAGTAGCGGTGGGCTGCCGTGGGTCACGGAGTTTCTCCCATTGTTTTCAATGGGGAAGCCTCGCATTGCACCATGTGCACCTAGCATGTGGTGTGATACTGCCGTCGGCCCCATTGAAAACTGGGAGATGCAATGCGAGGGCACACACAAGATAGAACATGCTGCAATTTGTTTCCTGCATCACACCACCCTGAAGGAAAATGTTGCTCATGTGTATGACCCCATTCAAAAGAATGGGGTTCATATTTGTACGTCTTCCCTGTGTAAGGGCGCGGTCACATGAGCGTAGGCGTATTTTCGTTCGCATGTGCGCAGCGTTTAATCGCCGGAAAGAACGTTTTTCGGCGATCATGACCAGAGCTAGAAAGCGTATTATCGTTTGTTCCTACTTTGCAAACTATCTTTTCGGCCATCGAATATGCGTTGGCGCATATTTCGGTCACATATGTTCCTTTTTTTTTCGGGTTGCCGTTTTTACGCGCCGTAAAATCGCCTGTGCGAACGAATACATTGGAAACCAATGCCTCAGATGGTCACGTTTATACGATTGGGCGCAAAAACGCGCCGTTTATGCGCTCGTGTGAACGCACCCTAAAGGCGGTCTAATTTATTTGACTTCGCCATTACAATTAACATAGATTAGTTAACATACTTATTGTCAGTTTCTACATAAAATAACCACATTTTAGTCTTTAAGGTGTCCTTCTTTGTCAAGTTGATAGTAAATTTTATGCTGTGTGTGAAAGTGCCCCAAGACCGCATTCACACAAACTTATATGCGCAGTGTATTACACACACAAGGTTGGTGCACCTAATGGGCAAGGAATAGAGCCCATTGACTTCAATGGGTTTGTGCGCTCATATTTTGTTTGTGCAAAAAATGCAGAGCGTGTTCGATTTATTTGCGCAGGGAAAGAGCAAATATTCAATTGATTACCCATTTCAATGAAGGAGAGCATTGTTGTGTGTTTTATTGCAAATGGTACAGTAAAACGGGAGCAAATACTCAATACCCATTGGTCAAATACGTGCCGCAAATGCATGCGTAAATGTGCTTCCACCCGTGTGATACCCGCCTAATGGTATGTCTACATGGGGCGAAAATGCTGTGGAATGTCTGCTGATTACCCGCATCTGATTTCAGAACGTACAGCGCTCACCCCGAAGTCATCGGCTGTCAGCGCTCCCTATACCAGGCAGCTGGCGGCCTATACTGAGCGCAGCTCCGCTTGACCATTCTGGATAACTGTGTGCACATAACCTGAAAGCTCCAATACACATCAGCCTATGACAAATGTTGTCAGTCAAAATGGTTGTTCATTAGGGCAAATAAAACAACGAACGACTGTCTTAGCAGACTGATGGCAGACCATCATCTGGAAAGGCGAAAGATGTGGAGTTCACAGAAAGATTGGTCATCTGTCGTCCAGTGTCATCAAACATGTCTGGACACCAGTAATGGTCAGTATGGACTATAGTGTGTATGGCTGTGTCTGCAAAACAAGTGTTCACTAGACGACTGTTCAGCGGCCACCTTTCTTCTATCTAATGTGTCTGGTCACCTTAAAGGACTTGTCTCACTCCTACCTATTGATTCTCAGTATAGGTCATCCATGGCAGAGTAGTGTGGGTTCACCTCCTGGGACCCCTAGCTGTTGGCTGTTCTCCATGGCCGGTGTCTTAAGCCGTCTATACACATTCAACCATTATTATTTGTCCAACAGCTCTTTCCCCCTGCTGCCACATACACATGAACTAATTGGTTCTGTCGAATGTTCACGTGTTAAGGTTCTTTAAAATTGGGATCCCCAGGTGTGTAGAAAAAAAACCCACTTGTACCTCACCGCTCCAGTGATCTCTGCTGTGACGTTTGGTTTACAGGCTACAGCAGCCAATGACAGAGCACTTTCATACTTGCTAGGCCCTGTCTCTGTCGAGTCAGTGTGGACCAGCAGCTTGACTCTTCTGTTTGCACAAATCTCGTAGACATGATGGAAGTAATTTACATACATTCTGTGGAAAATCTGCAGCAATTCTGCCACAGCTAATCGCAGATAACCTTAAGACTACTGTTGCTCATTGTTAATGGCGGGGTGATAAAATCGTCCTGATTTTTGCTAAAATCTGATCTGATCATCCCAACCCAATTTTTTTGCAAATATGGCTAGAAAATTGTTGTACAAATACAAGTCATGTGTTAATTCATATGGTAATGCACATGTTGGAAACTATTGGCATAAGATGATGTGCAAGGCATCATTCTCTTTGTAGTTTTATAACATATTTACACGCTGTAATTCCAATACAAGTTAAAGTAAAATTAGAACAAAAATTGCTTTTTGTTTTTTTTGGAACTGAGCCACTTGAGAGAAGGCTGAAAAGAAAAAAAAAAAGAAAATAATAGACACCTTGCATATCATCCTATGCCCAATATTTTCAGAAGTATGAATTATCAAAGAATATGGGTCTTGGTGACATTCAGGAAATTGGCCAGAATTACCTGATGGGTCAAAAAAAATTGAGTTTTTTTTTAAAATATAAATTCTACTAATGAACAAATTAGCATAAAAGTCAGTGATGGTTGCGTTTTGAGGGGGGGGGGGGGGGGGTGTAGTCGTAAACATTCCCGCTATCCAGCTATTGTTGTTCAGCGTAAGTGCGTGCGCAGACTAAACTATGAACGAGAATTTCTTTGCTTTTTGTTTGTTGTTTAGTTTAGAAATGCTATAATTTCTTTCCTAAGAGAGCACCTAGACAATGAGTGAGGAGAAAGAAAAGGCCATTCATGCTCCTCTGGGTAATCTGCAAATAAGGGGGAATAATACCTTCACAGCGCCACCTATTGGAAGGCAGCATTCCTTCAAGCCAAAGTTAGACTCTTTATAAAAGCCTTGTTACAAGGAGCATGAATGAGGTTACAAGGTCTCCTCACTCACTGTCTAGGTGCTCTCTAGGAGAAAAGATAGCGTTTCTGACCCCCGTCCCAGGCCCCTCACTAGTGAAGCCAGACTCCTACTGTACACTGATGAGGGACAAACACCTTGAAACAGCTGTCTGTGCATGGAGTCTGTCTTTGCTTTTAATTCACAGTCATTGTTACAAGGCTTGTAACAATGGGGGGAAGCCTAATACTCACTTGGTCCACGGCATCCCGATTCCTCCCGATTGTCTCTGGCGGCGGCGCTGCGGTAAACTTCGTCTTCCTCATATCACAGCTGAGCTCCTGCTGGTGACGGGGCTTTGAATAGCCCGCCTGCAGCACAGCGAGTGCTGTGATTGACTAATCAAGCGCTAGCAGCCAATCACAGCAATTCAGTGAATTACATAGATTTTTTTTTTGGGTGGAGGGGGGGGGGCACTTTAGCTAGGTCCTATTTTCAGAGGAGGCCTTATATTTTAAGCCTTCCTTGAAAACCCAATAGGTCTTACCATTGGGGTAGGACCTATTTTCGGGGAAACTCTGTACTAGCAGTTATTTACTCCTAGGGATCATACATTTATCTTATGGAAAGGTTCATCAACTCATGCTGCTTGTGGCAAATTCTGACCTCCCATTGCATTTATCTGACTAAGTGATTTTTGTTTTTGCCCCACTGCTCAGTGATCCAGTTTTAGCCCTCTTACATACCTTGCCTTTCAGTTTCCTTTAGGCCCCATTCACATAACCTTTAATGGCCCAGATTCCATGCTATTTTTACATATGGATTATAAAATCTGTGTAATGGGGAAAAATGTTTTGTATGGGGCTAAATCTACATGTAAATCCATGGCAGAACGTCAAGGCTCATTCTTGGATTTCAACCATGGACTAATTGTCGAGGGAACGTTCCCATAGACAGAAATGGCACTCGCACTGGTCATCTCTTGTAATATCCCATGTATACGAATCCACAACAATCTACATGTTCACACACATTAGTGGGAGCACCAGCATTGTATTTAGCTACAATTTTCTTGACTAGATATGGTCTGTCTGTCAGATTGATTCTTGACATCCTCCTCTGACCCATTTGTCGACGAGTTGTTTAGGTCCATAGGATCCCCTTTTGCTGGATGTTTATCCCTTATCACACCATTTTTGGTCTACTCAATACAATCGCATGAAAAAAGCGCACCAGGATGACCCCTTTTGGAACGTTGGCACTGGCTAGTCTATCACCAAAGTCACCCAGCTCGCCATTTCCCCCCCCCCCCCCATTCTCACGTGGATTCACGCTGAGACTGATTCGCCAGAGGACTTGCTCCCTTAGTTTTTGGTTGCTCCCCAGGGTCATGGGGCTAATTTCCGTACGGGGCGGCTCCAGTTGTGAAAGAGCTGGTGTCTCGCATTAAGTGGTCATTCAGTCCATGTATCTCTCATGGAATAAAGTTGATCCTATTTCTACATGAATGTACAAAAGAATTGAGAGAATCCCAAATCCCAGCTCCTTATATGGTAATTCTTCCCTTTAGAGATTTAGTACAATATAAACTGGTTCTACAGTCATTTCGGGAAATTCTTCACGTATGAAGCACGCTCCTTCTGTTTATTTGATGGATTTTACACCGATGGCACCTTGAACTTTAAAAGTAAACCTGTCCAGCATACTGACACGTGTGATTCATGTAGGCGTATGGGCACGGCGTATTACACACATGGGTTTTGCGCACACAATACACTGTATCGCTCACCTATAAGCGGCCATGTTGCTGCTCACACAAATTGCGCAAAATATGCGATCAAGAAAAATCACTGCATCAACTATCTTGGCGCATATTATGTGTGCATACACACCAAGATGGTACATGGCAATTGGCGGTATTTCCGCAGCGGAAGACCTGCGATCCTGCGCGGTAGATTGCGGATGGGTTTCAGGTTTGCTGTGCATGCAAGTTCTATGTCTATAGGGAGAGGGGGGGGGGGGGTGTATAAGAGTCCGGAGACAAATGTGTATGTTAATTTGTTTGGCAAGAAGCATCAGCTGCTAAATGCCTGTGGTGCTGTTTATCTAGTGGAAAACAATAGAAATGGATAAAAGGAGTGATAATCTGTAGGAATCTCGTTTCCTTGGGGAAATATTTGGAGACTGTCACAGGAGGCCAGACAGTAGAACAAGAAGCCTCTGGGTTTGCAATGGTATGTTCAGTGTTAAACAATATGGTCCAAGAAAAGCAACTCTTGTAGGGTAGAATACCTCCGTCGCGTGGCATCTGATGAAGCCTCGTGTTCAACTGCATTGATTTTTCAATAGAATTTAAACAATTCTTTTATAACACTACAATACCTCATTAGCTTTTTTCTTTCTTTCTCTGGATCAAATAGGTGGAACTGGATGGACATGGTGTTTCCCTAAAAATAAGCCCTGCGCCCACCCCCTCACCCCCTCCCCTTGGAGGGAGGATTTTCAGAGAAGCTTGAAATATAAGCCCTACCCACATTACATTAAAAAAGGAATACTTGACCCAGCAGGCTCGGCCCAGGTCCCTCCCTCTGCTCTGCAGAGGTCTGGCGCAGGTCCCGCAGTCTTCGGCTGCTCATACAAGATCACCTCCTGGTTGCAAGATTTATAAATCCCGCCTCCAGGAAGCGGAAGCAATAGCTGTGATTGGTTCTTCGAGTGCTGCATTGATAGGCTGGGCCGCAGTGCTCAAAGAACCAATCGCAGCCACTGCATTGTGTAGGCGGGATTTATAAATTGGCTAAATGGCGGCTCAGCCAATTCGTAAATGCCGCCTCTACAAAGTGATGGCTGTGATTGACTGAGCAGAACCAATCGCAGCCATCTTGTCAGGGAGGCGGGATTTCTGAATTGGCTGAGCAGCACTCGAAAAAGCAATCAGTGCATCACTCGATGAACGGATGTGATGGCTGTGGCTGGTTCCTTGAGCGCTACATTCATTGGTTTAGCAGCGCTCGAAGAACAAATTGCAGCCACTGCTTTGTGAAGGCGGGATTTATGAATCCCGTAACCAAGAGGTGATCTTGTGTTGGCAGCCGAGGAGTTTAGGAACTGCTCTGGAGAGCAGCGAGAGGGACCCAGACCAAGCCTACTGGGTAAGTATAATAAGATCTCTCTGAAAATAAGACCTAGCACCTCTTTTCGGGCAAACAATATAGGACTGGGTCTTATTTTCAGGGATATGCGTATGTCTTTTTTCGGCCTTACATGCTATGTTACTATGAAAAGGATCAAAATGAGCCATCAACACACATCAGTTATCACTCTGAACTAAGCAGAGTGTGAGCAAATGTAGACCTGCCTAATATCCAGTACGGTAGTTTCCTTCATTGGACAGTTGGAAGGAAAAACAAACACAAACTTTGTTTGTTTTTTGTGTTTAGTACATTTAGTAGATTGTCATAGGCAATAATCCTGATATTGGCAGAAATATTCTGCAGTTCTCACCCTATTTTCAGGTTCTTGAGGATCAGTCCGTAACCTTCTGTACAGTACAACAGCTACACTATTTGATGTCTTAGGCCTTGAGAAGGCCAGCAAGAGGTGGGGTCGAAAACCATACGGAATCGGCCTCCGCATGCCAATATTAGAGGCAGAATCCTGGCATCAAGACCAAGCTGTAATCTCAGTCGTGTTCTGGAAGTAAAAAGCATTTATATTGCACTAAATATTCTTGGCTAGTTGGAATTTTTATGATTCTGAAGCTTCGTTATATAAATGGCGCCATCATGAATATCAAGTGTTCGATCTGAACAGATCTTATCAGTACTTTGTGATTTGTCGGGGTAATTGCTGTAATCTTATTGGAACCATTGGGAACTGTAATTGCCAACCTGGGCTGCTAAAATGTGGTCTGAGCGGTCTGCTTCCGCCAAGTCCCCACTCATATCCGCGAAATGCCGGGGGAAGGGCCTGAGCAGCGGAACCAAAGCCCTGACGAAGATGTGCACCCAGCCGAAGCTGTCTATAGAGTACATACAGCTAATGGAAATGACTAGGGATTATTTTTAATGGTAACTATAATAATCTGTAATGCTATCATTGTGTCATTAGGGCTTTTTTTACACGGGGAGGTGCGGTATCAGTCTGAGATAAATGGACCGATATCTCACTCGTAACCTGCAATTTTACCTATGATTGCGATGTGTTTTCCAAGAAAATCCACATCACTGTACATGCAAATTTCATGCAAAATAGTAAACACATCGCTCTCACGTGAAAATTGCTGCAGATTTGCTGCAGTTTTTCCGTTGCGGTTGTGCCGCAGAAGAACTGCTTCTGCGGCAAAACCGCTTCAAAGGTTAATTTGGGCTTGCGGATTTTCGTGCGGAAAAATCCGCGCACGTTTTTTTCCGCAGCGCTTTTTTACTTTTTGTCGCGGATTTGGTGCGGTTTTGGCTGCGTCCATAGAGGTCTATGAACAAAAAAGCGCTGCGGAAAAGACCAAAGAATGAACATGCTGCATCTTAAAACCGTTCCGTCCTGTGAGAACAGCTTTTTGGCATATCTCATTTGTACTGCATTGCACTGCAAACGCAGCGGTTTTGCCGCAGTGCGGATATGCAGCGGCAGTCTGCGGCAAAACCGCAGCAAATCTGCCCTGTGTGAACCCAGCCTTATAGTGAAAGTCGCCCTCTACTGCTGGACCTGTCGCACCACAGGCTCTCCTGGTGCTAGACTGACCACGTTGCACCATAATTGTGGATTCTGCCAAGTTTTCTGCTGCTTTGCCTGGAAAAATAGCGCTGCATGCACAATGCAGCTGCAAAAATCTGGTCCATGTAAAGTCCTCTCCATGACGCTACAAGATTACCTTTCCAATAATGGAAAAATATTAGGTGGGATATAGTTGTATGTGAGGCCAGCCGTAGAGCTCCACACTGTCATGGTGACGGTAGTGTTCAGACTATGGAGCACCTTGATCGTTCTACCCAGCACTGCTATGTTGTGTGACAGGACTCTGAATTATCGGGAAGGTTTTGGGACAATTCTCCTTTTTGACTAGAATGGATGCTATGTTTGATGAGACAGATCCCTGCAGGGCTGATCAGTATTTCCTCAGTTACTCCCTTTGCTTCCTTGGAGCTGGCAAACAGCTGTCAAGTCATTGATTGCAGTCCGTGGGACGTCTCGGTAGCAGGAAGATCTACATATCCTTTTACATTTAACGTTTGGGTTTCTTTTTTTACACCATCTGTCAAAGAACCATAATGCCTGGTCATACGAGTTACAACAAAGAGAATGACCTCCACAAAGCCCAAAAAGAAGGGGGGGGGGGGGGGGATTTAAATTTTTTATATATATATATATATATATATATATATATATAATATAAGTGTGTGTGTGTGTGTGTGTGTGTGTGTGTTTACCCAAGCCGATCTGTCTTTCAGTTGTATGCATGCCTAAACTGAACAGCAAACGAGAAGCAAACGAATTGTCATTCAGTCGGTACAACATTTACCCGGAATGCTTTATCTGTCCATGTAAAAGGGCCCTCATCTACAGAATAGGGAATAAGTATCTCATCAGTGGGGGTCCGAGTGCTGGGACGCCCACTAATGACGGGGATGGATGAATTGAGTCTTGATTGAGCATGTGGGCTACTGCTTCATTCTTCTGTATGGGACTAATTGATATGAAAGGATCTGCAGGAGCATTGCTCTCAAAGGGGTTGTCCCGCTTCTCGCTGCAGGATGCAGGCCGCTCGTTACTTTGCACAGTGGTCCTGGTTGGTTCTGTAAGCTGAGTCCCATTCACATCACTAGGACTCGGCATGCAATACCAACTTGGTCCACTTTACAGAGTACAGAGCTGTCTGATTCCAGCAGCAAAACAGCTGCAAGTGGGACAACTCCTTTTAAAAGATCGGGGCACCAGCCCCTCGGAATAAGTCATGCCCATTCAAAAATTAATTAAAATATATAAACATTGCTGCCACTATAACACGACCAAACATTAACCCCATAAGGTCATTAGAGTACCCGCACTTTCACTTCGAAGCACCTCTCTTCCGGGCGTTTTTGTCACTTTCCGGCAGCTTAAGATGGGCACCGTATAGCGCTATGTAGGTGCTACATGGGGCCGTCTGCTGGAAGGAGCAGAAACCCTCCGAAGTGAAAGTGCGGGTACTCTTTAAATGTCCCCATCATAGTATTACTGAACAAAACACACTTAAAAAGGACAGTATTACCAATACTACCACTATACTAGTAAATAATACCTTCACACCATAAGGCCCAAATCGTCTGCCACACTAAGACCATAAAGACCAGTACCGTCAATGCATAATGACCTCACGCTGCTACTGAATACAATCCCCAGTACAAAGATGGACATTTCTACAATATAGCAGTGGATACCAGTTTTACGCAGGCGCTCTATGGACTGTGTAAGTGATTACAATGCAGTTGTTTCCAGTGATCACAGGTGGTGGTTTCTCTGACATGTCGGGTCACTTTTTTCCCAAACTATCATAATAACTTCTTCCAGCCTTGACTTTTGTCTGCAAAGTTGGCAGACAATACATTTTTGGCTCCTTGCTTTTCCAGCACTCTTTCTTCCTTTCCCCAATCTGCACAAACTCCTCCAATTCTACTATTACCCACAATTCTGTGCCTGTTGTTGTTCCACCTGCCCATATTATACCTGCTGTGTCGAACAGTCTCCCGGAAATACCGTACTTGAGATATAATGTTGCCATAACAATAGTTACAACCTAAAAATAGTGCAACATGGACAGCATCTCCTATAAATAGTGCTCCAGCGGTTAATGGTGCACTGCACCGCGAATATGCCATCTGTTATACCCTGACAGTAATGGTATTCTCCTTCACCTCATGCTCCTATTATAGTGCCCCTTACAGAGTAGTAGAAAATAATGCCCTGTGACAGTAGTAATGCCCCTAGTGCCCCTTAAAAAAAAAAAAAAAAAATTAGTGTCACCTGCATGCATTTTCAGTCACAGCAGAAGAAAAATTGACAGCATGCACTATTTTAGCGTGGATTCCCTGCTGTCGGCCTCTATCGAAGTTAATGGATGCGAGCGTTCCATTACGCATATGTAATTAACATTGCATATGAGCGTTGGAAACATTCGCAACTTCAAAGGAAAATAGATAGAAAAGTCAGATTGCCGACTGGAGCAGAGATCTACCTACTGCACGGTCGATGCACTATGCATAGTCACTATGTGACTTCATGCACTATGCATAGCGTGCATCCGCAATCATTCTCAATTATTTTCCTCGCGTGATCGCAGGTTTTTCGCTGTGGAAATCCACATGCAGAATCCGACCTGTTTGTGTAAGTCTGGCCTTAGCCCGCCTTCACAGGGCCAAGAAAATTGCGGGAGATTTGTGTATTGCGAGACACACTAATATGAACCCCATTCTTTTGAATGGGGTCATATACATGAGTTACATGTTCTATCTGTGGGTGTTCCATCCGAATGCCTCACCCATTGTTTTCATAGGGGACAGAAAAAACATTGCACAGAGTGCGAGGTGAGGTTTTCCATCGACAACAATGGGAAACACTTGCCAATCCTCCGGCATGGCTGATCCCTACTTCCTTAATGTGATGGGAGCCGTTTTTGACACAAAATCACCTTGCATCCTCGGGGACATTGCACGCTCTAGAGAGCGATACTGGGCTGAGATTCACACGCCGATATCACGCTCAACTGGGGGAAATTGACCTTGAAGGTAATAATTCTCCTTAATGCCCCCATTCAATATTAGTGCCCCCACTCAATATTGTTGCCTCATAGTTTACCCAGTTAGTTGTAGTATTTCGCCCCACCCCCCTTCCCCTTTAGTGTCTTAACTCAGTATTGTGCTCCAACTCAATAATGGTGCCCTGTTAGTGCCCTCATACTGGGGATTAGTACCACCAATCAGTAAGGGTGCTCTACACTTAGTATTTCTACCTCCACTTCACTAATGGTGCCCTTAGTGGCCCAAGTTCATTATTGCCCCTTTAGTGCCTAAACTCTATATTGATACCCCTTAGTAATTTTGTGCCCTCCACTCGGTATTGGTGCCCTCATAGTGCTTCCGATTTTACGTAGTCCCCATATACTCAGTAATAGCGTCTATAGTTATTATTGCTGCCCCTAAAGGCCCTTTTATTGTTCAAAATTTGTTCAAACGGCCAAAAATTATCGATAATTGTTACATGTAAGGCCTCATGTCCACTTGCAAATTCTAATTTAAAATCCGCAGCGTTTCTCCTGCATGCAGATCCGTGCCCCATAGGGATGCATTAGACACCCACAGGTAGTTAAATACCTGTGGATGTCATCTTTTCCCTGCAGACGCGGATCCGCGTGCAGAAAAAATCTGGACCATGCTCCATTTAGGCCCGCGGATCCGCACCCTATAGGGATGCATTGACCACCCGCGGGTAGATAAATACCCGCGGATGGTCAATAAAAGTGATTTTTTAAAAAATGGAGCATGAAAAAATCTGGACCATGCTCCATTTTCGTGCGGGTCTCCCGCGGGGACGGCTCCCGCAGGCTTCTATTGAAGCCTATGGAAGCCGTCCGGATCCGCGGGAGACCTAAAATAAGAATATACTCACCTGCTCTGGATCTTCCCTTCGCCGTGGCTTCATCTTCTCTCCGTCGTGGCCGGATCTTTTTTCTTCGGGCCGGCGCATGCGTGCGGCACGCAACCGACGTGCCATGCACATCCGCCGGGCCGAAGAAAGAAGATCCGGCCGCAACGGAGAGAAGATAAAGCCCCGGCGAAGGGAAGATCTGGAGCGGGCGAGAGGTGAGTTAATTCTTATTTTAAGCGCTCATGTCCGCGGGGCAGGAGGGACCCGCTGCAGATTCTACATGGAGAATCCGTAGCAGGCCTGATTTTCCCCGTGGACATGAGGCCTTAGGTGCGGGTCTCCCGCAGGCTTCTATTGAACCCTATGGAAGCCGTCCGGATCTGCGGGAGACCTAAAATCAGAATATACTCATCTGCCGCGGGCCGTGCGTGTCTTCCCTTCTTCCCGGCCGGATCTTCTTGCTTTGGCCCAGCGGATGTGCCGGGCCAAAGCAAGAAGAAAGAAGATCCGGCCGCGAAGAAGGAAAGACACGCACGGCCCGCGGCAGGTGAGTTTATTCTAATTTCAGCCCTCATGTCCGCGGGCCTGACTATTCCCCGTTGACATGAGGCCCAAACATGAGCATCATGCACTTTTCGTTTGAACGATGGATTTCAGTCTGCACAAAATCCCCCGTTCAAGCCTCTGAAAGACTGAGCAAATTTGTTCCATTTGAATGAATTTTGCTCCTCTTTCAAAAAACTACACAATACACCATGTACTCCTTGTGTTTTACTCTGCATACATAAGTACACTGTATACTCTGCCAGGAAGAGGACAATGGAATCTGCTGGCAGATGTTTGCTCTGCTGGGCAACTGTTTAACACGCCCAGCTGAGTAAACAACTCATGGAGGAAAAAGGTGATTTTAAAGGTCCTTTGCATGCAAATGAAGATGATTAAAGTGTTAATGGACATTAAAGCCATCAACACTTTATGCAAATACATCGGTAAAACTTTCAAACATTTGGAAGATTATCTTTGTGTGTAAAAGGACCTTAACTTAGCAATGGTGTCCCTTAATGCTCCAATACTTAGTAATTGTGGTACCTTTTTAGTGACCCATGCTCAGTAATAGTGCCCACTATTAGTACCCTGACTCAGTAATTGTGCTCCCTGTTCTCTCCCACCCCCATTCTACACTTAAGACCCATTTAGAAACAACAGTTATCGCTCAAAAGCCATCTGTTGAGCGATAATCATTGCGTCTAAACGTGTGGCCATCGTGCACTATTCGTTCATCTCTGATTTCTAGCAAGCTAGAAGTCACCAATGACTGTTATCAGCGCCGCACACTGATTTTTCTCAGCGGGCGGTGCTGATAGTGTTCTTTCAACTGGTATCCCGCTGACAGTTCTCAGCGGGACACCAGCTAAAGGCACCGAGAACAATGCAGCTGTTTGCATATAAACAGCTGCTTTGTTCTCAGAGCTATAGCAGTGGTATCCCGCTCCACCTGCAGTAACTCTTAAGTAGCTAATTAGCTACTTAGAGTTATGCAGAGATGATCGCTCAAAACTGTCACTCAAACTTTCGTTTGAGTGATTTATCTTTCAGTATTAATGGGCCTTTAGTAATAGAGCAATATAAATAATTACTCTTATGCACCTGGCTTTGTTCCCACACCAAACTGTGAGATGACCGATTCCGGCGTCATAACGTGCAGTCCTGCTTCATATTTAGAATATGAACACAATTTTCAATTGGATGCTGATAGAACTAAAGAACTTACGATATACATACAAAAAGTAAAAGGACCGTTTCATACCAGCGTAATATGGATGTTTTTGTGTTCCCGTATTATGGGTGCAGATCCCGGACTGACCATGGGTATGATCATCCAAGCTAAGGATTTATGATGGCATTAGGTCAGGTGATCAGACACATTGTCAGGGAGGAATTTTTTGCTGCATTTTTGTGGAGATATTTGAGTTTTTTTTGGGGGGGGGGGGGGTTGCTGCAAAATCAGAAAAATTGCAGCCAAAAATGCACATTGAATGTGACATGTAAATACACCCTAAACCTGCCACATTGTAGCCTGTGATTATTGCAGCTTGTGATGACTCTCCGGACATTTATTGTACAAGACACTATTCCATATACTCTACAACTGGACAACCCCTTTACAATGAGCAAACTATTGATGGCCTATAGTAGATCGGCAGGGGTCAAACATGTGGGATCCAAGCAGATCACCTGTTTCTGGGCTGGTGCACTGAGCTGATTTCTGCAGGAAGCAGACAGCTCTGTTCTCACTGTAATGGCCAGGCTTGGTACTGCATCTTAGTTCCCATACATTTAAATTCCTGCAATACCAAATTTGGTCACTACAGTGGGAATAGAAATGTTCGCTTCCTGTGCTGAAATCAGCTTAGTTCAGGAGCACTCTGGCCTGAAGAATAGCTGATCGGCAGGAGTCCCTGCTGATGGACTTCTACCAAGCTACTATAAATGACCTATTCTGAGGATAGGCCATCAATAATTTATAACTGGACAACCCCTTTAAGCTTCTAATCATCCAGCATGTGCTTTATTCAATAAATGTAGTAATTAGTTTGTGCCTACTTTGGTCAACTAGATTAATAATTCAGATGACAGTTTATTCTCCCATCTACTTGGTTGGCAGCAGCTGCAGATGACATTTTTTGCAGTGACAGAGTACAAAAGATTTGCAAAAACAATTAGCGACAAGCAGGTACGTAGCACTTGTCAGCATTCTCATTGTAATGAAGATGGACATCTGCTGCCCCCCCCCGGTACTAGGAGGCGGGGGACCATATGAACAAATAGGATTGTCTCATTCTGACTTTTCCTTCTGCCATATGAGAAAATACAGTGAATTTTCTTATCTTGTTTCATTATAAATTCCATGATACTAAACCAAGGCTGGGGCTGCTGTTTGCTAAATGGAACAGTCAATTCTTCACAGGCAAATAGACTATAACATTTCACAATTAAATACATTTTAAGCTGCTTTCACACCTGCGTCCTTAAATTTTTTAAATTATTTTTATTTTTTTTACTGGAACAATTAGTGCGGTCTAAAGAAACGTTTGATACAATTGTTCTACCCCAAAAACGGAACAGAGATGGAGTTGTGATGAAATCCCTAACGTAGGAGTGAACGGGCCCTTACACGTTCGTGATTTTCTAAAATGCACAACACGCTTGTTAGTGCCAAAAAAAGTATAATGTTCTGCGGGATGGAAGGGGTTGTCTTTTATGACTCATTGGTGAGCGCACGTTCTGCGGACAGACGAGGATCAATTTTGATGCCTTTAACAATTTGAAATGAAAGATATTTCCCTTAGGGTGCCAGCCCACATTCATGTTTTGTTGAAGCCAAACCACAAGTGAATTAAAAAAGAAAAAAAAATTCTGTTCTTTCAACGTTCGCTCATTTTTATGACCCATTCCTGATTTTGCCTTCAGAAATGGCATCAAAAAACCTGAGCAAAACCTAAACGAGTTAAAAAATGTAAAAAAAAAAAAAAAATCATGTTCCCTGTGTATAAAAAATATTCACTAATCCCTATACTCATTTCTCCTGGTTGCCTGCAGCTGCAGCACCGCATCCTCAGGTCTCTTGCTATGATGCTGTGTTGACATGCTGCAGCAGCCTGTATATGGGTTGTGGTAAGCTGTGATGTCCCATACATAGGCTGCTGCAGCCTGTAAACAACACATCATAGGGGGGCCCAGGGCTGCCAGCACAAGAGTTGTAGGGTCCCAGGAGAGGTGAGTATAAGATTTATTACTTTTTGGCATGGGGAACAGAATTACAAAAACAAAAATCTTGGGCAACCCTTTTTAAAGTGGACCTCTTGTCAGTGGGGCCGGTTGTATAGCTTTGCAACTACGGTCCCACTTACTCCAGCGATGCCCTTTTTTTTTTTTTCTTCTTTTCTTTGTTTCTCTTGTGGCACCTGGTCCCCCATTTGGGCTCTTGGTTTCAGTGTGAATGTGCCAACTGGGCGTTCACCACTACTCTCTGTCAAGCGAGTCTGACGTCACCCATTGATGGTGAGTGCAAGGATTGCCTATTTGAAACATTCACAATTCTGGTAACTGAAACTTAGAGGGAACTGGAGAGGAAAAAGAGACCTTGTTGGTGACAGCGGAACCGCTGCTACAGATCTGTGCTGACGGTCCCGCTGACGTGTGGCTTAGTTGCTGACCAGTGACCACAAAGTCTTCTCACTGGTCCGTATGCAGATGTACAGCAACAATCAGCTGGCACAAGTTGAACTGCTTGGATTTCTATAAGTGCTCCTAGCTGACGTTCAAAGCTCATAGTTCATAGACGCTCTACTACAATTAAAAGCTACCAGTGCAACAGATGACCAGGGAACAGATGACGGGGCCAGTTCCTTGTAAATAACCACATTTGATGCACATGGCACGGCTCATTCCCTGTATTCTGGGAGGATACATTATATACTGTTCAGCTGCTTGGTGCATTACATACTGATCACTTTGGGATTTTTAATGATTGCACAATTGCCATACACTATTTCCTGCAAGGATAACTTAACATTAAAGTCGTCTTAGCGCTCCGTAGAGTGTGTGTGTGTGTATAACTCTATTACTATATAAAATCCATTTACGTAAGCTATACCTTTTCTGTTTGGAGGACCTTTGAGAAGATGTTCCCTAATATATTGGTATCCACCAAATCTCTTGGCAGTCTTTTTGTCTTTAGAGTGCTTGGAAGTTGACTTTCAGTCGGCCAGTGACTACTTAAAGTCAACCGTGGTGAACAATTTAAGGGTGCTTTTACAATCTGCTGGGTACAAATGCCCGACAGATTGTCGCGGCGTCAATCGTTCTAGTGCTTTTGCAAGGAAGGAGCATCTCTGATTAAATGAAGGAGGAGCAGGGATTGTTACGGCCCGCCCATCTCCATTCACAGTAAGCAGACAGTCACTTATGAACGAATGCTTATTTATACTGAAAAAGTAGCTTGGTAGAAGTCCATCACCAGGGACCCCTGCCTATCAGCTGTTCTCCAGGCCAGAGTGCTCCTGCACACAAGTTTTGAGCATGCAGAAACTGAACTGCGAACGAGTTCTCGTTTGTTGTTCAGTCGGTGCAGCATTTACACTGAAAGATAATCTTTCAAAGTCTCGCTGGATCTCAGGAATTTGAAGGATAGCACAGATCTGCAAGGTTTTGTTTTGAAATGAAGAGGTGTATCAGAATGGATTTTTCCAGCAGATTCCAAAAATGGCCTTCAAAATTCCATATCACGTCAGTTTTTTTTCCAAAAAGTCACACAAAAATCAAGGAAACTTGGTGTAGCCTGCTTGTTGGCCGAGCAATATTGCAATCCCCTTGAAATCCCGGCACACAGACTGTTCATGAAGCTTGTACTGCGCACTTTCCAGCAGAAATGTAAGGTTTTCGTATGTCTCTTTCATAATCTCAGAATGTGCTACTGGAATGGATGCATGGTTTTTAGTATTGTGTAATAAAACACCTTTTTAACTGGATTTGCTGGCATCTATGAACAATCTCCACTCTCCTGAATTAAGTATTTCACGACTGCTGGAACGTCTCGACAATATACCAAACCGACTTCCTTAGCAAAAACGGAAGCAATTTTGAGACTCAGAGTCTGTACCAGAAGAATCTCGTATTGGGACACAGTAAATTCTTTTCATGAAGTGTTGATCCTAACAACTCTGATGCGTCTTTAGGTAAATTCAGATCACGAACCAAATCGTTCAGTTTATGCTGGGTAAATGGCACTGGGGTTTCATCCTCCATATTGTCTGGTTGGTACATCTCCTCACTTGTGTCATAGTAACATAGTATGTAAGGCTGAATGAAGACAATGTCCATCTAGTCCAGCCTGTCTATCCTCCTGTGTTGATCCAGAGGAAGGCAAAAAACCCCAAGAGCAGAAGCCAAATAGCCCTTTTGGGGAAAAAATTCCTTCCCGACTCCCTAATGGCAATCAGACTGTTCCCTGGATCAACCTTTAATAGTTCCTACCTGCCTGTATACCCGGATTGACAATTAACCTAAGATTTATATCCTATAATGTCCTTCCTCTCCAGAAAGACATCAAGTCCCCTTTTAAACTCCTCTATGGATTTTGCCATCACCACTTCCTCCGGTAGAGAGTTCCACAGTTTAACTGCTCTTACAGTAAAGAATCCCCTTCTATGTTGGTGATGAAACCTACTTTCCTCCAATCGTAGCGGATGTCCTCTTGTTACCGTCGCAGTCCTGGGTGTAAACAGATGATGGGAGAGATCCTTGTATTGTCTCCTCATGTATTTATACATAGTTATTTGATCACCCCTTAGCCGTCTTTTTTCCACCATCTGAATTGGTGTCTGTTGGGGGCTTAACATTGGATAGGGATGGATTCACTATGGGGCACTGGTCTCATGGCAGATGGCATATTTGGATATACAATGTTCCACTTACTGGTACTGGTATGGCCCACGAGAAGTAGCAGTAGTCACTGTGATTTCTTGGCTCACACCACACCATGGGTACACCGAACGGCATTGATTCCCTTTTTCCACTTTTCCAGTTCCTCAACCCCTCCACAGATGTACGGCACACTTTGTATGGAGCCCACGCTTTGTTCTGATCTGCTATTTTAATCCCGAAGTATTGAAAATAAGTATTTTTCACGAAAGGCGTGATATTTTGCCTCTGTTTTCCTGTCATGTAACAGACACATTTGTAGCAAAATATGTCTGGATGATTGACACAACCACGTGAAGCCATTGTACACGCCAACTGAACGGTCACTATAAAGAACGAAGGGAGAGGTAGCGTGAGGTATGAGTCATACTGGCATTCCAAGATTACTTTCTCTCATGTTTAGGCTTTGTGAGTGCGGCAAATCTTGACGCGATACAGATAAATCAATTTTATCGGCTATGTATTTGTTTATCTCTTTCGCGCACATTCCTTGGATCATTCCAGAGAACATTTTCACACGTTACAAACGTCATTAATTTTTTTTTTTTTTTTTTTTAAATCTCACATTTTTGTGTTTTGTGGGAAAAAAAAAAAACAAAAAAAACTGACGTGATACGAAATTTTCGAGGCCATTTTCGAAATATGGGGAAAAAATCCATTCCGATATACCTCTTTATTTAAAAGCAACAAACAAAAGTTGCAAAATTGCAGGTCTGTGTAATTGTTTCAATGTAAAAGTGCTTTTTTGAAATGTGACCACCTATGATTTTTACCGATTTTATGTACTTTTCAGACTGTACCAGGGATGGAGTCATTCTAAAGTGCACCCAAGTAACACGTAATGCACATTTATCATCAATTCAATCAGTTTTTATTCATATTATACTTTTTACCAAGCAAAACATTAATATAATTTGTAGATTTTTTTTTTTTTTTAACGATTTGCAGTAATTTTACGCCGCTGTCCTGAAGCTGCAAATAAACCACAGACCTAGCAAAACATGTCCAGGTGATTTTTGCATTTTCTAGACATGCCAACAAATATATTTATGGCAAGTGAAACCCAATTGGAAATTAGAAATATTGATTACATATTGTGTTTCCCAGAACATAAAACACTCATATTAATTTTGCCCCCAAAAGAGGCACATTTTTCACCGAAAGGACCAATAAAATTAAAATATAACCTTTATTTCCAATATTTAAAAGAATGGCGTGTCCACAGACAACATAAAAGAGAGAGTTGAGATCTTATACCGGACAATTTATATGTCCCTTTTTTTTCCTTAAAATGTATTTTCTCTCAACTTGTTTATAATGAATATAATTTGATAGATGTGCTATGACACACGTTGTGCTATAACATCTATCAAATTATATTCATTATAAACAAGTTGAGAGAAAATACATTTGAGAAAAAAAAGGGACATATAAATTGTCCGGTATAAGATCTCAACTCTCTCTTTTATGTTGTCTGTGGACACGCCATTCTTTTAAATATTGGAAATAAAGGTTATATTTTAATTTTATTGGTCCTTGCGGTGAAAAATTCCTCTTTAGTTAAAAGGACATTACTGTCACGGTGACATTGTCAAAAGAGGCACATTGTCTTATTTTCAGGGGGTGTCTCAATACTCCCCTAGCAGGCGCCATCCGGGTCCCTCTTGCTGGTCTCCGACAGTCGTCCATATAGTCCTCAGCGCTGAGAGAGCATATTCTTTCTGGTAACGGGGCTTAAATACCCTTCCTCCAGCAAGAGATTGCTGTGATTGGTTCAGGAACGCCGCCTTAGCCAATCCGAGCCGGAGCTCAATGAACCAATCACAGCCATTCAATGATGTCATTCAATGAATGGCTATATGAATGATGAACTGGCAGCATAAACGGATGTATGAAGGTATAAAAGCGTTTTATTACCCCATTACAAATGAATGCGATGTTTCGGCACTGTTGTGCCTTCCTCAATGAATGGCTGTGATTGGTTCATCCAGTTCTGCCTCTGATTGGCTAAGGTGGCATTACTGAACCAATCACAGCAATCACTTGCTGGAGGCGGAGTATTCAAGCCCCGTTACCAGGAAGAGAGTGCTCTCTCAGCACTGAAGACTACACAGAAGACTGCTGGAGAGCAATTAGAGGGACCCGAACAGCGCCTGCTAGGTGAGTTTTTTTTAAAAATTTTTATTTATTTTTTTATAATGTAGTGTAGCTAGGGCTTATTTTTGCGGAAACACGATAGTACTCTTATTACAACCAATACTGAAACATAAAGATCTCATTACAAAAACTAGAAGTGCTACGAAAAAACTGAAAACCTATCTAGTCCACCGGAAACCAACTCTGATGAAAAAAGTTTGTTGACCAGTGTTATCCATGGTACTCAGTACAAGCAGCTGGGAGGCCAATGGACCCAGACATTTTCTTCTGAGTTCTTTGGCCTTCTCTATCCATCTGAATGTCTATTGTTGGACTACTAAAAAAAAACTAGCACCTGCAATAGTGTTCTGTAACTTGGCCACCCTCTGATGTCTTGCTTATGGGTAAACGGGTATCCCTGCCACCTGCTTGGATGGCAGAGCCGTTGTATATAGTGAAAGGCAGCATGTAATGTGGTGAATGATCATTTCACAGACACAGCCATACACATTAGTCCGTACTGGCCATTACAGTCATTAAATCTGGATTTGCGTTTTAATGAAACCGGGCAAAAGACCATCTCTGTTTTGAATTTTCTTTCAATGAAATATCTTCCGTGCTACTCTCCGTGTTAGCATCTTAATTTCTATAGAGATTTGTTGACCATGGATTTGCAACATAAAAAAGTATGGAGTATATTTGTGGTGTTCCACTACTGGATCTGCAAATAAGGAAGATGGAACAACAATGCCCTTGCAGCGTCACTGCTACAGAGGTGTTGTTCCATCTTCCTTATTTGCATATTACCCAGAGGAGCATGCATGGCCTTATAAGTCTGCTCACTCACCCTCTTGGTGCTCTCCCTAAGGAGTAGTGATACCCCTCCTGACTATTGGATGATATGTTATTCTTCATTGATTATGCTTTCATAGCTGTGTAACAGGACCATGTTAGAATGTTTGTTGTGCTCACACAAAAAGGTAAGAGGATGCGGACTCCTAACTGTTTTAGGCCACTTGTTTACATGAAAGAAAATTGCCAGGATATTCGCTGGATGCCCTGAGGTCGGCGTCTGAATTCCAAGTATGTGATGGATGTAGTAATAAAAACATATGGCCAGATGTTGCCATAGATACCAGGTCCAAGGTGGTGGAGGAGAAATGGGGGAGCCAGTTGAGCTAAGGCTATACCGAGACTGTTTGTTTTTTTAGCGCTACTGATTGATTTTTAATTGTTTAATATCTTGTTATGGCTGCAGTCCAAAGGAATACATTGAGTTATCTGCAATTCTATGGGCTTTTAACTCAGAAGTAGCCTTTACAGCATGTTCAAACAATCGCATTTGCGTCACAGATTGTGTGCAAAATTTTAGCGCGCAATACACAGTGAATATAACCTATTGATTTTAATGGGTTTAATCACACAGTGTTTCCCATGATGGCCAAAAAGTCCAATTTTAGGCTGCATGATTTTATAGCGATGTGGCAGTGCTGCAAAACACATGTATATGAAGCCCTTGGTTTCCAATGAGTTCTTTCACATTAGCGATGTTTTGTAGGCTGCTACATTGGCCTTATGCCTTTTGAACACCAGACATGTCTTCCTATGTTTTTTTTTTCTTTATGCAATGGCTTTTTTTCTGGTAGCTTGTTCAGAAAGCCCCACTTTTTGTACTATACAGCTTATAGTGGACAGATACTTCCATCTCTGCTGTGGATCCTTGGAGCTCCTTCAGAGTCATTGTTGGCTTCTTTGAGTCTGTGATTAATGCCCTCTTTGCCCGATCTGTGTTTTTTTTTGTTTTTTTTTTAAGGGGGTTTTCCAGTCAAAAATGCTATTGATGACCTATCATCAGGATAAGTCATCAATAATTGATTGGGGTCCGCCACTAGGGACCCTGACCAATCGGCTGTGTGAGAGCAATAACAGAGGTCTGAGCAGAAGCCTTTGTGCCAATCTCTATGTAGTGGCCGGCACTGTTAACTGCAGGCACGGCTCTCATTGAGGTCTGTGCAGGGGCTTTGCCTCCGAACTCAGTGTATTTGGAGTGGAAGGCTCTGCGCTGTCCTCCCATGTAGTGGCTGGCGGTTGTAACTGCAGGCCAGGCACCCATTGATTTCAATGAGAGCTGAGCTGTGCCTGCAGTTACCAGCGCTGGCCATTACATGGGAGGTCGGAGACGTCCGCTCCGACCTCTGTTATTGCAGTGCTGACCGCATGAGCTTGCACAGCTGATTGGTCAGGGTCTCGAGCAGCGGACCCCGGCCGATCAACTATTGGATGGACTTCTCTTGTCAGCTCTGTAGTTGTGCTATTTTCTGCCTATTCTGTTATAATGGGTTTAACGGTGCTCTATGGATATTTGGGTTATACATCTCAAGTTTGTCTCTGACCTGTTTGGAGATCTCCTTGGTCTTCATTTTGCTTACATAGTGGTGTTTCGGACTCGAGGAGCTATCAGAACTGGTGTATTTCTACTGATGACATGTGACAAATCATGTGCCACTATGATTGCATACAGGGGGACCTTTGATAATGAAGTGGGTGAATACATACACTCATAACTTTTCAGTTTTAATTATTTTTCTTCACATGGTATGTATGTTGTAGATATGGATTAAAAATAAAATGGTGATTTTCTTCATACATGAATTGATATACAGCAGCCAGAGTGACTTGAAGAGTTGGAATAACTGTGCATGTTTTAATGCACCCTACAGACATTCAATGAGGGTGCTGTTGGTGACATGACAATATGTCAAGTTCTGCCCAGATGTATCATAGCATATCCTCTGTTATCGCTTCCACTGCAGCAGAGATGCATTGTGTCAGGTCTACTATTGCCACCATTGGTGCCCATCTCAAACATCTGTAAGGGTGGCTTCACATCTGCGTTAGAACCTCCAGTCAGAGGTTCACTAAAACAGTGGTCCCCAACCTTTTTGGCACCAGGGACCGGCTTCAAGCAAGACCATTTTTACAAGGCCCGGCAGGGTTGGGCGGGACATGGGTGGGGCTTTGGTTATAGGGGGCGGGGTTACGAAGGGGGTTGGAGTTTAGTGCATTCTTATTTAATTAAGACATTTAGAATGTCCTGGCAGTGCACACATAGGGCAGTATATAATCTATCCCCCCCCCCCCCAGCACACACATAGGGCAGCATATAATTTATCTCCCCCCCCCCCCCCCAGTAATAGACAGCCCCCATCCCTCAGTAATAAGCAGGCCCCCCTCCAGTAATAAGCAGCCCCCCCCCCCCCAGTAATAGGCAGCTCCCCCCCTCAAGTAATAGGCAGCCCCCCCCCGTAATAAGCAGCCCCCCTAGTAATAAGCAGCCCCCCTAGTAATAAGCAGCCCCCCCCCAGTAATAACCAGCCCCCCCCCCCAGTAATAACCAGCCCCCCTCCCCCAGTAATAACCAGCCCCCCTCCCCCAGTATTAACCAGCCCCCCTCCCCCAGTATTAACCAGCCCCCCTCCCCCAGTATTAACCAGCCCCCCTCCCCCAGTATTAACCAGCCCCCCTCCCCCAGTATTAACCAGCCCCCCTGTAATTAGCCCCCACCCCCCCAGTGATAACCAGCCCCCCAGTGATAAGCAGCCCCTTCCCCTGTAATAAGTAGCCCCCCCAGTAATAAGCAGCCCCCCTAGTAATAAGCAGCCCCCCTAGTAATACTCAGGTCCCCCCAGTAATAAGCAGCCCCCCCACCCCAGTAATAAGCAGCCCCCCCCCGTGATAGGCAGCCCCCCCCGTGATAGGCAGCCCCCCCCCCCGTGATAGGCAGCCCCCCCCCCCGTGATAGGCAGCCCCCCCCCCGTGATAGGCAGCCCCCCCCCCCCCGTGATAGGCAGCCCCCCCCCCCCGTGATAGGCAGCCCCCCCCCCCCCCCGTGATAGGCAGCCCCCCCCCCCCCGTAATAGGCAGCCCCCCCCCTTGTAATAGGCGGCCCCCTTGTAATAGGCAGCCCCCCCCCGTAATAGGCAGCCCCTTCCCCTGTAATAGGCAGCCTCCCGTAATATGCAGCCTCCCCAACCCATATACTTACCTCCTCCCTGCTGTTGCTCTCTCTCTGCTTGCCCTGACGTCAGTGTGCAGCCCGGAACGCTTTCTCCCCGAGTCCTCTCCTGCGGAACTAATGAGCAGGGGACTCGGGGAGGGGAATCTGGCTGCACAGACGTAAGTGTGTGAGCCGGGAACAGCGCGATTACCAGCGGGGAGCTGCGGCGCCCCCGCTGGTAATGGCTTCAGTGGTCAGCGGCGTCGGCACGCCGCGGGCCACATAGCACAAGGCAGCGGGCCGGATTCGGGCCGCGGGCCTTGTGTTTAGAGCAAAAGTTCCCGGCGGTGCCGCGGACCGGCGCTAACCACCCAACGGCCCGGCCCCGGTCCGCGGCCCAGTGGTTGAGGACCCCTGCACTAGAAGGTCCAGAATAAAATACCAGAAGAAGTCGTCTTGCATGCGGCTCTTTGTCTTCCATCTTAAGGGCTTATTCAGATGATCGTATATAGGTTGAGTATTCATGCCCGACCAATATACACTGCCCTTCTCAGCAAGGGGCGGAGGCGGCCCGGGTCGGGAGCTAGTGCATTAAGCTGCCGCCCCCTCTCCACCCCTCGCCACTGTTTTTAATGGGAGGGCGGGGCTACATTCCCTTGCAGAGAAGGGCAGCATATATCGGTTGGGCGTGAAAACCTGACCGATATACGCTCATCTGAATAAGCCCTAAAGCTCAACAGATACCATTATAGTCAATAGAGTTGGTGCGGTGCTTTTTGGTTACATCATAATGCAATGCCGTTCGGCCCGAAGATTACCCTTTCCTGCTCTCCAAATGGAGCAGGAATCCGGAACCCCAAGCACAGGTTTGAAACCACCCAAAACTGCCTTAAAGGGGTTGTCCCGCGCCGAAACGTTTTTTTTTTTTTATTCAATAGGCCCCCCCGTTCGGTGCGAGACAAACCCAAGGGATGGGTTAAAAAAAAAAAAAAAAAAAGGTTTAGTACTTACCCGAATCCCACGCTGCGGCGACTTACCTTACCAAGATGGCCGCCGGGATCTTCACCCACGATGCACCGCGGGTCTTCTCCCATGGTGCACCGTGGGCTTTGTGCCCTATTCCCTATTCACCAGGGAGAAGACCGGACTGCGCAAGCGCGTCTAATCGGGCGATTAGACGCTGAAATTAGACGGCACCATGGAGACGGGGACGCCAGCAACGGAGCAGGTAAGTGAATAACTTCTGTATGGCTCATATTTAATGCACGATGTATATTACAAAGTGCATTAATATGGCCATACAGAAGTGCTGAACCCCACTTGCTATCGCGGGACAACCCCTTTAAAAGCTTGAAGAGTTCTATTTTTTCATGTCATTCTGGCTGCAGTATGCCAATTGTATGTATGAAGAAATCGGCTTTACTTCTGCATTCTTTTTTAATCGTCTGTATAGAGATCAAATACAGACGTAGGCTCGGTGTGTTCATTGCAGCTGATGCTCTTTTGTGTTTGCTGCTAAGGTAACCGGATAATTTAAGAGGATTGTGAAGATTAAGGGCTTGTTTCCTGTTTTTATAATTTTTTTTATAACTTTTCGATCGCCTAGTAGATGATGAAAGAGCTCGTTCACACCTGTTGTAGGACTGTCCGTCTGTTTCGTTTGTTGAGCAGAAAAACTGCTACAATTTTCCTCACTGATTTCAATGGGCTTTAAAAAAAATTTTTTCAGTTTCCTCTTATTCTGTTGTGATTCCTTTTTTGACTATTACTCAAATTGAAAACTAATGTAACAGAAGTAGAGATGAGCGAACGTGTTCGGCTCCGCCCCTTTTCGCCCGGACACCGAACTTCGCGAGGAATTCCGTGTTCGGGCGAAAAAAGTTCGGGGGTCGCCGTGGCAGCGCGGGGGGTTGCGGCGGGGAGTGGGGGGGAGAGGGAGAGAGAGAGGGCTCCCCCCTGTTCCCCGCTGCTGCCGCCCGCGCCGCCGCGCCTCTCCCCGCCCCCCGGCGCCCCCCGAATACTTACGCGCGAACACGGAAGTCCTCGGAAAAGCCGGTGTTCGGGTGCGTAAGTGTTCGTTAAGAACACGTTCGCTCATCTCTAAACAGAAGCAAACTGAAATCAAAATTTTTTTTTTCACTTTGTTTTTTTGAACAGTGAAATCAGTGGGGGAGAAGCTGTAAAGTTGAATTCTGTTTTAGTTCCTTTCTTCTGCTCCCAGAAATGGAATTCCACCAGAAAGCCCTAATGCAGGTGTGAATGACCCCCTACTACTTGGCTCATTATGTAACTATAGGGAGCATATTTTCCACTCCCGAGGTAGCCTGCAATATGCCTGCTGAAGATCCACTAGTAGCTCTAATGGGTAACCACTAAATTGGGCATGACCCAACACATTGTAGTGCGATAGACCTTGACTCGCAATGTTGTGTTTTTTTAATGTGTAGCATAGCTACAATGGAAATGAATGGCAAGTGTCCACTTTCCCTGTTAATATCTGATTTAGTTAACTGCATTGTGGCTCCCTTTATTTGTAGAGTCATATATTTTATGGAATTGTATACCTAGCAATTGCAAAGTATGATATTGAATTTGCTTTTTTGATGCCTCATACTTCAGCCTCTTCTGTTAAGTTCTATGGAAACTTTTTATTGGGCAACTAAAAACAGTCTAGTATCAAACACATTATTTTATCTTCCCTGCGCCAGTTTGTTAAGGCTTGTGCACATCTGTGTTGGAGGGTTTGTTTAAAGCCTCTGTAGCAGATTTCTGCTATAATCCAGGACAAAATAACTGTGCGTGCCGCGCTACTTCATCCGGAAAGTTCTGGAAGGCATAATGGGAGATGGACGTGCCCCATTCAAGTCAGTAGTCAATTCGGCACCATCAGTTTGGTCATGGGACAGATCCAGTCAGGCCAGGGATCCAGATTCCCTGCTCTTGTGATGAACAGGAAAACAAAATTCCTAAACGCTGATGTGAACGAGCCCTCGCATAGTCGTCAGTTAACTGATAACAAAAAGCATCTGCCCTCTTTTAAGAATTGATGGTCAATCTTGCCTAGTTACTAAAATATCTTGAGGCTCCATTCCAGAAATCTTACAAGGACATCTAAACCATGTGAGTCAGGGCTTGTACCGGTTTGTGTCAGATACTTTTCAGCGCATGTAAATATATTACCTAATGGTTGTTACTAATTAACTTTTCCCGTTTCCTTTAATGTGGAAAGTACTGGCAATGCTCTAGGTTGTAATATCTAACTTTAACAAACTGAGCAGGCAACACATAAAGGTCATTGTGTTTTAACACCTAGAGTATGTGTCCAAAGCCTTTTGATAAATTCGAGGTGTCCATCCCCACTTACGGAGTATAATCTACCTCTACTACATGGACCTGGATATTCTACAAATTGCTAATGTGTGCATTTTTTTCCTGTTCTTCTTTTTTTTCCCCCGCTCTTGTTATGGGCTGCATTTAAAGGAATTGTCCACGTGTTAACTATTGATGACCTATCCTTAGTATAGGTGTTATCATTAGTAGAACAGCTGATCAGGTGGTATTCACTTGTGTTTGAGCTGACAGCTCCATTCCCACTGCAGTGGCCAGGCTTGGTATTACAGGCAAAGTTCTCTGAAATGAATGAAGCTGTCTGCTTCTGGCAGGAGTCAGCTTATTACATGAGCCCACAGAACAGCTGATCAGCAGTGGTTCTGAGCGGTGGCCCCCTCTGATCTGTTATTGATGGCCCATCCTGAGGATAAGCCATCAATAACTCAAAACTGGACAACCCTCTATTAGGTCAGCAATGATACTATATGGTCGATTATCTCGCTAATGCACTGTCAGTAGGGGACGTATTACTTTGGGGTCACACAATTTGTGTGTGTATATATGTGTGTGTGTGTGTGTGTGTGTGTGTGTATGTATATATATGTATATATATATATATATATATATATATATATATATATATATATGTATATATATATATATATGTGTGTGTGTGTGTGTGTGTGTGTATGTGTATATATATATATATATATATATAAGGCTTCATTTCTTTAAACTTGAAGCCTTTATCAGCGTCCTCTTTGAGATGCGGCATTCCTTTTGTATTTGCATATGGATTTTAAGTAATGCATGGACAAAAAAAAAAGATAAACAAATACACTGATGCAAAATATTTCATGTTTTTATAGTTGCTTATGTCTAGGGAGTACATTATTGAAATGATGAGGACAAAGCCATTAGTGTAGATGTTGGAGCAATTGCACCAGCGTGTGGGCACTGTGTATCCAATGGCAAGAGAAATAAGTTGCAGCATGCACGATTTCTCTGCATATGATACGCTGCCCTACGCAAAAAAAAATTACGCTGCACATGTCCGTAACGTCAGATTCCCAGGCATACGTAGTGCCACACTCAGCCGGGGGAGCAGATGGGCTGTGTATGTGTAAAACACCGCTGGGGAACCACTGTGTTTTACGCATATGCTCGTAGGCATGAGCCCATGCACACATCGTAAAAAAAACCCTACCCCCTAGAAAGAGTTGTCGGAATGGAATGAAACTTTCTATGTGTGATTGATTGTAACGTTGATAGAAATAAGTGATATCAGAGCAAAAAGATAATTTTTTTTGCAAAAAACTGAATACTTAAAGGGAGGCTCTACTACCCTGTTGTACCGCCTCTAGCTTGGATACAAGATGTGATACGGGCAGGCATGGAGGCTCTAGTACCCTGTTGTACCGCCTCTAGCTTGGACACAGGATGTGATACAGGTGGGCATGGAGGCTCTAGTACCCTGTTGTACCACCTCTAGCTTGGATGTAAGATGTGATACCTGCAGGCATGGAGGCTCTAGTACCCTGTTGGGCCACCTCTAGCTTGGATGCAAGATGTGATACGGGGTGGCATGGAGGCGCTAGTACTCTGTTGTACCGCCTCTAGCTGGGATGTAAGATTTGATACGGGCGGGCATGGAGGCTCTAGTACCCTGTTGCACTGCCTCTAGCTTGGATGTAAGATGTGATACGGGCGGGCATGGAGGCTCTAGTACCCTGTTGCACTGCCTCTAGCTTGGATGTAAGATGTGATACGGGCGGGCATGGAGGCTCTAGTACGTTGTTGTACTGCCTCCAGCTTGGATGTAAGATGTGATATAGGTGGGCATGGAGGCTCTATTACCCTGCTGTACCGTCTTCAGCTTGAATACAAGATATGATACCTGCAAACATGGAGGCTCTAGTACCCTGTTGGGCCACCTCTAGCTTGGATGCAAGATGTGATACGGGTGGGCATGGAGGCAGTGGTGACAGACTCTCCACTGCCGAATCATAGCTGCAGGCTGGGTGAGTGAAATGTCTGTAGGGATGCTGGCTCCGGACTGGAGACTGGATTTAGCCCATGGGCCTTACGGTCGATTTGTGCTCTAAATCATGCAAACTCATAGGCTGTTGAAATTAGCATCACAGATGGTCCTATACATGTTCTTTTGACTATAAAAAGTGTTGACCAGGCAGTGATATAAGTATAGCAATGTTGTAGGGACGTTGCTGTGATGCCCTTGTGTGCGCGGCCGAGTATTATCTGGCTGGAAAGCTTTTGAAAAGCCTGTCATTTCTGTGCAGAATTCACCCCCTCATTGAGAAGAGATGAATTCTACAGCGGAAACGGCGATAAAATTGACTTGCTGTAGAATAGAACTCCGCACAGCATATCAATCCCCACAGGGGTTTTGTGTGGATCATTTCTGCATCTTGTGGATGAGATTTTCAAAATCTCGTCCACTTTGCTGCTACTGTAAATCTGGCCGAATTTCTATGCGGAGGGTCTACATCACATGTGTCAAACACAAGGCCCGCAGGCTCGTGTTATGTGGCCCGCGGTGTGCCGACGCCGCTCACCACTGCAGCAATTACCAGCTGGGGTGCCGCAGCTTCCCGCTGGTAATCGCGCTGTTAGGCCTGATCCCGGCGCACACTGACGTTAGTGTGCAGCCAGGATCCTCCTCCCCAAGTCCCCTCCTCATTAGTTCCGCAGGATAGGACTCGGGAGAGGAAGCGTGACGGGCGCACACGCTGACGTCAGTGTGCAGCCGGACTCAGCGCAAGCAGAGGGGGAGCGGCGCTGACAGCTAGGAGGAGAAGGTAAGTATATGGGTTGCGGGGGGCTTATTAGGGGCTCGTCACTACTGAGGGGGACCTATTACTGAGGGGGGCTTATTATTGTTACTGAGGGGGGCTTATTACTGAGGGGGGTTAACGTTGCTATGGGTTTATTACTACTGAGGGGGTTAATATTACTAAGTGAGCCACTGTGGGCGTCATTATTTTTACTGGGGCCACTATCAGGGTCACTATTAGGGCTCGTTCACACGGGTGAAATTGTATTTCGGTTGCGCAAATACGCTGCGTATTTGTGCAATTGTAAATCGCTTAGGCCTGTATATTTGCGTACGTAAAAAGGAACGCAGATGGGCCCACTGAGATGGTGCGCAAATATGCAGTGAATACAGAGGTCTCCTGCGCATTCACCACGTATTTGCGCGGCCCGTTCACTTCAATGGCCTATCTGGGTACATAGTACGTAACAAAATAGTTCATGCTGTGTGAAAATATACATCATGTAAATGAACTCAGTGACATCAATGGCTTCTATTCATTGCATATTATCTACGCAAATAGGCTTGTGTCAAAAGGCCCTTACTATACTGACTTAGGCCCCCTGCACACAGGCAGAAATTCCCACAGAATTTCCGCCCATGGAAGCTGCCATAGGATTGCGTTAGAAAACGCAATCCTATGCAAACCGCCGCGATTTGTCCATGCAAAAGCTCGCGCGGAAAACAAATTGCGGCATGCTCTATTTCTGTGCAGAAATGTCACGCCCCCCCCCCCCCCCCCCGGCCACTGGCTCCACTCTGCGCCGGCACATTACAGAGCCAGAGCAGGTGAGTGCCGTGCTGGTTCCTGCAGGGGATCAGGTCGGGACCCGCTGCGAGAATTCTCGCAGCGGGATCCAACCTGGCCGTCTGCAGGCGACCTTACAATCGGCCCTTTGAAGGTCACCATAAGCCTGATGTGGCCCTCGGTGAAAAACGAGTTTGACACCCCTGGTCTACATAGAAATTCAAGCAGCAAATCCGCCCCATCTGGAAACCCCCCTTATAGGGCCTTAGGTGGCAAGACCATTCATCTAATCGCTCCACAACTCTATTCATTTGCATATTTGCCCAAGAAACTGCATGCCGAGTGTTGCAGCAAAATTACAACTTCTAGTTGTTTTTGTTTTTTAAGTCCATACAGTAGGAGACACATTAGGCTGGGTTCACACTGGCGTATTCCCGGCGGAAATCCCGCAGTTTGGCCACAGCAAAAAACGCGAGATTTCCGCCGGGAGAACGGCCGGGGAAAAACCTGCGGCGGCTTTGAAGCACCCCGACCGCTCGCTTTTCCGCTGCGGTCGGCGCTCCCATAGAGGAGAGCGCGGCCGCGTGGAAAGAAAAGATAAATAGACATGCTGCATATTCTGAAACCGCGGCTGCAGCCTGACTTACCGCAGCGGATTGGCCGTCCCGTGTGGACGAGATTTCTGAGAAATCTCGTCCACATGGCTGGCTTATCCCGAGATTAGCGGCCGCGGGTGGATGTACCGCGGCGAAATTCTGTGCGGAATTTCCGCGGCAAATCCGCCCTGTGTGAACCCAGCCTTAGAATTGTGCGATGTATCCTCATATATCACCGACTTTGTGCCATGTTCATGTGCCTAATTCCTTTTTTATTTTATTTAATGCTCACTGCCCTGTTTTATAACCCTATCTTTGGAAAACATGGAAACTAAGCGCTTGTAACGTCTCCTACTGGACCTAGTGTTTTGCATTGGCCCGGCGCCTGCCGTGGAAGTGATAATTGCATGAGAGGGTGCAGCATGTACTGTTGTACAGATGACTCGAAGCTGCGTAGCACCGCCACCATGTATATACTGTTAGATGTTACACTTAGTATATGATCGCCGTGTACATAGGCAGAGCGGAGTTAGCCTCCCACCTTTCCCTTGGCAGCATTTGATGCTGACCGTCTGTCAGATTTATAGCGTTTGTGCCAAACACCCTGATGACAATAGTAGTGCTGGCAGTGCAACATTTCTCTGCAATGACACAGTGCCAGTGTGGGCTACATCACATACAAGGTAATGAAATGAAACGGCAGCAGCATTTTTTTCTCCATGCAAGGCACATTAAATCCCGGCCCCATAAATAATTATACTTTATATTGACAGTTTTTCATAAAGCTATCAAGCAGACGCTTTGTGACAAATGGCGTACAGTGCTATTGTGGAAGAGGAGTTTAGTTACAGTGTAGCTTCATGTTGGCAGCATTTTATGGTTCCTGTCAATTGGCACTGATGCACATTTCTTTTGTGATGTAAGGTCCTATTCACACCTGTGTCAGGGCTTTCTGGCAGAATTCCGTCTTGCTGTTTCATTTTTGGGGCAGAAAAATAATTTTAAGGTTTCCCTTTTTTCCTGTTGCTTTCAATGGGTTAAAAATAAAAAGGTTTGCTGTCATTATTTCCCCATTCCGTTATGTTTCCATTTCTTACTGGAACAAGTAGCACTGCAGACCGCGCTATTTGCTGTGGTTAAAAAAAAAAGAAGAAAAGAAGAAGAAAAAAAGGAAATATAATGGACTGTAAGAAAACTGACAGCAATCCTTTTTTCCCCTCGTTATCAGGACGACATACACATGGAGGTTGTCCTCTGGACTCCTGTAGAGACAGGACGCGGAAAAGTATAAAAGTAGCTCGCCCCCACCTGATCACCAGTGTCTTCCTGTCCCAACAGGAGACCCATAGCAGAAACCTCCATTTATGCTGCCTGGCCTCCCCCGGTGGGGCCTACCCTTCCAGGCCTTAACCTCTGCCGGCGTGGTCAGGGACCCAAGGAAAGGGTTCTCTGTCTGCTGTGACCGCTATCCGGGTGGTCACCATATCTGCAGCCCGGCCTCCCTAGAAGGGGAATAGGCTACCTGGGCTTTGCCGGTGTCTGCTTAGGCCGGGGCTCAAAAAGGAGTCCTCTGGCTTGCGGTAGCCGCCTCGTGGGTCTCCTCTGCGGCGAGCTTCTTCCAGGTTCTGACGCTGAAGTGATGTCAAACACCCCGCATGGGGGCGTGGCCTAGCAGAAATCCCGCAAATTTTTTCTTAAAAAATGGACGGCTGCCTCAGTATGCTGACCTGGGGCTTACAAGTCAAATCCAGAAGGCCAAGCATAGGAAGAGCTCTGAATCCTTCGGTGGTCACTGAGATGTCTATCAGAGAGGACTCGGAAAAGCCACAAACAGGGAGTAGTGGTCTGGTGGGCCGACTAATGCACATTGCCACCATGTCACTCACTCGAATATCTGCACTCCATGTCTTGTGTGCGGCATGTACCGCAAAAATTTTGCAAGGGGGAAAAAACCTCTGACGGCGGATATCCGCGCTATCGTACAGGAGGAAGTCCAACCCTGTGTCCAGCCTCTATCAGCCAATCCCCTCTACATCTGCTAGAAGGGCAAGGCTCGTGGCTCCGGATAGCATCTTCATTCCATACAGGACGAGATGTTTGCAGGTCTTATACCCAGGCATAAACACGGTTTTCTTGAAGTCCAAAAGAATGGCAATACACTGAGCATAGTCCTGTGTTATCAAAGGACTTTACAGATATATCCTCCTCCGAAAATAGGAGTCTAGCAGTTTTCGAAAATATCCCCAGAGTTGATACATCCATCTCTAAAATATCCAGAAAATCCGCCTTACCCTTTGAGGATGTCTCCCACTTACGGTAGACCATGGATAACAAAGTGGATAGTGTGATGTGGAAAGCTTGGGCTACATCTGCCCTAACAATTAAATCTAACATCGCGGCCATGTCTGTGGCTAGATCGATGTCAATATGGCTCGATCAACTCACTACCCTAATTGACCAAAAAGCTACAAGGGAGGAAATCTCTAATTGTGTCTCCCTCTTTTGCAAATGGCCACAGGGTTCCTAGAAGACGCCTCTATGGAATCAGTGCGCTTCGGGACCCATACTGTAGTTCTCACTAACGTCGCCAGAAGAGCCACATGGGTTAAAGACCAAGCCCAGGGATTGCTC